>NC_034596.1:90550261-90560261 GCF_900095145.1 Mus pahari
TTCTTCTTCTTCTTCTTCTTCTTCTTCTTCTTCTTCTTCTTCTTCTTCTTCTTCTTCTTCTTCTTCTTCTTCTTCTTCTTCTTCTTCTTCTTCTCTTCTTCTTCTGTTTATTTGTTCGATGCCCTTTTGATCACACTATTGAAAGCCTGATATTGAGAACAGAGGTGGAGGCTTCAGGAACTCTCTTACAGTTTTATGCTCCTGTTCTAACTGCTCATTCCTTCTGACATGCTAATAGTTAAATTTTCTGTATTTCTCCCATTTCTGTAGATGTATACCTAAATATTTGATACTATCACTTAAGGAGTGAGAACAGAGGCAATATGAACTATGGGTAGTAGTTTCTGCAGTTCTTCCATATTTAGAAGTTTAATGATAAAAAAAAAGGCAGAAAAAATACCACTGTTTATCCTAAATTTTATTTTTCAAAGACAATTTTGATTAACATATCTATTGAAATATTGAAGTTCCATGAATTTGTTAAGTTAGAGTTCACGATAACTCTGATGAACTGAGAGGCACCTGGTTCATATCTGGGTCTGCATCCTACATTTATGTCTAAGGTCTGAAACATGTTGGACATTCAGCAAATATTTGAGCACAGTTATCTCTAGGACTTGAGTGAATTAATGCTATGGGGTTATAAATGGTGATAGATATGGCGATATATTCCGTGTTTCTCTTAGTAGATAGGAATGGTAAGGAAGTGGTGATTCATCTGTTATGTTAACTGGACTGGGACATGGCATTAAGTTCAGATATTTGTTAATAAAGGTTTTTGACTGTGTTCGTATGGGTATCTTCAGATGAGAATAGAATCAAAGAAGGTAAATCGAATGACACAGATTCAACTCCATTATAAGAGAATATAGTTTAATATGCAAAGACATGAATAGTACACATTCAAATGTTTCAATTTTTTGAATTATAGATGTTCTTTCCTCCCTGTGTGTGGGCTTTCTCACATCAAGGTAAATGATGCAACTACTTACTGTATTAAAAAAAAAAGAGGAAGATTCTTAAGAACTGCAAAGTTATTATACTCTTAAAGTTCTTAGAAAGAGATAATTCCTTTTTAATTATTTAACAAAGATTTATATTATGCCATAAGTATAATTAAGATAATATAGAATACAACATACCAGAGATAAAATTTCTTTCTTGCTTTAAAACTTTGTTTATGGTACTAATAATCATGAATATCATCTGAATATTTCAAAACATTTTAGCATTTCTTTTAGTAATATTTCAAATTTGATATATAACTTTCCTTTGATAGTTTTTTTTTTTAATTCTCCTCACAATGAATTAAGCTAATTTATATCATTAAAGATAGCATGGTGAAATTGGGCTTCCTGGAGTTCTTAAGGAGGTACAGACTGAAATTTAATAAAAAGTTCCCTCTCACTTTTATAAGGCCAAAAGGCAAGAAACTTGTGAAATCTCCTGTTTCTGCTCTCTAAATTAAACTTCCTTCCTTCCTTCCTTCCTTCCTTCCTTCCTTCCTTCCTTCCTTCCTTCCTTCCTTCCTTCCTTCCTTCCTTCCTTCCTTCCTTCCTTCCTTCCTTCCTCTTTCTTCTTTCTTCTTTCTTTCTTCTTTCTTCTTTCTTTCTTTCTTTCTTTCTTTCTTTCTTTCTTTCTTTCTTTCTTTCTTTCTTCCTATTTTATTCACTTAACAACCCAATTGCTGGCTCTACTTCCTGTCGTCACCTTCTCCCACAATCTCACCCCCATTCTTCAACTCCTCTACTCCTCTAAGAGGTTGGACATACCCCTGGATGTCCACAACCATAAGTCTCTGGGGGAGGGAGGCTAGGGACATCCTCTTCTGCTGAAGTTATACAAGGCAGCCTAAATAGAAGAACATATCCCACAGAAAAGCAACAGCTTTTGTGATAGTCCTCACTTCAGTTGTTCAGGGTTCACATGAAGACCGAACTGCAAATTTGTTGCATATGTGCAGGTTGCCTAGTTCCAACACATGTATCTTCTATGGTTCATGGTTCAGTCTCTGAGAGCCCCTAAGAGTCCAGATTAGTTGATGCTATTTATCTTTCTGTGGAGTTCCTATCCCATTTAGTGCCCTCAATATGTCCCCCTTTCATAAGGGTCCCCAATCTCCATTACCATTTGTCTGTTGGTGTCTGCATCTGACTGAGTCGACTTCTGGGTAGAGCTTCTCAGGTAACAGCCTGGCTAGAATGCTATCTCACTCAAGCTGATAGTATCAAGTTTGCCTGAAAACTTTGCCATTTGCCTGAAAAAATCATGATGCCTCTGTTTTTAAAAGGTGAATGGTATTCCATTGTGTAGATAGATGTACCACACAATTTTATCCATTCTTCTGTTGAATAACTTCTTGGTTGTTTCTAGTTTCTGGAATCAAGAATAAAGCTGCTATGAACATAGTTGAGAAAGTGGACCTGTGGTATATTGAGGTACCTTATGGGTATATGCCCAGGAACTGTATATCTGGGTAATGAGGTAGAACTATTTGCAGTTTTCTCAGAAATATTCAAACTGTAAAATGTCTTAAAACAATGGTTTTGTTAATGTCTTAGTGTCATGATGCTTTTATTGTAGGAAAGTAATATCCTTGTAGGTTTTACTTATTTTCTTCACTTCTATGCAAACATTACATATTTAAATGATACACAGTCATGATTGTTTCCAAACTTATCCCCAGGAGAGAAATATCAGCATGATCCAGAAGTATGACGTATGATGAAAAATTAAGACTATAAATAAAAATATTTCCAATTACCTTATGGTAACTTAGCTTTTTGTTAACTTAAGGCAAAATATATTCAATAAATTATGTAAATATAGATTACATACAAATGCAATGGTAATCTTTTTTGTGTATTTGTTCTTGTCTTGAAATAGCTCATTTTCTGAGTATTTGAGATAAGATCCAAACAGATAACATGGAGAAATCTGGCTTTGGACTAAATCTTATTGTTGTGCATGCTGCATTTTCCTATTGTGCATTTCATTATAATGAAAGAAATGATATTTAAAATGGTAAAACACTGTTTACAGATACAGATAACCACATAAATATGAAAATATGTATCACTCCAAAAATTTATGTGTAGCATATGATGATTTTAATAAATAAGCTCAATCAGTGACTAAAAGCAAATAGTTAGAAACCTTAGGAGTAAGTTGGGGCCCAGATATCTTCCAAGAACAAGTAATCATTATGTAATATAATGTGGTACCAAGAAGGGAACGGGGTGTAGAGAATAAAAAGAACATCTTAGAAATTATGTTCAAGGACATACTAGGTCCAACATATACAAGAAACTAATACCTTAACTGTCGTCCTTCATCAGACTGCAGTATGAAACATAATAATGCCTACCTTGTCAGAAAACTGGATATGCTAATGCTCTATGAGAAACAAATGTGAGATGGAAAGTCTGCTAGGATTTGGCACATTGAGCTTCTGTCTTTGTCAGGGAAAAATATAGGGAAGATGTTTCTTTTCTTCTTTGTTTTCTTTTATTTCCTCTCTATTCCTCTCATTTCCCATCATCCCTTTCTTCTTAGATTCCTTCTACCCTATCTTGCCTTTATTCAATTTTTGATGGTAAAATTCAGGGACTAAAAATTTGTCTGTTATGGCTTCTCATCCTTTCATTCTTCTTCTTCTGTGTGTGTGTGTGTGTGTGTNTGTGTGTGTGTCTGTGTGTCTGTGTGTGTTTGTGTGTGTGTCTGAGTGTGTGTATGTGTGTGTGTATGTGTGTATGTGTATAATATATGTATAGGGTATGGCAGGGTATACTCATGCAAGCACAGCCACCTTGTAGATGTTTGAGAACAACTTGTCAGTTTTCTCCCTTGATAGGGAGTAGAGAGGGAAATATTTTAGATATTTTAGGAGGGTGGGGAAATGACAGAGGAATTACTCAACATCTATTATTTTATGGAAAGTCACAGCCGACTTTAAATCTCTGAACACTGAAATTCAAATTTTGCAGTGCAAATGTGTTCCCAGTACTATTATGGCAAAGTGGTAGACTGTAGAAAATTAATTAGAACCTAAATGTTGAGCATGACAGAACAAGGGTTAGAGGAAGAAAATAGTGCATATTTTTAGGCTATTTTTTTATTTTACTAAGTTATTTATTTACTTTATACCCTCACTGAATCTACTCCCTCCTCCCTTTCCAGTCCCTCACTTTCAACTCCCTCCATCATCTGCTCTACTACCCATTCTTCCCAGAAGGGTTTCCCAAGGACATCACACTCATCAGCATATCAAGTTGCAGCAATAGGCACGTTGTCTTCTATTGAGGATGGACAAAGCAGCTCAAGGGGAAAGAATCCAAAGGCAGGCAATGTAGTCATGCACAGCCCCTCATTCTACTTGGGAGGCTGCTACATATGTACAGAGGACCTAGGTCCATTCCACTGATATTCTCTGGATGGAAGTTCAGTCTCCATGAGCAATTTTGTAGTCTGAGCTTCTTTCTTTCTTTCTTTCTTTCTTTCTTTCTTTCTTTCTTTCTTTCTTTCTTTCTTTCTTTCTTTCTTTCTTTCTTTCTTATAATCTGAAGCCACTGGGACAAATGTATTACAAATGTATGACGAGCAAGTTAAGGGACATATAGCTATGCTACACAGGTGATAGCTGGCCAAGATAGATAAAGGCTCTAGGTTGTGTGAATGTTTTCTTCAATCTGAAATGTTTCTACTTGGAGAGAGGGAGAAGCCTCATGTGGTTCATACAACAGTCATCAGCTTAGTGAATTTCATGGGGCTCATGAAAATAGCAAAAACAGGAAAAACAATATCTGTATTTCTTCTTCTCAAGGTTATATATGCTTTACACAGTACCTTGGGTTGAAGAGACCATCGGAGTACTGCTAGCTGTCTAAAGGTTGTACAGGGAGCCTTGTTGATATCAATTTCATTACTCATCACCCAGGCTGATACTGGCCCTTGGGTGATACAGCTTATTGAGACACACATCCCTCTCTATGCAAAAAATGATCAATGTTAATTAACTCAGTATTTGTCCGAAAAGAAAAGAAGAAATTGACAACTTAAGTACCTTTCTGACTAGGACTCCAGTGCCAAAGGAAATAAGATAAGCAATTTATAGATAGTAAGTCATAAAACAACAATCTTCTATACAACAAAGGAAACTACAACTTTGGAAATATGTCTGGAGGCTTCTCAAAACAAAGCAAAACAACAAAAGCCACAACAACAAAACAGAAATAGGACTGTATGAGTTAAATATACACAAAATCTTTATATTTTACTAGGAATTCTGCCTTTATTCCTGCTGTATTCAAAAAATCTAGGAAGAAGAATTGAATAAAATGTCCACCAGTACATGAGTACATAATGAAAATATGGCACATATATACAGTAGAATATTAATCAGCTATGAAGAAAAATTAAAATGTAAAAATTTCAGACAAATGAAGAGAAAAGTATAGTCTATGAGATCATTTAACCAAAAGACAAGTATCATGTGTCCTCTCATGTGTAGGCACTAGAGCTAAATCTTTTGTTTTGTATCTTTGGTCTAGCATAAATGTGGAAGGCAGGAGGAAGAATGCATTTAGAGAGTATGGATAGTAGAATAGAGGTAACTTAAAGTAAGAAAGGAAAGGGAATCCCGTGGACAGAATGTTCCTGCAGGTAGTGGAGTCAGAGAGATGGGAAATGACGTGTGCATGAGCAGGCTAAATGGCAATGTATATACTTGAAATACAAATAAATATATTTTAAAAGACTGTGTGTGTGTGTGTGTGTGTGTGTGTGTGTGTGTGTGTGTGTGTGTGTTATGAAAGAACTGGGGAAGGGATAATGGAAACTATGGGATTAAGCAGGAATGAAGTTAAGCAATAACCTAAACTAAGGATGCATGAGGTTTTATCAAATAATACCATGTGGTAATTTGAGCTTACCTGCAGAAGATCAAGCCAGCTAAACCTTTCATCTTGGGATGGGGAAATGGTCCCCAAAACATATTTCTAGCTGCCTATTGACAGTTGATGCCGATGTCTGTGATATGGAGAGGGAGCGGGGCAGAGAGAAAGAGATGGAGACAGAGGCAGAAAGACAAAAAGACAGAGAATAGTGAGAAGATTCAGTGGATCAGAAAAAGCCAGAGGAGAGAAATTTGAGATGAAAGTTTGGGGCTGGGGTGTTTATAAAGGGGGAATTGCAAGAGAGTTGTCATGACCAAGACATACGGTATACATGTATAAAATTTTAGAAAAAGTATTTCTTATAATCAAGACACATAATTTTGATACATTTAAACCAGCAATTTAAAAAGATTTGTAAGGAAACTGTTACACACACTTTGACATGTTGCCCAATTTTCAGAAGTCAATAAGATAGTGTGAAGTACCCTGGGGAATTGACAGGCTTGTCGTGATAAAAGACTGAAGTTCAGGGACATGGAAAAGGATAGCTATAAACTTCAAAGCTTCAGATGAGCAAATGGATAGATAGGACCTCCTACCCATGGGGAGAGTGGCTTCTCTTCCTTCTCACTCTCTCAACTATTGTACCTTTCATTGTACAAAACTGATTTACAGAGGTAGACAGCAAAGAATCCTTTCATATAATTGAAGGGTTTCAGTCTTGAAGAGTCTCATGCAGAGTGAGGATAGGTTATATACGGGTATTAAGGAAAAATTTATATTTACATCTATACACATATATGTTTATTTATATACAATTAACAACTTTTAGTTATTCTTAACATGTGTCTTGAGGCAAAACCTAAGAACAAAATAAAATTCATAATTTTAAGAAATTCTCCTTTGGGGGTTCACAGAGTCTAAACCAAAGAGCATGCAGGAGCTGGACCTAGGCTCCTACACATTTGTACCAGTTGTGCAGCTTGGTTTTCGTGTGGCTTCCTTAACAATGGAAGTGGGAGCTATTTCTGACTCTGCTCCCTGCCTATGGATTCCCTTCCCTTAGCTGGGATGCCTCAGTGGAAGGAGATTCTCTTAGTCCTCCTGTGAATTGATGTGCCAGGGTTGCTTGGTACCCATGGTGGGGGGGGGGGCTTCTCTTTCTCCAAGGAAAGGGGAGGGTAATGAGGAAAGGGGGTTTTGAGATTGGGACAGAGAGGAGAGGATCAGGGGCTTCAATCAGAATATAAAGTAAATAAATACATAAATTACCAATAACAACATCAAAAATGAATTTTAAGTTAGATATTTGAAACTCTGTGACAGTTCAGAACACGATAAAGCCAAAATAATAAGCCAAAAATAAAGAACGAAAAATAGAAAACTATCCTGTGTAGAGAGTTTCAGATATTTTGGATAAAACGTAATTATAAGCTCTAAAGAAAACTGCATATGTGTGTAACATCTGAGGACATGCACTGGAACAGATCAATTTGAACCTTATATCCAGTAAGCCTTTACCCCTCTCAGAACACTGCATTACTCTCTCTTGAATGCTTACTGAAATTGTGTCACATGGCTTATTAATATGCAAAGCTTTCTGTACAATGACTTTTGTGGTTGCAGCAACTTAAAGTTTTCTTTTGTTATCATCTTGGCCTGTATTCCTACAATCCTTTTTGTTCATGAAGTGTTATGATGTAGACTGCAAAGAAGAGTTACAAAGACACAGTGGCTTTTCAGGAGTTGTCCCTTCTACTCTTAACAGGGAGATTCCTAATATAAAATGTATCTTTTTAGTTCTTCTGGTAATTGGAAAGTGAAACGTAGAAAGGAAGACTGGGTCAAATAAACAAACAATTTCTGGGACATGCATAAAGAAGAGTTGTAACAGAAATGCCAAAGGCAAGTGCCCAGTACAATTAGGGAGGTCAATTTAAGGAGGAATATTTAGAACTTTACATAGGCTACACAAAACTTAGAGAACATTCATATTTTCAATATGTGTAGACCATCTTTAAAATGTGTTTAATAATAGTGTTAGATATGGTTATATGCATTGTTCAGTGTTACATATGAAAAGATGAACACAAAATGTATTTCACATACCAAGAATCTTTTCAAGTAGTTAAGAAGAGAGAAAAATCTGTTACATAGTGAATTAAATACTGAATTTCATTGCTGGTTAAATGTCCACTAACTGTTACTATTCTTAACTATTTCAGCCAAGAGCTGAAAATACAGATTATAAAGATTAGAGGGGATGGTTTTTAAAAGAAAATGTAAGGACGCTTTATCACTAGGTAGCTAGAGAGATTGGGAACAGGGCAGCAGCTAAGATGGCATGAAGAACAACATTTTTAACCTTAATAAACTACCCAAGATATAATTCTCATGCGTTTCTAGCCATATCTGCAAAGATAAGATGTTATTGAATTCTTGTTTTATTTGATATGCATCATAGCTTTTACTGTTAAGGAAAAATGAAATCCTGACCATTAAGTATTCACAGTAAATCGAGAATGCTTACTATCATTCTGTTTGTGTTCCTCTATGCGTATATGTACTATGTAGTAACTGCCGCTGCAAATACATGGAATATATCAGCTTCCAGAGTCTGGAGTATTAGGAATAATATGCTGTTAGACATATGAATTCCTTCCAACTCATAAAAGTCCAGTAAACGTAATACAATAAATCATTCTAAAATATTGAGCAGAGTTTTGGTTTTATTTTTATTATTAACTCTTTATTCCATTTCAATTGTAAAAATCATGTATCTTTCCAGTTTAGATAGAGAATACTTTCTAGCATCATGCTTGAATATTTAACTCAATAACACAAACTGCTTGCTATGATCATTTGGCATGTAGGATGTTAATAACCATGCACAGAAAATTGTATTCTGCTTCTTGAAGAGAAGAGTTCACATTTCTATATATTACCTCTTTCAAAATACATGCATAGTAAAATGTATTCCTCATTATTGCAAGTATGTGATGATAAAATTCTTTATATTATTTTAGGTTTCTATGAAAACCTAAAGTCCCCAAATTACAGTTCCTATTCCAGATGTGCTCCTATATCTGAGTGCTCACTGCTATGTCTGTTAAATATTATGTTACTACATGTTCAATTATAGATCATGTTTCCTATCATCCTCCTATCAAAACTGACGTTGCTATAGGCTATGATTTTATACTATATTAAAGAGGAGTTACCAACAGCTACCTCTGTGAAAGTGCTGAGATAGTTCATGAACTTCTATGAGCTGAATTCCTTGAAGGGTATTTAGCATTTTTCCACAGTAAGTTATAATGTCCCATTCAGATTCTTATTTTCCAGCACACTAATTTTTCTCTTTACCACATAGACTATCACAGAAGACTGTAAAGCTTTAATGGAGTGATTGCACAATTTTTTACTCCCATGTAATAAGTCATGCTTATACATTTTTGACAATATCTTTTCTTCTCCTTTCAAGCCAAAATCATACCTTTTTCTTCTTCTTTATACTAGGTTTTATTATAGTCCTCTAAAGTGTATCATCCTTGAATCTGAGTTATAGAGACATGTGTTTGTTTCCTTTCTGACATTAATATATCATTAAAAATGAAGATATTTGATGCCAATATCCATGTAAGGCATGATACTTAATAAACATTTTAGGACTACACTATTATAAATTCTTTTTGTTAATAGAGCATTTAAGGTTTTCTTACTACTTGATTTAAAGTACTGAATCCTGAAAAATATATACATATCATAAAAAAAATTGATGAAAACCTTCTAGCAAGCCAACAGGCAAGTAACTGTATAATCTGTCAAATAGCTCAAGCACTTCAGTTATGTTAAATTCTGAGGGCTTACAAAGGAACCAGAATAATCTTTGCTATTAAACAGCATCAGTTTTTAAAAATTAAAAATAGTGGCTGTTCTTACACAGATTAACCCCCCACACACACACAAACGTATACAAACAATTGATACCTTTGTTTCAAAATCAGGTGGTTGTAAAAAGTCTACCTGTACTTTCATTTATTGTAACACTCTTCATAGTTTAAAGTATGGAATTAGTCAAAATTTCCATGAAGAAATGAGTACAT
>NC_034596.1:90561758-90564821 GCF_900095145.1 Mus pahari
GTGTGTGTGTGTGTGTGTGTGTGTGTGTGTGTGTGTCTTTAACAGGAGTCAGATCTTAGATAGAGATAGTATCTAGTAGAAAGTAACAGAAGCAAACCTTCCTTCAGAGGTACTGGTGGTGCATGCCTTTGATCTCAGCACAAGCAAAGCAATGTCCATAATGGCCTAACTTGCCATTGGCAGGGAGGGCAAAGGAACTTTTGTCCTGACATAACTCCTATGGACCTTAGTTACGCACTACCGCTCATCATGTTTCCAGGAATGAAAGAGAAGAATCTTATCACAGATTTTTGATCTATATAAGTAGAAATGCCATTACATTGGATTGTAGCAATTAGGAATCTCGACCCATAATTTACAAGAGTAAATGTACATTGGGGGAAAGAAAATAATCAGACTTTCAGGATATGTTTTCTGAAATAACACTGACTTTTGGATATCCTAAGAAACATTATGGACCATCAGTTGAAGTACAGGTTTATAGAAGCTAATTGATTAATGGAAAGTTGTTTGAAGTCTGACTAACAGTAGGTTTGGTAGGTCCCTCAACTTGTGGCTAGTTCCCCAGTACCAAAGCATATAATTAAGATAGATACACTTAGATTCCAACATTGGTTCACTGATCTGTGATGTTAGGGTTACTATGTTTGGAAAGGCCAAATGGAAACCATTGGACTTGCCTCTACCAGAGAAGACAGTGAACCTTAAAAAATATTGCATCCCTGAAAAAGCTGCAAAAATTAGGGCCACCATCAAGGTAGAGATATATAGCTATCTTTATTTTCTAGACCAGAAGGTTTCATAAGGTGACCCTGTCTCAAATACAAAACAAAAAAGAAGATATTTGAGAATGTGATAGAGAAAAATTTTACTTAAGATACGTTGTAGGTTATATAAAGTGACTAAATCATCTTTGAACAGTGTATGTATGGATATAAGCAAGCTTTTATGAGAAAATAGGACACTTAACCATTTTAATTGAATTATAGAATTGGTTCATCTATTATGATATGATGTCAGGAATAGTTATTTGTAAAAATGATTACACATTAACAATACTGTGTGTGTCAACAAGTACCTGACCAAGAATATAAGGTAGAATGTCTGAGCAGTGCTCAGCTACCAAAAGTAAAAAAATAATAATGTTAGTGGTTATTATCAAATACATAAATATAGAGTAAATGGACTTGTGTGAAGAAAGTTCAAGATTATTGGGGTAGAATGCTCTTGAAAACTAAGTATATATGAGACTATGACTATGAAAATATGCAAGCAATGATCTATGAGACAACCAGTGATTATGAACCAGAGAAGACAGCAGCAGAATTGACAGATGAGCTTGGATGTAATTACAAACAAATCTAATCGGTCTATCCTACACATGTGGTCCATGCTATTATATTAATTTGTGTGTAAAACCACAGACATAGAATAATTAAACCATTCTTATAGTAGAAGAGTAAAACATGAGGGAGCGTTCCTAATATTAAGTACTGCAATATAGCTATTGTTATTAAAGTACTATAGTCATGGTACTGGGCAAACTCACAAATCAACACAACTAAAGAAAATGTTCTAAACTAGAACCACAAAGGACAAGCTAACTGTTGCTTGAAAAAAATGTAGACTAATTCAATAAAGGGAAAGTAACCATTTTCATTAAATTGCAAGGAGCAATAGGGTCAGTATATACAAATAACAAAATAAAAACTTAATTAAACTGATATCACTAACAAACCCTGTATCCTGTGGAAGTTCATATAGAACAGGAAAAACAGAGTGTTCTCGTTTCAAGAAGAACTGGAAGGCTGAATATATGGTATTTATTTATTTTTCTATTACCTAATTCTTCCTAGTGACAACTAATCTTTCTTCAGCTATTGAATTTACTGTGTGAAATACATGGTCCCTCCTGGACAGGACTTCGTAAAACTGAAGTCGCATAAGCATCTTTGAGAATATAAGATAGATTAAACCCGTAGTCACCTAACTAAGAGGCATAGAAAGAATGTCCAAATTAGCAAAGTCAAGAACGAAAAGAGGGACACAACAACAGACACCAAGGAAATCAAAAGAATTATTCAATTGTATTTCAAAAAAAACAGCTCTACTACACAAAATTGGAAAATATAAATGAAATGGGTAATTTGCTTAATAGATACCTCTTATCAAAACTTAAGTCGTGATCAGGTAAATTCTCTAAATAGGCCTATAACCCCTAAATAAATAGAATTAGCCATAAAACTCCCCCATCCTCCCCCTCCCCAAATTCTCAGGTCCAGATGGTTTTAGAGTAGAATGCTGCTAAACTTTCAAAGGTCTAATGCCAATATTTCTCAAATAATTCCACAAAAGAGAAACAGAAGGAACACTGCCAAATTCATTGTATGGGGACACAAGCACCCTGATATCTAAAGCATACAAAAAAGAAGGAATTTCACAATTTCACAATTATGAATATCGATGCAAAAATACTCAATAAAATATTCAAAAACCAAATCCAACAACGCGTCAAAAACATCATCTACTACAATCAAGTTGGTTTCATCCTAGAGATGAAGGGGTGGGTGGTTCACCATATAAAATCTATCAATGTAATCCAGCATATAAACAAACTGGGGGAAAAAAAACCCCAACATGTGACCATCTCCTTACATGTCAAAAAACATTGACAAAATCTAACATCCCTTCATGATAAAATTTCTGCAGAAATGAGAGATGCAAGGTGCATACATGTACAAGAAACAATACATAGAAAGCCAATAGTAAATATAGAAATAAATCAAGAAGAACATTTAAGCAATTACATTGAAATCAGGAACAAGACAAGGCTCTCTAGTTATCAAAAAAAGACAAGGAGGGGCACATCATACTCATCAAAGGTAAAATCTACCAAGAGGAACTCTTAAATCTGAATATCTATGCTCCAAATATAAGAGCAGCCACATTCATTAAAGAAACTTTAATAAAGCTCAAAGCACGCATTGCACCTCACACAACAATAGTGGGAGACTTCAACACCTCACTCTCACCAATGGACAGATCCTGGAAACAGAAACTAAA
>NC_034596.1:90565392-90578478 GCF_900095145.1 Mus pahari
AGCCTAACTAGAGGGCACAGGGACAGTATTCTAATTAACAAAATCAGAAATGAAAAGGGAGACATAACAACAGATCCTGAGGAAATCCAAAACATCACCAGATCCTACTACAAAAGGTTATACTCAACAAAACTGGAAAACCTGGATGAAATGGACAAATTCCTAGACAGATACCAGGTACCAAATTTAAATCAGGATCAGATTTAACGATCTAAACAGTCCCATTTCCACTAAAGAAATAGAAGCACTCATCAATAGTCTCCCAGTCAAAAAAAGCCCAGGACCAGATGGGTTTAGTGCAAAGTTCTATCAGACTTTCAAAGAAGACCTAATTCCAACTCTCCTCAAAGTATTCCACAAACTAGAAACAGAAGGTACTCTACCCAATTCATTCTATGAAGCCTCAATACAATATAGGACTTGAAGTTTCAGCTAAGGTAATAGGACAACTAAAGGAGTTCACATGGACAAAATTGGAAAGAAGTAAAAGTATTGCTATTTGAAGATAATATAATAGTATATATAGTGATACCAATTATCCTACCATGGGATTCATACAACTCATAAACACCTTCAGCAAAGTAACTAAAGACAAAATTCACTAAAAAACATAAGTAGCCGCCTGCCCTCATATATAAATGATAAATGGATTAAAAAGGAAATTAGGGAAACAACAACTTTTATAATAACCACTAATAATGTAAAATAACTTGGCATAACTCTAACCAAGCAAGTGAAAGACCCATATGACAAAAACTTCAAGTGTTTGAGGAAGGAAATTGAAGATGATCTCAGAAGATGAAAATATTTATCATGCTCATGTTTTGGTAGAATTGGCAGTGTAAAAATTACCATCTTAACAAATGCTACCTACAAATTTAATGCAATCCTCACCAAAATTCACATATGATTCTTTTCAGACATTGAAAGAAAAATACTTAACTTCATATGGATAAAGAAAAATCTAGGATATCTAAAAGGAATCCTGTATAATAATAGAACTTCTGGAAGTACCACAATCCTGGATTTCTAACTGTACTGTAGAGAAATAATAATAATAAAAAATCACAAGACTTTGTTATAAAAACAGACAGATTGATCAATAGAATAGAAACAAAGACACAGAAGTAAACACGCACATATATAGGAACTTGGAGACGTCAAAACCATACAATAGAAAAGAGAAAGCACCTTCAACAAATGGTGATGGTCTAACTGGATGTCAACATGTAGAAAAATGCAAATATGTCCATATTAATCACCCTACACAAAAACTCAAGTCCAAGTGGATTAAAGTGGATTAAAGACCTAAAAAACAAAAACAAAAAACACCCAAGGTACACTAAATCTGATAGAAGGGAAGTGGGGAGTATCAGTGAGCACATTGGTACAGGAGAAAATTTACTAAACAGAACACCAACAGTTCAGGTGCCAAGATCAACAATTAATAAACAGGACTCAAGAAACTGAAAAACTTTTATAATCCATTGGACAACATCAAAAGAGCAAAATGATAGCTTACAGGGTGGGAAAAGATCTTTATCAACTCTACATTTGACAGAGGGCTGATATAAAAAATATATAAAGCGCTCAAAAACTCGATGTCAAAAATTCAAAGAACCCAATTGAAAATGAAGTACAAACTTTGATAAAGAATTTGATCACTTTGGAAATCAATTTTATGGTTTCTCAGAAAATTGGAAATAGATCTACCTCAAACCACAGCTATACAACTTTTGGGCATATACCCCAAAGATACTCTACAATAGCACAAAGACTCTGGCTCAACTGTACTCATAGCAGCTTTATTCATATTGCCAGAAACAGAAAATGCTACCCAACTAAAGAATGGATAAAGAAAATATGGTGCATTTACATACAGTACTCAGCTATTAAAAACAATGACATGATGCAATTTGCAGACAAATAAATTTCACTAAAAAATATCATTGTGAGTAACCCAGAAAGAAAAATTTTGTGAAACTGGAATCAGTGTGGTGAGCATCTCTGGAAAGAGCTAAAACCCTAAGACAATGGAAACTCTAGGAATCTCTGAAGATGATCCTAGCTAAGACCCTTAGGAATGGGGAAGATGGAACCTTACGTGGTCAGCTTCTGTAACTAGGAAAATTGTCTAATGGACAGATTGGGACTTCAACCTAACCACAAAACCTTTGATGCACAATTGTCGTGCCTACACGATGTACAGGGGTAAAGATGGAGCAAAAATTGTGAACATGACCAATCAATTCCTTACCCAACTTGAGACCCATGCCATGAGAGAGAGCCTGCCCATGATACTATTAATGATATGATATTGATGATATTGCAAATAGAAGCCTAGCATAACTTGTCATCTGAGAGGCTTCACCTAGAAACTGATAGAAACAGATGCAGAGACTTACAGCTAAATATTAGGTGATCTTGGGGAATCCTCTGTAAGAGGGGGAGGATGGAATAAAGGAGAGGTCAAGGGCACCACAAGAAAACCTACAGAATCAAATAACCTGGTCGCATAGGGACCTCCAGAGACTCACCCACCAACCAGAGCTTGCATAGGATTGACCTAGGCCCTCTGTACATATATAAGATTTGTGCAGCTTGGTCTTCATTTGAGACTCCTAAAGGGTGAAAGTGCTGTCTTTGTCTTTGCTTTCTGCATTTGGAGTCCTTTTTCTTAGCAAGGCTACCTTTTCTAGCCTCAATATGAGAAGATATGCCTAGTTCTGCTAAAACATGTATACTAAGGCTGGTCAATATCCCTGGGAAGCTTCCCCTTCTCTGAGGAGGAAGGGAGGAGGGGGGTCATAGGGAGAGGAAGTGAGAGAGAGAGATTGAAAGAAGCTGCAAGGGGAATGGAAAATAAATAAATTGATAAAAACGAAAACGACAACAACAAAAAAAAACCCTGGAAATCTGAGTATCGCTGTTTGTATGCATGCATGCATGTATGTGTGTGTATTATGTATAGTCTGCTTCTCCCCAAAGATCAGTAACTGTTCTTCTGATAATGAGATCTATGGTCCCATGTGGAAAGCACTTCTCAACTCTGAAGCAGAATACACAACATCTGGAAGTGTTGAGAAGGCATAGTGCTAAGCTGCGACCCAACAGTTTCTGGTCCTTGGTAGTTTTATAGCATGAACAAGAACTTATATTTGTATTGCAGTTTAGATACAGCTGCTGTTATCATGAGAACTTCACTTTAAGAATCATATCTGAAGCGGTTAAGAGCACTGACTGCTCTTGCAGAGGTCCTGAGTTCAATTCCCAGCAACCACATGGTGGCTCAGACATCCGAAGTGGGATCCGATGCCCTCTTCTGGTGTGTGTCTGGAGACAGCGACAGTGTCCTCATATAAATAAAGAATCACATTTATGGTCATCAGAGATCACAGGTTAAAATAGTTGTGAATACAGTAACGAATCAAAAACTATGCTTTTAAAAAATAAAGTAACAAGCCAAATAGATTCTTTAAGTGGTTTTCAAATAGAAACAATATGGAAAAATGTAAAAGATAAAAGATTCAAGATAAGCCGGGCAGTGGTGGGGCATACCTTTAATCCCAGCACTTGGGAGGCAGAGACAGGTGGATTTCTGAGTTCGAGGCCAGCCTGGTCTACAGAGTGAGTTCCAGGACAACCAGGGCTACACAGAGAAACCCTGTCTCAAAAAACAAACAAACAAACAAAAAAAGATTCCAGATAAAAGCAGAGATTGTTGAGAACGAAAATAAATATCTGACTATTTACTTTTTTTACACTACTTTCAGGTTAATTTATTTCTACATTCACGCATATATTCTTTTTCCATATAGATTATATATGCATACATATATACACTTATATATGTACTCTAAATTACCAACTAATGATAATGAATTGATAGGAGCCAAATCGTAATTAAAGGAGCCTTACATTTTCAGGAAAATATTCATGACTTTATATAATTATTTTCTTTCTCTTTCTGTTTATAAAAACAATATCATTTTTCCCATGGAGGCTGAGAGACATGGAATTAATTACAGTCTAGCTAAATATTAAGGGGTAAGTTCAGTTCTGCATCATCTTATGACTTCATCTGGGACTAGCCATTACTTATAGTTGCTGATATTTCCATCAATGGTAATCTCTTCCTTCTAATGGCAGGTATCGTTTCAATATTTCTTTTGGAGTCTTTCCTGTCAACAACACAGAGAAGAACACTTATTACTGTTCCTGTCATCCACTGACTATGGGTAGTCAGCAGGAATCCTCAGCTCCCCAACAGGGCATCTTCTCACACAACTACAGACATCTGATAATGTATTTGGTTATAAAATCCAGCTAAATTTGGAGCTCCTTGAAGAGGCAATAGCTCATCATAACCTCTCCCCAGATGAGAAAGCATACTGTAACAGTCCTCATTATAACTTTTCATCTTCCTACATCTGAGAGTGTGTCACAGAGAACTCATTTGCATGTCTCCTATTTTGCTGCACATCACATTGTAATGAGGCAAAGGCAATCACCACTTCTTGTTACTGTTTGAGCAGTGCTTGTGTGTGTGTGGGGGGGGGGAGGGTTGCTTCCTTGAATAATATATCCTTATTATTTGAGGTGGCTTTTACCCTCCCCAATATCCCTGGCCACAATCATGTGTAAATATAGACTAGTCAAAATTTTCCCAGAGAGGGGAGAGAGAGAGAGAGAGAGAGAGAGAGAGAGAGAGAGAGAGAGAGAGAGAGAGAGAGAGAGAGAAAGAAGAAGAAGGAGGAGGAGGAGGAGGAGGAGGAGGAGGAGGAGGAAGAGGAAGAGGAAGAGGAAGAGAAAAAAAGAAGGGAGGGAAGAAGAGGGATCATGAAAAGAAATCACTCATTTCTTTGAGAAAAATAGCTTACACATTAAAAATACAATTTAAGTTTTCTATCAATTCTCTTCAGGATATAATCTAACAGAATCTGAGAATATAGAAATAGTCTTTAGAAATTAGATCACAATAAAAGCATATAGTATTTTTTGAACAATACTGTAAGTTGCCTGGCCATTTAATTAAAAGTAAAAAAAATCAGTTTATTTAAAATATACCTATTTAGTATCCACCTGCCTTTCTTCCCAAGTGCTGGGATTAAAGGCGTGCGCTACCACGCCCAGCTTAATTGATCTAGTTTTACAGTAAGGTTTGTTTATATGTAAAACTATTTGTTAACAGTTTTATGAATAACTCTAGAATTACATCTTATGTTTAATCATCAATTTTGAACTTTAGGACATGGAATTTTTATTCCATCTGGTTAAATTACAGATGGCAGCAGAATATCATGGAAACGGAACACAAACTTATTTATTACAAAAATGAAAGTTGTTTCCCTTTAGCTTTAACCAGACATTGAGAAGGTGTAGTCACTTTGTAGTAACTCCTGGTGGTGGCTCATGGTCATGCTTTCTATGTGCTGGGGGATTCAAGGTCATGGTTGGACACAGGCAAGACCTCTCTGGACTCTCTTCTTTATTCTGTTGTGGCAATTTCTCTCCACCCCACACTCCAGGCATTATATTCCTTTCACTTCTCTCTCACTATCCCCTATACAAAATGTTTCCATGTGTCCTACATTTCTACATATGAGATTTTTCTGGAGCTCTGTGCTGTGATTTCCCTGATTTCCTTTTGTCTAGAGACCTCACTGCTATGTGTAGATTGTATACAGGGTTAACCACTATCTATACCACCATTAAAGCTATCTCCAGCCCCAATTGCTATGAAATTCAAAATGCTTCAGAGCACCCAAGACATCTTCTCCCATTATAGAAGATATCAAATTTAAAATATCTAAGGCAGAATACTTTTTATATATAAAGAATGTGCTTTGAACTTCTCTTTAATTTTTTTGTCATGTTGAATGTCTGCAGGTTTACAAATACAATTTCTGTCAACTTTATACATTTATTTATTTATTTACTTACTTACTTATTTACTTTCTTACTTACTTACTTTACATTCAGATTGAAGCCCTCCTTCCTACTCCTCTCCCAGACTCTCTCTCACACACACCCACACCCCCTTCAGAGAAGAATAGGCTCCCAAGGAACCACTCTGCCCTGGCACATTACATAACTATAGGGCTAGGTGAATTCTCTCTGACTGAGGCCAGATGTGGCATACCACCTAGGGATTAAGAATATGAAGGCAAACAATAGAGTCAAAACAGGCCCCTCCTTGAGTTATTAGAGGACTCACATGAAGACCAAGATGCACACATGCTACACATGCATAGGGGCCCTAAGTCCAGTCCATGCATGCTCTCTGTTGGTGGTTCAGTCTCTGTGAACTCCCATGGCCCAGGTTGAATAACTCTGCAAGTCTTCTTGACCCCTCTGGCTCCCTCAGTCCTTCTCATACTCTTCCACAAGACTCAGTGAGATCCACCCCATGTTTGGGTTGGTTCTCTGCAACTGTTTCAATCAGTTGCTAGATAAAGCCTCTCAGAGGCCCAGTTATGCTAGGCTCCTGTCTGCCAGCATAGCAGAGTTTCATTTATAATGTCAGGCATTGGTTCCCTCCTAAGAAATTGGTCTCAAGTTGGGGTGGTCATTGGTTGGACATTCCACCAAATTCTGCTCCATTTCTATCCTTGCATATCTTCTAGGCAGGAGATATTTGGAGTCAAAGTTTTTGTGGGTGGTTTGCTGTCCCCGTCCCTCCACTAGAAGTCCTACATGGCTATAGGAGGTGGCAATTTTAGTCCCCATATACTCTGCTTATAGGAGTTTTAACTAGGGTCACCCCTATAGACTCCATGGAACCTCCCCTGTCTTAGGCCTTCAGCTCATCTCACCAATTTCCATGATCAATTCCAACCATCTTTCCCTGAAATCTCCCCATTCCAGATACTCACCACAATATCCCTCCCCCCACAAACTCACCTACCCAGCTCTCTGTCTCTACCTATGATGTCTATTTTATTTTCCATTCTGAGTGAGATTCAAAAATTCTTCCTTGGGCACTCCTTGATACTTAGCTTCTTTGTGTCTTTGGATTATAACATGCTTATTCTGTACTTTATGGCTAATATCCACTTATAAGTAACTGCATGTCATGTGGTTCTTTCTGGGACTGTGTTACGTGACTCATGATGATCTTTTCTAGTTTCATCCATTTGTCTGAAAGTTCCATGATGTCTTTGTTTATAATAGCTGAGTAATATTCCATTGTGTAAATAGACCACATTCTCTTTATCCATTCTTAAGTAGAGGGGCATCTAGTTTGTTTCCAGTTTCTGGTTATTATGAATAAAGTTACTATGAATGTAGTTGAACAAATATCCTTATAATAGAGTGGGACATCTTTTGATTATATGGCCAGGAGTGGTATGGATGGGTCTTGAGGAATAACTATTTCCAATTTCTGAGAAAATCCTAAATTGGTTTCCATAGTGCCTGTACAAGCTTCTACTCATACCAGTAATGGAAGAATGTTCCAGTTTCTCCACATCCTGGCCAGCATGTACTGTCATTAAGGTTTTTGTTCTTAACCATTCTGATTGGTATAAGATGGAATCTCAGTGTCATTTTGATGTATAGTTCCCTGATGATTAAGGATGTTGGATGTTCCTATGCGTGTTTCTTGGCCATCAGAGATTTCTCTATTGTGCATTCTCTGATTTGCTCTGTAATGCTTTTTAAAATCGCTTATTTGGTTTGTTGGTTTCTAATTTATTTTTGAATGTAGGATTGAAGAAGACATTTTCCTATTCTGTAGGCTGCCATCTTGTCCTATTCATGGTGTCCTTTGCCTTACAGAAGCTTTTCAGTTTCATGAGGTCTCATTTATTAATTGTTGATCTTAGTGTCTGAGCCATTAGCGTTCTATTCAGAAACATATCTCCTGTGCTAATATGTTCAAGGTTATTCTCTACTTTCTCTCCTATTTGCTTTAGTGTATCTGGGTTTATATTTAGGTCTCTGATCCACTTGGACTTGAATTTTGTGCAGGGTGATTGATGTGGATCTATTTGCATTCTTCTTCACGTAGTAATACTATTAGTCCAGCACCATTTGTTGAAGAAGCCTTCTCCTTTCCATTGTATGGTCTTAGCTCTTTTTCAAAAACAAGTGAGTGAGTGGATATACTTTGGGGTCTTTAATTCTATTCCATTGATCAAACTGTCTAATTTTGGTAAGGAAGAATTCCTAATAAATCACTTTTAGTCTTCTTTTGGTATTCCATTCCTCAGGAATATCATACCTTAACTTCACTTCTGTACATTCCTATTCTGTTCTTATGATCTCCCTGAGTCTGGGCATCTGGGACACCCTTTGCACCTGCCCCTCCATAGGCCCATCCATATCTTGGTGTTCTTCCTTGCATACAGTTTGAGTATGATTTGTGCTCCTTACAAACTAATCTGATCATCCCACAGCCCTTCTAAGAAGTTTCCCAATCTGCCCATGTAACTTGGAAAAGAACTCAATGTACTTTCTTGGCCAAGAGCTCTTAGGTGGCACTGGTAGCTACCAAGTCCTGTCTAATCCTTGATCCCAATAATAGTAGGCCTTCCTATGAAGTCATTTGCTTAGCAGCCTGTTTGCTGTAGGATGTAGCCTTCCTTTTATAACTGCCATTTTTTTTTTGTCCATAGCTCCATACATGCTTTGACAACTATATTTAGGGCTCTTATGAACAATGGCAATTGCTACTACCCAAATTTTCATCTTCTTTTCATTATTTAACTCCTATTTGCATTAAAACCAACTAGGCCCCTTTCAACATACCAATGGTAATATAAATGTTTTCAACCCTAGGCACTGATATTTACAGCCTTCTATGACATCGTGGAGAAGTCTTATTCTTTCTTGATCAGTTGAATGCCTTTTTACTTTTCCTCTTAACTGCTCTCTGCTCTATATAATCAGTCAGTCATCATTTGAGGCAAATGTTGCACTACAGAAGGTAAGATACAGAGTATTGATCTTTAGGTACATGTAAATCCAAGTCACAATGAACTATCACTTCATAGTCACAGAGCTGTGCATTATTAAATATGAATGGGAAATGCCAGTTTTGTGCATGAGGATAAATTGAGTATTTTTATATTCTCTGGAAGTCTACAAAATGGCAACTCTAGAAAAGTCTATTCTATCTATAGTCAACATATGAGCTATCAGTTCTACTTCTGGAGATGTGTATTCAAAAACATTGAAGCAGGGATGAATACAGATATTTCCATATTCATGTTCAAAGATGGGCTATTTCTTATTTCCTCAAAGAAAAGGAAAGATAAAATTATTCCAAGTATGCATGGATAGAAGAATGATTAAGCAGAATGTGGTAGATGCAGACAATGGATTATCGATCAAATATTAATAGAAGGGAAATTTGAACAACATACTACATTCTGGATAAATTTTACATGTATTATTCTAACAAAAATAAGCTATGTACAAAAAGGACAGGTAATTTTTCTTTATTCCTCTAATTTGATGTTCCTAAAGTAGACAAATCCTTAGAGAATGTAAATAGTTATTACCCAGGACGAGAGAGACAGAGGAACATGGAGAGGCCCTTTTGTGAATAGAGAGTTTAGAATTTGAAAAATGAAAACAAACAAACAAACAAACAAACAAACAAAAAACACTTGGGCCAGGCAGTGGTGATACATGCCTTTAATCCCTGACTTGGGAGGCAGATTTAGGCAGATCTCTGAGTTCGAGGCCAGCCTGGCCTACAGAGTGAGTTCCAGGATAGCCAGGGCTATACAGAGAAATCCTGTCTCAAAAAAACCAAACCAAACCAAAACAAACCAAAACAAAACAAAACAAACAAAAGAACTTGGAAGAATGACTGTTCTTAATGCCTCTGGACTACATTGTGTTAAAGGATAAAATCATAAATCTTATGTTATATTTATGTTTAATAAAAATTTATGAAGATAATAATAATTGTTTGTGTCAATGATATAAAAGTAGAAGCAAAGATGTCTCGAGTAAGGGAGAGGACTAGCAGGAGGGGGATCAGAAAAGTGATGGAGAGAGACGACCTGTGTTTCTGAAAGAAAGTTCAAGAGTATTATGTATTTATATGAAAAATGCACATGAAACATATTAATATACATGGTGCTAGTAAGTCAGCATATTTCTTCATACATTTATATTCTAATGAGATCATGGCAATAGAAGAAGATCTGAGTACCTAGCACAGGTACCAGTATTAAATATCTTGGTAACAGTCTTGTCTCAGCAATAGTCCTCATTTACCTCTCTGCACACTGTGTTTGTCATTATAGCCCATATTATACGATACACTTATGTCCTCTGAAAGAAAGAAAATCAAGACTATTTTTTATTTAATTCTGGTTTCTTAAGCACTACACAACACATTGGTCATAGCATCTCAATGAATATTTACTGAGGCACTCCATTAGTAAGCCAAGAAGAATATGATTGGAGAACGTGCATATTAATGTGCTTTCAAGTGATTACTCTGTTTTACTGTGATGTTGACAGAGTATTCATAAGGGTTTAAGAGTGGGCTACACCTCAGACAGTTTAAAACAAAATTGGAAAGAGAATAGAGAACCATGAGATCACTCCACGGCATGTCCCCGGGGAGAAGTTTACAGTGTAAAAACTAGAGACAATACTGTGACTTATGCTTTTGTTCTGGATTCAAATGAATGTCTCAATGTGCCTGAAGAACTGTCATTTATGTCTGGGTTGTGGGAGTTAAAAGTCATGGAGAGTTCACACTCAGGTGACTGCCTCTTTTAGCTCTTCTAGAAACAATTTCCTTAACTCTAATTGTGCCTCTACACTTACAGTTCCTCTTGTAATGTTTGATGAAGGCAGGCAACCATAGTAACTCTTTAAGCTGCGCGTTCACTACAGACCTCATCCTAACCTACAAAGTTTATAAAGGGCTAAAAATACAGCACAGAGAAGAATTAGCAGGGACCAGAACACAAAGTGGTTGCATCTGTATTTCTTTCCTTCCCAACTTCAACATAGCAATTAACAAAGACCACCATGAAATGTCCCACTTGGAACCTTATTCTGATTTCATAAAGCAAGATACAGGTATTTAGATATAAAATTATTTGAGGGTTAACTGTTTTAAAGTGTTGTGTACAACTGCAGGCCTTTTTCCTGTGCTAGAGTGTGTCCATAGGGGCTCTTGTGTGTGTACTCTCATGTTCTCTTACTTGCATGTAAGGAAGAAGGCTTTATCTGATCTCCCGGAATTAACGAGGTCACTAAGGGTACTGTTTCAAGTTCTTGGCAGGGAGACAAATGGGAATGATGATTCAATACCCACATTTTTTTCTTTTTCTTTCTTTTCCTTTTTTCCTTTTTTCCTTTCCTCCTTTTATCCTTCCTTCCTTCCTCCCTCCCTCCCTCACCCCCTCCTCTCTCTCTCTCTCTCTCTCTCTCTCTCTCTCTCTCTCTCTCTCTCTCTCTCTCTTTCTTTCTTTCTTTTTTCTTATTGGATATTTTATGTATTTACATTTCAAATGCTATCCCCTTTCCTGGTTTCCCCTTCAGAACCCCCCTATCACATCCTCCCCCCCCCGCTTCTATGAGGGTGCTCACCCACCTACCCACCCACTTTCACCTTGCCATCCTGGCATTTCCCTATAATGGGGCATAGAGCCTTCACAGGACGAAGGGCCTCTCTTCCCATTGATGATCAACAGGGACATCCTCTGGTACATAATCGGCTGGAACCATGGTTCCCTCCATGTGTGTTCTTTGGTTGGTGGTTTAGTCTCAGAGCTCTGGGAAATCTGATTGGTTGGTATTATTGTTCTTCCTATGGGGTTGCACACCCCTTCAGCTCCTGACAGGAAATGTATCGCAGTGAGTGTCTTCTTCCATATTGAGGGGAAAGTGCTCCATTGTGTATAGATTGTCACTACTATCAAAGAGACCCTTACTGGTTGTACCTGTCACTGTATAATGAATGGCAAGAGCACCAAAACCACAACCTTTTATACACACATATTTTTTAATACATACTTTTTCCCCTTATATTTTGGACTCATACTGCAATACTGTAGATGCATCAATAATGCTTCTTGGTCTTAATTTCAGTTGTCGTATTCATACCTGATACGTGGTCACCAAAGCATGTGGATGTTTTATATTTTATATTTTAGGGTACCCCTGTATAGATGAAATTTGTTCCCCAGTCTTGAAATTTACATGACAATTAGTGATTTTCAGTGGTGTCTGGAAAAGGGGCCAATGGGACATGATTAATCCTTCTCAGAAAGGGATGATTTCTCTTAGGGAAGAGACAGGAAAGAGCTCCTTCATCATTTCTGCCATATGAGCTATAACAAGGCATCAGATCATGCACAGGAAGTGAGCCTGCAGCACACACTTTGTCTATCTGTCTGATCACAATTTCTCCAGAACTGTGAGAAAACTTTTATGGTGTTTCTGAAACACGCATCTATCATGATAGTACAGGTTGACCAGAAGAGTAATGTGATTTTCATATGAAATGAGCCATTTTTCTCTTCCTTCCAGTGCTATGCAAGGCTTCCAAGATTCTATATCCTTCCTCAAATTTGTTCTGACCAGGTACTTCTGCTTCTCTTTTCTGTCCTTTCTTCTTTTGATATTAGTGTTTCTGAGAAATGTTTAGGGACATCACATTCTGGCTTTGATTTGCCTGATGATTAGTAATGCTGTCAATACAAAGGGATTGTAACCATTGTTCACAAGACCCAAAAGAACAAAATTTCCACACATGACAACAGAAACTCCTCCCAAGGAAAGCTTGTTAACTGAAATAACCAGCCTCAGAGAACAGGCACATGCTTCCATTTCTATGATGTACACACAATGCAGAAGAACAGAGAATCCCAGTGGAATAACTACAGTGTAAGGTAGAGTGGAAATATAATTTCTCATTATTAACCAATTAAATTCATTTATTCACAAGTAGAAATTCCAGAGAAAAGACAAAAGGATGGACCATCCAGAGACTGCCCCACCCGGGAGTCCATCCCCATAATCAGCCACCAATCACAGACACTATTGCATATGCCAGCAAGAACTTGCTGAAAGGACACTGATATAGCTATCTCTTGTGAGGCTATTCCA
>NC_034596.1:90579438-90587039 GCF_900095145.1 Mus pahari
CCAGTCTCCAGATTAGGTTCACTGGTGAGCCTTCCAATTCTGGATTGTAGTTCATTTCAAATATAGTCAAGTTGACAACCAGGAATAGCCACTACAACAGGCATATGAAGTATAATGATAAAATAAAAAAATAAGGTAAACAAAAAAAAAATGTTTCAGAAAAGGAGAAAACTAACAAGAAAACGAGCCAAAGCAAAAGCAGAGGAAGTATATATAGATACAGAAACATACATATTTGCACAAACAGGAATCCTATAAAAGCACAAAACTGCAATCCTTAATGTATATATGTACAAAGGGCCTGTAAGATTAAAAACAAACAAACAAACAAACAAACAAAAAGCTGAAGGTCTTGATACAACATTATGAGACAAAAAACTGTCCAAATAATTCTTTGAGGTTTTGTTTTAAGGATAGGGGCATGTATTCTGCTCTAGGACTCCCTCTGGTGCAGACCTCTGTAGGCCCTATCAGGTCAGGCCCTGCAAGTCTCTGAGATTTTTTTTCACCAATCCTGCTGTGTTTAGGAGACCTTATTTCCTTGGTGCCTGCCAAGCCATATGGTTCTTACACTCCTTCAAGCTCCTCTTCTGAAGGATTTCCTGGGCCTCAAGATGAAGGTTATGTCATCCCATTAGGGAGCAATTCCCTAGCCTGGCTGAAGTTACATGGCTCTTTTAAGAGGAGGTTGTCAGAGCTGCCCTGTAGTCTCTCTAGGATGGGAGACTGAGGACAGAGTAGCTGCAGCTTCTCCAAAGCACAGCATGGGTCCTGGGAAAGGTCTAAAATCATACTAGAGAGAGATAAATGGCCCAGTTTAGATCCACACGGGAATAGCCTACAACTGTCCAGAGAAAGGGACTACCCTGAAGGGGGCAAAACCAGAAACCCGAAGACTGCTAGAAGATGGGGCTAGACTGACACATGCTTGCCTGAGGAGCCTGCAGATATTCCTGGAGCTGTGATGGGACTAAAAAAACCAGAACTTCTGAAGTGGGAAAGTATTAAGTTTGAAAACAATAAAAAAGAAAAGAAACTAGGTGTAAAAAAAATCATAGGAAGCAATATTTCCTTTGAAATTAAAACAGTAAGTCCTTAGGTGGAAGTTAAAGATTGAAAATATATATATATATATATATATGTGTGTGTGTGTGTAAAACTCTGTAAAAGAGGATATTTAAACCCTTGTAGTTTTTTATTTACATTTCAAATTTTATCCCCTTTCTCAGTTTCACCTCCAGAAGCCTCCTATCCCATCCCCTTCCCCCTGCTTCTATGGGGGTGCTCCACCCACCCACCCACTTCCTCCTCTTGTTTTGACTCTCATCCAAAAAATAATTGTATGTTCATGGAAGATTACAAGTTTATATGTGCTCTTTAAGAAAGATTAGAAGAAAACCAATTTAAATAAGAAAAGGCATGCAAGATGAAATGCTAGAGTGGAGGCCATAGAACAGAGGTTAGAGGATTCTTTAAATCAGAATAAAGAACCTTCAAACGAATTTAATCTGGAACACCTAAAAGGGAATTTCCAGATGAGAAAAATCCATAAAGGCTTGAGGAATTAAAATGGCAACTGGTAGAGATGAAATATTCTGAGTTAAAAGATAAGGAATTGTACAGCTGTCTAAGAGGGCTTTAAAGGAAATGCTCATAGAACAGAAGGGGGATATGAGATCTCCCTGAAAGATTAAATAATGCTTTATTGACTCTAAAGGTTTAAAATGTCTGTCATACAGGTAATTCATACAGCTGCTAAAATAAACTGGATTTTAGAAATGACCTATTAATTAGATCAGCCTAAATATATGATAATTTAAAAATAGAAGACAGAAAATATGTTACATTGGTGAATATACTTTGCCTTTGTTTCAATCAGGAACAAAAAGACTATTGATTCCATCCAAGTTGATAAAAATCTAATTTGACAGAGAAGACCTCCTGAAGGTTTAGGCTGCACCTATGAAGAAAGAAATCAAGAAGAACAAAACAGGTAACATACATTGTTGATCCCTCTATATCAGAACAGCTGTGAGACTGACTGAGACACGAAGATGTCACCAGCTAGAACTTCAGCTATGCATAGCCAATAAATCTTGCTAGCTACAGAATCCTCAAGACTTACCATGCCATCCTGTCAAATGGCATAGGTAAAATGTATAATACAGTTTGGCTATATAATCCAAGTTAACTTATAAAGAAAGACAAAACTCTTGCCTACATGAACAGAGAGAACAGAATCATCTTTAACTAAGTTGTGCACACTGCACATTCCATACATATGTTATTGCAGAAATATATATTATCTGTGAGACTTTATATACAGATGTCAATGAAGTCAATATAGTCTTGACAAGATTCACCCCCCAGGGATGCTCAGACACTGAGACATATTTATTCCTGTTTGAGCCTACCTCAGATTATCTCAATGCTGTTTCCTTAAAGCCTACATCCAGGACCATTTCATACTGGCAAGCTATGCCATCCAACATCACAGACTACTCCAGTTAGGACTTCAGTTAAGCCCTGAAGTTCCTCAGTTTGCAGAGACTCGACAGCAAATGCTACCTACCACTAGCATTTTTAAGACTGACCAGTATACCAGTTTGAGGAAGGTGGTGCAAAAGGAAAATGATGTTCAAGTCAAAGGAAACAACTTTAAGAGAATGATGCCCCCATTCCCACAGAGGGTATGGATTTTTCTTTAGGTTGTTCAATGGGTTTGTTGTTATTAAGTGGGGGTTGGTTACAGATTGTTAATGGCTTGGTTAGTAAGGAAACAAAATACAGGAAGTAAGACTCAGGGAATTCTCTTTTTCTTTTCCTTTCCTCCATTCTTCTTTCTCTTTTATCCATGTTAAAGGAACAAAGGGAGAAGTGATGAAAAATAAAAATGGGGATATAGGAATAATAACATAAGAATAATATGAATAAACATCACATTATCGAATCTACTATTAAACTATAGAATATCTACTAGACAAAAATCTTACATTAGTATAGATCTTTGTATATTGATCCAAAACTAAGGTAATATTACATGAAAACATACTATGTATCAACTGGTTTTAAGATATTGTCTGAGATAATTCTTTACAATGCATTGTTAATTTGTAGTCCTTTTGAAAGTTGCTATTACAAACTGTTTAGGATAATTTAGAAATGCAAGTTAATAGTTAATCAAACTTACATTGCTGTTTGATACTAGTCTAATTTATTACAGAAATATGTTTTCCAAGGCAGTTAGAAGATAGCTAGAGACAAACAATCCAGATATACTACAGATAGATAGATTGTCTTCTCAAACCTCAGAGATCTAAAGAAAATGCAACTTAAAGATGTTTTATTATAAAAGGCCATTTTTGACCAAAACCAGGTCTGTCCTTGATAGCACCCTCTTCCACTTCAAAGAAGATGATGAACATCAAAGAACTTCTTTATGGTGTTCACTTCATATGTGACAAGGTAACCAAGGGATAAGAAAATTCCCTTGATTCAACTGCTTACAATATGCTGTCCAAATTTGAAAAGGGGAACATGACAAAATGAAGTAGACTTCTAAGTTTTTCAAGACATGGCAAGCAGTAATTCATATTGCCTGCTTTACAAAATAGTTTGTCAGATGTTCTGGGGCAGAAGGCTGAAGAAGGTGCTCCAACAACACAATGATGTTGGCAGACTGTCCAGGAAGCTAGCTTTCTCTCTCACATCTATAGTTTTAGAAGCCGCTTACCTGTGTACTTCCTGAATACTCAGGTGATATTTATTCCTTTTCAGGTCTCTGATGGGGTTGCAGACTAGATAGTTAATATTTTGCATATGCGTTTAACTTGTGTAATATTTAAGAAACTGTTTAAAATCTAAGAAGATGTTTTAGGTTGGTAATGTAAGTTATGATAGAAATTCATTTAGCTACAAAACTCTAAACATACCAAAATAGGATACATAGTAGAGTACTTTCTCCAATGTTGCCAAAATCATATGGACTGGACATTGTGAATGTAATTCTTACCTGATAGTTTTCATAATTGTTCTTACTGTATATAGTTTATTGATGTAAAAGAAATAGCCTTTTATTCAACTAAACAGGGGAGATATAGGGATATTTCCTGTGTTCTGTGTGGGAGCATTACCTGTTAATAAAAAGCTGTTGGCCTATTTAATAGCTTAAGCAGGAAATAGGATGTGGGAATTCTGGCAGAGAGGGAGGATTCTGGGATAGAGTCAGTCGTGGGAGAAGATTCAACCTGATTGCTGATGGAACCTGTAGGGTGAACCCAAGGTGAGGTAACTAATCATGTAGCAGGACTTAAAATAGAATAAGCAGGATAAATGAGTTACAAACTAGTGGGAATGAGCCAAAGATTTTGGCTAGGCATTTATTCATAAAAAAATTCAGTCTCAGAGTCATTATGTCATGAACCTGAGAGCAGGTGGAAGGACGGCCCTCTGATGATGACTAAATAAACATTGATCCGTGAGCATAGCAGGATATTATCAGGAGTCATTTTACTGATTTTTTAAAGACCATGCCTGTTTGGTTTTACTTTGTTTCTGGATTATATAGTCTCTGGTTCTTAGTTACCTAAGCAGTGCCAGGTGTGGATTGCATCTCATGGAGTGGGCCTTAAGTCAAACTAAATGTTGGTTGGTTACTTCTACAAGTTCCATGTCATCATTGTCCTAACATATTTAGCAGGCAGCACAAATTCTAGGTCAAATGTTTCATGAGTGACTTCATGTCAGTGTTTCTTTTTAGGCATCCATCAGGGTACCTTCCTGTACCAAAGAGACTAGGAAATGGGGAGGAAGGCTCCATATAGGCACCAGCTTGACTTCTTGTTTCATGAATTATGCAGATGTTGTCTTTGGTTTTGTGATTCTGCTGTCATTTTGTGGAGATCAATCCATTATCTTAACCTCAGCCTGGTTTGTTTGGGCTTTTCCATGGTACTACCTTGCCCAATTCCCTCAACTGGAAAAACTTGCCTGGCTACAAAATGCCTCCTCCATTCCTAGGAGTCCTTATCAGCATGCTCTTCATAGATTACAGGATGTTCTCACTGCAGTAGGTCTCCACATACTCCCAGAATGGTCCCCAATTCCAGATATATCTCCATGAACTCTTTCCTTTAATCCAATTTTTCCCTACCTCATGCCTCCTGTTCCCATCCCAACCCACCCTCAATCCACCTCTAAAATATATTTTATTTTCTCTTCCTAGGGAGATCCATGTGTCTGTCCTCCCCATAGACCTCTTCTAGTCAATTAACCTCTCTAGGTCTACAGACTGTAGCTTAGTTTTCATTTACTTAATGGGTAAATACACTTTTAAGAGAATATATACCATATTTGTCTTTCAGGGTCTGGGTTACCTACTCAGGAATTTTTATTTCCTAGTTCCATCTATTTACCTGAAAATTTCATGATATAATTTTTGTTGGTTCCTTGGTTTAATTTATCATCTGTACAATACTCCATTGTACAAATGTATCACATTTTCTTTCCTTTTTTAATTGGATAATTTATTTATATTTCAAATATTATCCCATTTCCAGGTTTCCCCTATGGAAACTCCCTATATCATCCTCCTTCCTCCTGTTTCTACAAGAGTGCTCAAACATTCATCCACCCACTCCTCCCTCCCTGTCCTGGTATTTCCCTACATTTGGGAATTGAGCCTTCCCAGGACTGAGGACCTCTCTTCCCACTGATGTCTGATCTTCAAAGAAGACCTAATACCAATACTCTTCAAACTATTCCACAAAATACAAACAGAAGGAACTCTACCCAAATCTTTCTATGAAGTCACTATTATGCTTATACCTAAACCATACAAAGACTCAACAAAGAAAGAATCCAAGAACACATCAAAATGATCATCCACCATGATCGAGTAGGCTTGATCCCAGGAATTCAGGGATGGTTCAATATATGAAAATCCATCAATGTAATCCACTATATATACAAACTCAAAGAAAAAACCCACATGATAATTGCATTAGATATTGAGAAAGCATTTGACAAAATTACAGACTTTCATTATCCATTCTTCTGTTGAGGGACAAGAATACTTTTTTCCAGTTTCTGGTAATAAAGAGTAAAACCAAAATGAACGTGCCTATTTGATTTTGATTTAGGTTTGTTAAGTGATTCTTCTCTAGAAAATGATCCATTTAGTTTAAGTTTTTCAATTTGATGGATTATAGGTTTTTAAGGTATGCCCTTATCATTCTCTAGATTTTTCTGGATATCTGTCATCATTTACACCTTTTCTTCTCTAGTTTTGTAATTTGGATCCTTGTTCTTGACATTTCAGTTAATTTGGATAAAGGTTTCTCAATATTATTGACTTTCTCAAGGAACCAACTCTTAATTTCATTAGTTGTTTGTATTGTTTTGTTGTATTTATTTTATTAATTTCATCTCACTGAGTTTGATAATCTCTTGCCATCTACTTTCACTCTTTTTTTTGATGTGATTTCTTATTGTTCTAGAGCTTCCCCCAATGGAGGAGCTAGAGAAAGTATCTAAGGAGCTGAAGGGGTCTGCAACCCTATAGGTGGAACAAAAATATGAACTAACCAGTACCCCCAGAGCTTGTGTCTCTAGCTGCATAGGCAGCAGAAGGTGGCCTAGTCAGCCATCATTGGGAAGAGAGGCCCCTTGGTCTTGCAAACTTTATATGCCCCAGTACAGGGAAACACCAAGGCGAAGAAGTGGGAGTGGGTGGGTAGGAGAGCAGGGTGGGGGGAGAGTACAGGGAACCTTCAGGATAGCATTTGAAATGTAAATAAAGCAAATATCTTTAAAAAATGGACTGAGCAATCTCTAAGGGCTTTGTTGGTATCTGTTGCTCTGTCTGCTTCATAGGAAAGTGTAGAGGCTGTGGTTTGCCTAGAAGAGAATGCGTCTGATAGCTGGCCTGATATAGAATGTTTTTTGAGGTATTGTGGGCTGACATTTAAGAGTGTGGATGTGCTAGATGTAAGAAGAGATGAAGGAGTCCACAGCGGGAAGAAAAGCAGTATGTGATAATATCTGTATAGTTCCCTGGGAATGGGGACAGAGAAAGAGCATACACCACAGCAGGTGGTCTGATACATAGGTGAGGATAAGCCAGGGGGACTGGAGTTGGAAAAATGGTGAATATGTCCTATCTGTTTTCCTGTTCAGCCTGGCCAGTTAGGTCTAGGGATCCAACAGTTACTGTACTTTTATAATAATAAAATAAGTTTCAAAATTATAAACAAAAATATTTAGCTGTGCCTGGTTGCACATGCTTTAATCTCAGCACATGGAAAGCAGGATTAGGTATATCTCCTTATGTCTGAGGCCAACCTGGTCTACATAGAAAGTTTTAGACTAGCCAGGGCTACATAGTAAGTACATACGAATAAGTTATTTCTCTCTCAGTGAAATAAGCATCTACTGCTTGATGAGAGGTTGTAAAGGGATCTTTAACATTTTTTATTGAGTTTTGCACTCATGCTCTTGCAAATGACTGTAGGAAATCATCTCTTCTCCCTGTTGCTAGAAGGAACTGAACCCATGTCCTGTAAGAGGAGAAGGTATATATTCTTTTTTTTTTTTTTTTTTTT
>NC_034596.1:90588301-90615658 GCF_900095145.1 Mus pahari
TAAAAAAAAAAAAAAAAAAAAAAAAAAAAAAAGTCAGTGATTTGAGAGTTCCAGATAAACATATGCTTACTGTGAAACATGCTGACATGTTGGTTTGCTGATTCCTCCATCCTTTGCAGTGAAAATGCTTGGGGGAGCATGCACTTACAGCTACAGACATGATAAGAATGGGTGGCAGGATAACGTGAGTCAGCATCCCTGAACTGCACAAGGTCATATGCAATTAATAGGATGCTTCTGGTTACCTCCATGGCAGAGCCTGATGTGGTTTCACAGAGTTACGAAACTCACAGGCTTCCAGAAAATTCCAGCAGCTTTTGTATCGTGTTTCTTATTAATATTCAGCCAACTTCCTTTTCCTTGTATCCTCATTTTGTTCTCAGACTAGTTTCTCTGTGATAACATGAAAAGGATACACCCTATAAAATACAAGGAGTATTTCAGTCCAGAAAAGTCCTATTTCGCTATAGGTTGGAGGATTTCAGTCAGACAGAACACACAGTAAACATTTATGTGTGTGCATATTAAATTAGAAAAGTATTGAAAACTTTATAATTATTAAAATACAATAAAGCATTAATATGTACTTATTAATTTTGAGAAAGATTGACAACTTCTCATAGTTATTATAATACATTGTAATTCATTGAGACTATTTCACATGTAACACTAATATACTTGTGCTTTAGATACTTAAGTGGAAGTGAGCAAAAGGATATTTCATAAATAACAATTAAAGTAAATTTGACAGACATCTCCCAAATAGAGTTCTAAAGAGTGTGGTAAGACACAATTATTGGAAAGTAAGGATTTCTGGAGGAAAAAAAATATTTTTGACAAAATTTCTAGTTAAAAAAATTACAAATCTGTTATATCTAAAATCTGCAAGATAAGAGAAAATGAATGTATTCTTAAAATGTCGGTGTGTATGTGTGGTATAGGTGTGTATTTAAGTGGGAGAATGCATTTTTGCAAACGTGTGTATGAACATATATGAGCATAGACCCCAGATTATTGTCCGATGTGTTCCTTCATTCTTTCCATACTGGTTTTGAAAGGGTTTTTCATTAAATGTGATGCTAACATATTTAGCTGTACTGAATGGGCAGTGAACTCCAGGGACTTGGTTGCTTTTCTTGCTTCTGCACTCTTCACTTGTTGGAGATGCACAAGAGAACAAACAGCTACGACATCAGCGACCATGTTCAGTGGGGGACACAAACTCAGACCTTCATGCTTTTTTAACAAATATGTTGCTGACTGAGCCATCTTTATATGTATATGTGTATGTGCGCATGTATGTGTATATGTATATGTATATATAAAATGCAATTATATAATATATACTATATATACATAATATAATGTATATGTTTGTACACATGCATACATGTACATGGATATGCATTACATATTATGTTTATATTATATATAATAACATAGTTCTTTTTTGTTTTTTTGAGACAGGGTTTCTCTGTGTAGTCCTGGCTGTCCTGGAACTCACTCTGTAGAACAGATTGGCCTCAAACTCAGAAATCACCTGCCTCTGCCTCTAAAGTGCTGGGATTAAAGGTATGTGTCACCACTGTCCAGCTAACATAAATATTTTAAATTATATTGGACACTGGAGATTGGTCGTATAATTTGAAACTGGAAAGCTTTTAAAAAAATTTAGATAGTGGTATTTTATTATGGAATAGGTCACCAGTTACACACTGTTAGAAAAATCCATGTACTTGGGAATATCATGTGGATATTAGACCTGGGTATGTTTTCCCAAGTTCAAGACAGTGTTCAAAATCTGTTATGCTAACTGAAACATTCATGAAAAGTGTGAAATAAGGACAACTGCTGAGGAAACTTCCACATTTGGAGTTTAATTACTGAAAATTTTAATTGTTCAGACATTTCTTAAACATCATTGTCTTGCTCTCAATAATAGCACTGTTTATCAACAGTGGCTACTTGAAGTTTGAAATGCTTCTGCATATGTTATTTCAAGGATGGATGATTTCCCTATAGGAATAGAAAAAAAAAGTTTGTTTTTGTGTCTGTGGCGGTTGAAATGAAAAACACTTTCATGCATCTAGACTCTTTGGGTTTTTGGCTTGAATTTTTGCAGTAGAGAAAAAGCACCAATTCCACAGTGTGTGCTGTTGTTAATAGGTCCGGTTACCCAGGGGTAGTCTGGATAGTTGTGAGGCAAAGGCTCCTCACACGATGAAAGAAGCTGACCATGATCTTCCAATTTGGGTCACTCAACTGTAATTGCACAAATTGCACAATTTCCATGGAGAGAATTTAGTTTGACAAGCTCATCTCTTTGCTTATTCGAGTATGTTTCTATCTAAGAATATATCTCCCCTGTGTGGATGGTAGAATTAAAATTAAAACTACATATTACTTTTTAATTTCATTATAAATTTTAAACTTTAAATACAATGACTGGATCATCAATTAATGAATAATTGTGAATTTTAAAATTTTTTTTCATTATTGTTGCACGTTTTATTTTCACTTATGAAGCTCTTAAAACAAAAGCAATGAGAATTCCTATGGGCAATAATTCTTGTCAAGATAAGGCAAAACAATGTTATCTCCCATGGATGAGCATGCACAGTATTTAAACAGGGGTTTGCATGACCTCTTACTTCAAATGTTTAATTTAAACTTAATTAACCTTTACTTCTATTCTCTCTTTTATTTCAAAGTACAAAGAGTTTCCATTATTTTCCTTCTTACATAAGTCAATATTTTGTTAACTGATGTTATTTCATTCTTCTTGAAAATCCTACCAAATACTGATTACTCTGTTAATAACCAATTATTTTCAAATTTTGGAAAAAATTGGGAAGTATTTTACTGGGTTTACTACACTGTAAATTTGTATGTCTGTGTGTTTGAGAGCACATGTGTCTAAAGAGTGTATGCATATGTGAGAAATGTATCTTTATGTGAGCATGTTTGTTTACCTGCATGTCAATGTATTATGTGTATGTGCATGCATGTGGGTGTCAATGAATGTGCACATGTGCATAAAGGCCTGAGGTAGCCATCCAGTGTTTTATTCAACATGGAAATAAAATAGCTCTTATTGATACATAAATGCTGAAAAAGGATGAAAATATGTAGACTAGGGAATGTAAAGTTAGATCAGGTTAAATTATTTCCCTCAGAGTGGAGATTTTTTTTGTATTTAGAATATATATTAAAATATGCTTCATTGGGGAGGGGTTTGATTTAAACCTTCCACTCTATAATTTTAAGCATAATATCTCTAATATATCTCATTTAACAATTGTTTTTGGTAGTGTGGTTGTAGGAATTGCTCCCTGTCTTGGCCATTCAGAGATAAATATGTTATATCCAGTACTGCTGGCCAATGGTAGAAAAGTGAATGGACTCTGACAGAAATAGAAACTAAATAAAGGAAGCATGATGGCCAGATTTGACGCCTTGTTTTCATCTACTTTTTGACCAAGGTAGAAATGAGAAAGAAGAATGACTCACTTACAGGCAGTTAATCATATTCAAGCCACGTGTACAGTCAGGTTGGTTGCCCTTGTGGGGTGGCTGACTATGCAGAAATTATTATTATAGATAGAGAACAGGATGTGAGGAGGGGGGACTCTGGAGTCCAATGGGCTGAGTGTGATTCCCAGGTCAGCCCTTATTTCCTCACCGGGTGACCTCAGCAAGTAATGAGCATCAGAGTGCAGCGTGGCTCCATGGCAACACCAGGGCAGTAACCACAGTACCTCATTAGGTAGAGAGGATTAAAGAGGTGATTCATATAAATAATGTAGGACACTGAAGTGTTGTTAATGACTATGTACAATGGGCTCAGAGCTGCTGATTCTTTATAAACATTAAAATAAAAAAGCTCCCTATGCCATAAGAAATTCAGAATGCTTTGTATAAGAAACTACATAAGCATTTTCAATATAGATTTGGCTAAAAAAAAAAAAATCAACCTCTAACCATAAGGAATTTAGTAGCATTCAAGTGACAGGCAAGACCAACAGACTTAATTAGAAACTAATTAATTATAAATATTATGATGATTGATATTTTTTGAGGCAAGGTCTTACTATGTTATTATCTCAGACTTGCCTGGAACTCACTATACAGCTAAACTGGCTTTTGAGTCTCTAGTCCTTCTGCCATAGCTTTCTCAGTGCTAACATTATAAGCCTGTCATCAGCGTTTGGCATAGTCTACATCGGAAATTGTGGTATTACAATTTTTCCTAAAGAATTTCATTTAATATTCAAAGGAACGTGATGAGATTTAGTTGACTAGACTACCTTACCATTAGGATATTGAAGTCCAGATTGTTTAGGTGAATTGGTCTTGGTTATACAGTTATTCACACACAGTTTCAAGATTTAGACCTAGTACCTAGTACCAGGCTAGCCTTCAACTCAGTCAGATACAGAGAGTTATGCCTGCCTCAATGTTATGATTGCTAAAATTAGAGGCATGCATCACAAATAACAGGTTCTTATTCTTCTTTTGAGGGACATTTAGATTGTTTCCAGTTTCTGGCTATATAAATAAAGTCACAATGGACATAGATGAGTAAGTATCCTTGTGGTAGGAAGGAGTATCTTTTTGGTATATGACCAAGAGTATATTTGGGTCTTGAAGTAGATCAATTCCCAAATTTCTGAAGACCAGAATATTTATTTCTACAGAGGCTGTACAAATTTTCACTCCCACCAGCAATGGATAGGTGCTCCCTTTCCTCCACATCCTGGGGAGCATGAGTATGAGCTGTAACTTGTCTTACTGATTTTAACCATTCTACTATTTTTTGATTTGCATTTTCCTGGAGGGTGTTGAATATTTCTTTGTTTTTCAGCCATCTGATCTTTCCCAATTACTTCTCTGCTTATATATATGTAGCCCACTGTAAAATTAGTTCATTTGATTATTGATATCAAGTTTCTCATATTCATTTTTTTAATTTTTAATTTTTCCAATTTTTATTAGGTATTTACTTCATTTACATTTCAAATGCTATCCCCAAAGTCCCCTATACCCTCCCCACCCCTGCTCCCCTACCCACCCACTCCCTTGACCCCGGGGTTCCCCTGTACTGGGGCATAAAAAGTTATGTTCTTTATATATTTTAGATGTTAGTCCTCTACAAGATGGTAAGATCAGTGGTAAAAATCATTTTTCATTCCTTAGGCTGCTTCTTTGTCTAGTTGATGATGTCCTTGACTAACAGTGCAGTTTTAGATTTTGGAGGTCACATTTATTAATTGTTGACCTTAGTGCCTGAGCTATTGGTGTTGCTATCAGAAAGTCAAATCCTGTACCAAAGTTTTCCAAGATATTCCCCATTTCTCTTCTATCAGATTCAGTGTATGTAGTTTGTTTGTTTGTTTCCTTGGGATTTTGTTTTTTGTTGTTTTATTTGTTTTCTTTTGTTGTTGTTGCTGTTGCTGAGGTCTCTGATCCCTTTGGACTTTAGTTTTCTGTAATAGAAATGAATCTACTTAAGATCTTCTACATGCAGAAATCTATTTGACCAGCAACATTTGATAAAGGTGCTGTCTTTTTTATCTAGTGTTTATTGCTGGCTTCTTCAACAATGCTCAGGAGTCCAAAGGTATGTAGATTTATGTCTGGGTCTTCAATTTGACTCTAATGATTAATGGATCTGTTTTCAGACTAATATCATGTTGTTTTTATTGCTATAGTTCTGAACCTTGGGTTTTAGTTTTTTTTTTTTGTGTGTGTGTGTGTGTGTGTGTGTGTGTGTGTGTGTGTTTTCATAAGAAGTTGAGAATTGTCCTTACAAGGTCTCTAAAGAATTTTGTTGGGATTTTGATTGGGAATCCATTGAATCTGTAGATGCTTTTGATAAGATGGTCATATTTACTATGTGAGCATAAGACATCATTAATTGCTTTTATATCTTCTTTAGTTTCTTTCTTCAAAAACTTGAACTTTTTATCATATAAGTCTTTCACTTCCTTGGTTAGAGTTATCCAAGATAGTTTATATTATTTGAGGTTACTCTGAAAGGAGCTCTTCCCCTGATTTCTTTGTCATTTGTACATAGGAGGATTACTTTTTTTTTTTTGACTTAATGTTTTAACCAGAAACCTTGCTAAAAATATTTATCAGCTCGAGGTGTTCCTTATGAAAGTTTTAGTGACAGTTATCTATATATTACCATATTATCTGCAAATAAAAATGCTTTGTCTTCTTCCATTACAACTTTATCCTCTTGATCACCTTCAAGCACCTTAGTTTACTGCCCCAGCTAAGAATTCAAATATTATATTGAATAGTTATGAACAAAGTAGACATCCTTGTCTTGTTCCTGATTTTAGGGAAATTGCTTTGAGTTTCTCCCCATTTAAGTTGATGTTGCCTACAGGATTGCTGTCAATACCTTGTTATGTTGAGGTATGTCCCTTGTATCTCTATGTTTTCCAGTACCTTTATTTTGTTATAAATGGATGTTGTTTTAATCAAAGATATATTCTGAATCTAACAAGATAATCATGTGTTTTTTCTTTTTTGTTTGTTTATATGCTGAAATACCATTATTGATTTTAATTTATTGAACCATCCTTGAATTCTAAAATGAAATCAACTTTATCATGGTGTATGACCTTTTGATATGCTCTTAGCTGAGATTGCAGGGAATTTAGGATTTATGTTCATAAAGGAAAGTGAAGTATAACTTTCTTCCTCTGTTGGGTCATCATGTTGTTTAGGTATTACTGTTACAATTGCCTTATGAAATAAATTGACAGTGCTTCTTTTGTTTCTATTTCGTGTAGTAATTTGAGGATTACTGTCACTAACTCTTCTCTAAAAGTCAGTTAGAATTCTGTGTTGAAATCCTCTAGCCCTATGAATGTTTTAGTTGGGAGATTTAATTACTTTCTATTTCACTTAGGATTTTCTGTCTATTCAAGTTGCCTATCTGATCTTGATTTAACTTTGGTAAGTGGTTATTGAGAAAATTATCTGTTTCTTTTAGATTTTTCAATTTAGTGGAGTACAAGCTTTTAAATTGCATTCTTATGATTCTCTGGTTTTCCATGGTTTCTGTTGTCATGGACCCTGACTCTGTATTTTCTGATTTTGTTCTTTTATATATCCTCTGTTCACATTATTTTTGATTGGATGAGGGCTTGTTTATTTTGTTGATTTTCTAAAATAACCACTCTTTGTTTTATTGATTCTTTGTATTACCCTCTTTGGTTCTTTTTTTATTGATTTAACTTTAGTTGATTATTTCTTGTAATCTAATACTCTTATTCTGCTTAAACTTCTTTTTGTTCTAGAGCTTTTTGGTGTGCTTTTAATTTGATCGTATGACCTTTCTCCAGTTTACTTTCTTTCTTCCTTTCTCTCCATTTAATGCAATGAACTTGATTAAGTTCTATGAACTTGACTCCTAGAACCATTTTCATTTTATTCCAAAAGTTTGGGTATGCTGTGTATTCATTTTCATTGAATTTCTTTATTTCTGTCATTTTCATTGGAGAGAAAGTTATTCAGTTTTCATGAGTTCATAAGCTTTCTATTGCTTCTGTTTTTGTTGATATCCAGGTTTAGTCAAATATGATCTGATGGGATGATTTCAATTTTCTTATATCTATTGAGACTTGCTATATGTCCAACTATGTAGTCCATTTTGAGAAAGTTTCATATGATACAGAGAAAAAGATATATTCTTTTGTGTTTCAGAGAATTGTTCTATAAATATCTGCTAGGTTCATTTGATTTATAACTGTATAGGAATTTTAGTCCAACTCTGGCTAGGGATCACATGCAAAGATCTTCTAGGTCTGTGTGTTCTGGGTAGAATGCCGCACCTTTAATCCTTCTGGCTGGAATACAGACAAACCCTTAGTACACACCTTTAATGTCTAACAATGAAGGCAAATTTGTAGAAGGAAGCAACCATGTTTGAACATGACTTCTAATTGAAGGGCACTAAAATGATGAACAAGAGAAAGATTTTAAAGAATAAGTCAGAGATAGGATGAGCCCAATTCTCATGAGAACAGCACAGGAAAGAGAGACTAATTAAGATAACATCACAGGAAAGATAGGCAACAAAATAGAGGAAAGGAGAGGAGAGGAGGGGAGGGGAGAGGAGAGGAGAGGGGCTAGAAGAGAGAGGGGGCAGGCAAAGAGAGAGAGAGAGAGAGAGAGAGAGAGACAGACAGACAGACAGACAGACAGACAGACAGACAGACAGACAGACACAGACACAGACACAGAGAGAGCAGACAGTTTTAATAGGTCAGTTTTACAGATACTTTGCAGGTGAAAATAGAATGAACCAGAGAATGAGGAGCCAGAAAATTAGAATAAATTGTCATAGTTAGTTTTAGATGAAGAAGAACATTCACTCAGAAGCCAGTTTGAGTTAGTCAGTTTGTAGAGTAGTTTGAGCCACAACAGAGTTGAATCAGCCAGCCAGTGTTCACAAAGAGCTAGAAAGACTAGGTTCATGTAGCAGTAAGTCTCCTAGACAATAATTATTTCTCATGAATGAAAGTTACTTTTATATGTAACATTTATTAGTTCCAGTGTTTCTCTTTTTAGTTTGTTTTTTCAGGATAACCTATATATTGCGGAGTTAGGTATTGGCTTCACCTACTATCAGTTTGTAGGGGGTCAATGTGTTAAGGTTCAATAGGAGGGTTTGTGTTTTGGTGTGCTTTTTTAAAGGTTTATTCATTTCCTCTTTAAGGTTTTCTATCATATTCATAAAGTCTATTTTAATGTCTTTTTCTCTGCTTCAGCTGTGTTTGAGTATTCAAGACCTGCTGTGGCAGAGTAGCTGGGCCCCAATAGAGACACATTTCCCTAACTGTTATTAATTGTGTGTTAAGATAGTGTCTACATATCTGGGACTGTAATGGTAATAGGCATAGGTTCTGACTTCTGGATTTGTCATCTTTGGTGAGTGCCTTCCACCCCCTACCTTCTGGTTTCTGTTTTCTCTCTGAATTTTCAGGGAGCCTGATGTCTGTGTTTCCTTTGAAACTGATAGTTATGGCCCCTTGGGGTACCAGGTAAGATGTGTTTCTAGGTATTGGTGTTGCAAATGCACACTAGGAATGGGGATGGGCTAAGGGTAAGAAGTGTTTCACTGGGAAGTGAACAGAGAGTTCAAACAGGATCTGCTTATTTCTTCTCCTTGAAATAGTGGAAGAGCTCTCCCCAGAGGGTCTTCTACAGTGCTGGAGATAAGACTTGGGGTTTGGATACAGAGAAACAGAAGAAGAGGTGAAGATCTGTGCTTTCTTGGCAGGATGGTCTGGAAATTAGCAGGGAGTACTTTCTGGATTTGGGAATTAGCTGGGATAAAACAACAAGTGGAGAAAGGGAGGGGGTGGTTAGGGGGAGAGGACATGTGGAAGGAGAGGGAAGGAAGGGTGCAGCATGTATTTGCTTGCACAAATAGGGATGAGACTGGAGAATTGGGTTTGGATGAGTGGAAGAAGTGATGCTAGTCTTCAGTTAGATTGCCTGTTCTTCTGGCCTGCTTACCTAGTGTGCTCACAAGGAATTCCTGCTGGTGTTGGAGTCTGTGATACTGGATGGAGTTGGGAGAAGGAAAGTTGGAAGAGATTTCTGAGATCCTCTGGGGATGGAGACTGAGAAGAAAGGAAGAACACAGTGTGTTTTCTCTTACCTAGCTGGAGATGCAACTGGTAATATTGGATCTGAAGGAGTCGAGGCAGAAGTGTGAATAAATCCACAGTCTCCCTACTTGTTGTCCTATCAGTTGGGAATTGGGACAAAGCAATCAGTAAGATGAAGGAGGTTAGATAGAGAGTATTATCTATGAGATCTACAGGAGATGAGAAAGCAAGGAGGACTAGCCACAGTGTTCTGCTGCAAAATTGGGTATCAGCTAGGGGGTTGGGGTAAGGCATCTTTTTATTTCAAGTGCTTCCTGTCTCTCCTCTTCTAAGAAAATGTGTTGCCTAAGATAAAGTTAAGTTTTTGATTTTATATAATAACAATTAAGTTATAGTGTCTAATTTCTTGATCATATAATATTTACAGAAAGGGAATTAAGAATTATTTGATTTCTCTTTCACAGTGGTTCTTAAAGAAAATATAGATTAAAAGGCAATGCATAAAATATTTGCAACTTGATTTATTTAACACGTATTTATAAAGTACCAAGCACATATGTGTAATGAGGGACAAGGTATACCTCATCTATATAGGTTATCATGAAAATATAGCATCCACCCCCAATTTATCTCAATTTTAAGTTCATGATTAAACTTTATTATAATACTTATTACACAGTTTCTTTGCTTATCCTCCCAAAAAACCCAAAATTAATCACAATAAAATGTCAGCATGTTGTTAAACTCTTCTGTTCAGCCAGATTTTAAAAATGAAGTTTTATTATCCTATCTAATACATTGATTTTTGTAATAAAAGAATGGAAGAACAGAGTGTAAACTCAGAAAACTAGCAGAGACCAGATACAAATGAAAAGGTACTTTACTGCTGTGTGTGATTTATTCTCATTATTAGCATACTCTCCCCTCCCCACAGACAGCATCCTTTATATTAGTCCAAATGTGCAAGAAGAGAATCTTAGTCATTTACTTCAAATAGTAGTTACATCATCCGTTTGCAGCTGCAGGCTTCCTCAGGGTCAGACTTTCTCACTGCAAAACTCAGAATTTACCAGGTGCCTTTCGGGTCAATAGGACAAGGGTCAGAGAATAGAATGGTTCAGGAGTTGTCTCTTGTGTTTCTACATATAGGATATAATTGTAACTTCTATGAGTGTTCCATAAAAAAAAAAAAAAAATTGTCACGTGTTTCCAAGCAATAAGGGAGTTCAGAGTTCAATCCTACAATATGCTCAAAAAAAAAAAAAAAAAGAGAACATATTTTCATGGAATGGTCTGTAATATCAAGGAAATAATTTAAAAGTAACTCATTTAATGCTATACCAATCGAGAGACTATACAAACCCATGAAATTTGTAATGGAAACTATTTTTGTTACTTTGCTTCCCTTTAGGGAAAAGACATTTAACTTTGCATTTAACTATAACAAGATTCTTCTCTAAAGTGGTCGACTTGTAGCCATTTCAGGTTTTTTTTGGGGGGGGGGGTTGTTGTTGCTGTTGTTGTTATCCTTATTGTTTATTTTTTGAGTTTTTTTGGTATTGACATAATTTTTCCCTTTCTTATCTTCCCAGAAATAATTGCTCCCACATGCCTGTTCTTACATTCCTTCAAACTTATGGCCTCTTTTCTCATCAGCTGTTATTGCATACACACAGATTCTCTCTCTCTCTCTCTCTCTCTCTCTCTCTCTCTCACACACACACACACACACACGAGTATATCCAAATACATCTATAAAATATATACATATACATTTCCAAATGTAATTTATGGAGTCTAGATACTATTACATGTTTGAATGTTTTCCAGGTTCAGCAGTAGGCACTGACTAAGCAGTTGGTGTGCCCTTTTTGGGAGAGACTATTTCTCCATTCCAATCTTTCTTCAGTTAACTATGTGTAGGGTTGCTATGAACTTACCTTTTTGTAGGGCTGAAGCCTTGCAGACCTTTCCTTTTTCCCTTACATGTCCTGACCTTGTCTTGACCTTGTTCAGCTTATGTTTGGGCAGTCATCTTGATGTGACTTTATGGATGTAATTTTTGATGATACTAGGAAACATACTTTCACAGAGAAACCCTTGGTCTTCTGGCTTTTATAGTCTTTAGACCTCATCTCCCTCAGTCTTCCAGGAGCCTTAGGTGTGCAACATTTTTTTAGATGTATTCACTGTAACTGTCCTGCACAACTTTGAATACTACTGGTTGTGGCTCTCTGTACTGGTCTTCATCTGTTGCAATCTGTGGTCTGCATCTGTTTCCTGGATGAGGGATGAGGATTACAGTCACCTGTGTGCATAAGGACAGATGTTTATAGGCAGTTGTTAGGAAATATGCTGGCTTGATAAATTAGTGTTATTTATAGATTTTCCTCCAGTAACAATGATTTCATTTGCACTGATTATTTACACAGGTGTCTAGTTCTAAGCACTGCAAAAGAAGGTCGGAGGAGAATAAGCATGAGAGGTGGGATATGTGATTTGTGTGGGTAAAAGGAAAAAAATGAGGGGCTCTGGATGAAAGTGAGATGGGGGCAAATATACACAGAGGAAGGATGTTAAGCAAAATAACAATGTGAAAGGCTGAAAAAGCCACAATAACATATACTACTAAATAACCGCCCCCAAGACACTAATGCACATAATTCAGTACATAAATATGGATATATGCTTAATAAACTCTTTTTCATCTAGGCTCACCATGCCTCTTTAAAGAATAAAAATACTCCTTGACAATGTCCCCATATCAGAAGTGAGACGTTCTCTTTTTAGTAGTTGGCCATGGCTATGTAGGATATTCCAAAAATGTACAGCCTATTGCTCCTGCCCTTGGTTGTATCTCAGAGATGGAAATTAAGGCCCTATTGCTTAAGAGACTATGCATTTTAGAAGGAAGGCCTAGAGACAGCTGAGCTAGAATAGTCCTGAATGACTACTTGCTTTCATGATGGCTCACTGTCCTGCAAGCTTGCAAAGGAGGTAGACAGCCATTTTTGTCTTTATATTTAATCTCCTTAAATCTTCATAGATACTAAATAGATTGCAAATGTGTGGTTCAAAGTTCAACAGTTAAATGTCTTCTCTGTGGATTCAGTTTCTTTTATCTTTCCTGAAAGTGGCATGAGAAAGATGTCTAAGGAGTGTGAGGCTAGGGAGAACTGTGCCTGACACACTGCTTCAGGCACCTCAGCTCCTATGTCCTAAAAATGTACGGCATTAGTTTTTAATATGGGTTTTCTTCGAGAGTGGTTATTTTTCACCCTTATCTCCTTCGTACTGTATTTACTGACTCGCTTACTTTTCAGTTGTAAGATATGAGGGCTGGTAAGGTCATTCAGTAAGGTGCTAATCCTAACAAGCTGACTTTCATTCTCTTCAGGAATTACCTGTTAGGAAGGAAGAACCAATTCAAGCACATTAAGTGGGTACACACATTCACACACAGCCAATAAATCTAAAACATTCTCATAGAAGGCATTGTTCAAACCAATATTGGAATAGTCACTTATGTTTTCTGAATAAGTCCCTGGTAGAATTTTTCTCTTATGGGTTTAAGACCCAGAAACATGGATATTTAAGTTACCATCTTATCACATTGAGATTTATTATTTAAACACCTTCACAAGGGCTAGAGAACTGATTAGAGCATTGAAGACCATTCGTTGATCTTTCAGCAGACCTGTATTTTGCTTTCAGTCCCCATGTGGTTACTAACAGCCATCTGTAAATACGGTTCCAGAAGATTTGACCTCCTTGGGAACTGCATGTACAAGGAACACAGACATGTAAGAAATGTATGAAGGCAAAACACTATATATAACATTTAATTTATTATATATTTATTAAAATAAATATATAATAAATTAAATATAAATATATAATAAATTATATATATATATATATATATATATATATATATATATATATATATAAAACAACCCCATGAAATAACTTAAAATGCATATTCAATTCAATTCTGATTAATGGATATTTGATACTGGAAAGGAGACAGGGAAGTGACCCACTAGGGGAGATGAGCATGCTTTCTGACAGTTTAGTAGTTTACAGAACCCTGTACCCAATTCACAACCAACCTCACCATGAGCAATGGCTTGTAAGAGAATGCGTAGAATGTAGGTAATCAGGGTCTGAAAGTGATGTACAGAACTACATTTGGCTTGATCAATATGCAGTGTGATCTGGATATGGCTCTAATATCAGTGTTCTCAGTGCGTGTTAAACTTCTTTTCCTAGATATTTTCCTTCCAACTTTTATCTTGACTGCTGCTGCTTTTGAATGTACTGACAGCCATTACATCTTAACTATTCTTATTTTGCATATAAGAACAGATTTGACTTATGTTGTAGATTGTAATATTTATGCCCCTCTCATTATATGTTAAAAAGTAAGCCACAGTGCAATGATATTTGAAATTCCCAGTCCTTGATTAACATTATATAACAGAGAAAAGGCCCCATGTGCATATCTTACTAATCCTATGAGATTTTAGGAATTAGGATCATGGCTCAGGACCATTTATTGTGTAGGACCCTGGGGGAGGACCCTGCATTTTTGTGTTTATGAAAACCTATTTAAGAGCGAGTGGATAGCTCAGTAAAGTATGCGAAATACAACCATGAGGTTTGGATCCCATTCACCTAGCAGTCTCAGTGCTGGGTATTTCTGCTCTTTAGTGCAAATTTGAGTTGGGCTATGGACTAAATATTTATGTACTCCACTCATGTGCTAAAATGAAACCAAGAAATAATGGTATTTCAAGATAAGACTTTTAAAAGTATTTTATGCAAGTGTAGCCTTTTAGATAAGATACCTAAAAGACAACCAAGTACAAGTCACAAAACAAGCCTTCACTAGAGATTGAATCAGCGTAGGTCCTGTTCATAGATCCCCTGGCTTGTTGAACTTGAAGAACAGATTCTGTGATAAGAGACAACTAATTGTTAGTATTCATAGCTTGAATTAACCACAGAGCCAACCATAATAATAGCGCCATCTTTCAAATTGATCCTTTAATAATTGAAATTTTATTTTCTACTAGTTTCTCAGCAAAGTAATAGTTGGAGAAGTAGCTACTGTAGTAATAGAAAGATATGTTTTAAATAATGTTTTTGATGGAAAAGGAAAATGGAGGGTTTTTTTTTCCCATTACTTTTCTCATTATTGAGACAAAAATCTTGGACAAAGTCATCTTAAAGTTAAAAAAAAAATAGGAATTTTTGACTAAGTTTGTCATCGCAGTCCATTCTAACAGGGGCTGCACCTTGGCAGGAACATGAAGGAGTCACATTGATCTAAAGTGAGGAAAAAGTGAACAGTGGTAAGTGCCTTCCTTTCTTGCAGGACTCCAACCATTGCAATGGTACCCGCCACACTGAGGGTAGATTTTCCCACCTCTGTTAACCCCATCTGGCTAATCCTTCATAGATATTTCCCAAAGTTTCTTCCACTGATGACTCTAGTTCCTGTTGACATTTTCATTTTTTATATCATTATAGCAATAGAATAGGTTTCTGCTGTTGGATGTATGTACATGTGTTTGTATTTGTGTGGGTACATGCGTGGCTACATGTGTGCAGGTATGTATGTAGTGGTCAGATCAATGTAAAATATGTTCCTCAATGGTTTTCAACCTTATATTTTAAGACAGTATCTTCAATCCTGATCTTACTTCTCAGAGTCTCATAGAACATGTAGGATGTAGACATAATTTTATATGCTATTTGAGTACTAGGTATTTTATTTATTTATTTATTTAATGTTGGCTTCTTTATATCAATGAGGAATGAGCATTGCTAGGGAATGTGGGAAATCAGGTGCATTGGACTGTATGAAGATTGAATGCAGAGTCTGTACATTCATGCATGTCCTGTGTGGTTTTTCCTGTCACTGTACAACAGTATAAGAGGAAAAGAGATAAACTCCTCTGTGTGGAGGGCATGCACATGCTTCTCCCAGACCTTACAAGTTTTATGGTTGGACCTATGGAAGTGGTAGGAGAAAAGGAGCTTCAAGTTATCACACTTTAATTTGAGGCCATTTAGTTGCAGTACTGCTTCCTGGGGAAGAGTCAAGTGGAATGCCTGTGAAGCAAGTGACAGGCTGTGTCAGGGAGATTTGGTTGGTTTTCCTGCCTTCTGAAAGAAAGGCAAGCAAGTGATGCTGAGTCGTAAGACAATTTTAATTGCTACTGGGAACCCAAAGCTGCTTTTAGAGCTTGAATTAAAATGAAAACACAGTAACTGTCCAATTCTAGCAGAGTCTTGATTCAGCCTCTGAGACAGTTCCTGCATCTCTGTCCTCCCCAGCGAATCTTTCCAATTAACCCCAATTCCCAAAGGCCCCATTCTGTTTCTTGCAAATTGTTTCCTGAGACCTTGAGTAGCTGGACCAACCCTACTGTCTAGGGGAATAATTATCCTCAACTTGAATGCTTCTTTTTCTTTATCTAAGGAGACCTCTAGTCAGGAAAAAAAAAAATCTTTGAATTTGAAGACATAATATCAAAACTCTGATAAACAGCAAAACTGTCCCTATTCCTTTCAACTGGTAAGAGACAAGCAAATATGATAATCCAAAGGTTTAAACTGAACTGTGGAAGGGAAATGGGTGGAATCCAAGGCTGAGTTGCTATGCAGTCCTGGGAACCTTTTGACCCAATGCCATTACTCCAACATCATATTTACACACCTTGATTCTACATATTGCATGCATAATTACTTATTATGCTGTTTTGGAACTTGGTAAAAAAACTTTTCCAAACATGCCCATTTTTTTTTTATTGTCTCCCATATTTAGGGGTTACTTTGGCAAAATACTGAGCATTTCATCTCCTTGACCTGCCACACAAGCACATCTTTCTCTACCGTTCTAATTTCTTTCTCCTGTTGAGAACCATTGTGCAAAGGCATTGTCAGCCTTCTTAGCCCACTGGGTCTCCAGTCTCTCTTCTTAAGCTTCCAGCAGAGCCAATTAGTGGAGCATGTGGTGTAAGTTTGCAGAGTGAATGTAGTGGCCAAGTCCTGAAAATGTGTCCTAAATGCTAATTGGCCTTCAGACAAGTTCTTGGGTGTGAGTGCTGGGACTTGATTAAATGCAGCGCACACATGGGGCATGGGTATTAATCCATTTACTCCTGAAGGTCATAGCATTCCGTGTACATTGGAAAATATATGAAATGACCTGGAATGCCCTACAAATGATGTAAAAAAATAATGAAAGATTGAAGGTAAATAAAATAGGGAAGTAACTTAAAATGTTACTGGGATGAACAGGGGTAGAGCTAGATTTTCAAGCCTATGCATAGGTCTTATTCCAGCCAAAGGTACAAACATCTATTCATCTATTACTGCTTGCTTGCTTCTTGTTGTTTCTCTCAACACTTTGAGCCATCATTTTCAGTGAAAAGTGCCAATTTGTATGAATAGACTTTTTCTTGTGATATTTCCCACTGATTTTGGCTCTCTCTAAAAGTTTCTCCTCAGTGGGTGTGGTCTTTCTTCAAAATTGCAATGAATCTCCTATAGTTTACTCTCTGTACTGTTTAGTTTATAAACTCTGTATAGTTTATGCTTTCTGTACTGTTAGTTACACTTTCATGAGTATAGATTCCCTTAGAAGTCAACACGAGCTGCTACATCCACTCCAGTAGTGACAAGCGCGACAGGCCCCTAAAATCTGGGCGCTGTCCCGAGGCAAAGAGTTTCACTGAACCTTGTCTCCTGGAACTGTGGCATCCCATGCTCCAATTTTGTCCTTACGAATGGATCTGTGTGCTTCCTTTCAGTATTGTTTTGTTTTAGGTGCCTCTAAGCAATGACTTGCCAAACACCTAAGCAAAATTGAACTTTGCTTCCTGGCCTTCACCAGTGCCCTAGGTAGTCCTTGAGCCGACCCTGGGCTTGGAATTCAGTAAGAATGTTGCCTATTCAGTGACATTCAGAATTGCCTCTAGTATTGTTAGAGAGATAATGAAAGAAATCAGGCTTTACTNTCTACTACATAGAGTTAGAAATCTCAAGGTAAGCCTAGCAAAGTAAGTTTAGAATTCTTTGTATAGTTATGTATGGCAGACTACATTACTTATTAGTAGAAAAGTCCCCCCACACTATCACTTAGAATAAANGCCAAGTCGCTCCCATATACAGGATTTTACAATGGTTTAGGAAGAAGATCNGGCTGTGGTTTTAGAGTATTGCATTATTCATGAGAAGGTTAGCTAGAACGGAACTCCCTAATTAGAACCATGACTTGGGTGTGAAAGCCCTTGCCCCGGGAGTATCCGGTAACCTCATTTGTACCTTGCCGATGTGTCACCTAACTTCCATATTTTATTCTGTATAAATAGTCTGATGCTCCATTTGACATTACATTCAGATATTACATGCTCTCTTGTGTCGATCTGTTTGTCATTCGCCAAATCCTTGCTCACCTGCAACCGAACTGTAGTTTTGCCCGTAGATTGGGGACCCAAGTGAGGTCCGTCTGCGCCAATGAGTCTCCTATAAGTTTCCTTGCTGATCACCTGAAGAGGGAAATGTTATAACAATTGGCACTATTCAGCACTAGCATCTTTTGCATTACACTGATTGAGTGGAAAAAAAAAAGAGGTCACTAAATTATTTTTGTATTTATGTTATAAGTATTAAACCACATACTTACAGGGAAAGAAATTTCTTCCAATTCATATACCTACCTACATAAACCTGAAAGATCTGAATGTCTAGCTTGCTTCTGTGTCATTTATAACATGACCCTGACATAGGATGCAAGAGTGGTCCCAAGGATTGATTATCTTGTACCAGCATAATGACAAGTATGTCATAGATAGTTTCATAAAGGCTTGTAATGCTGTAAGTTTTATTTCAAGGTGGGCTCAAGAAGGTTAAATGGTTCTTTGAAGGCTGTATGTATAACCACAGGTTACATGAAATAAAAGTGTCAAATGTTAAATGTAAAACGCTGACCTCTAATGTCTCAGCTTAAAAAAATGTATCATGAGAATTTAATTCATCCATATAATGAAATATGAACATATTTCCCATTTCACTCTCTTAGAATTACCACAACAGGTTCTGTGTGGGACATTCACTGAATCATAGAAATTTCACCAGAGGCCATATCTTCAATGAAGAATGATTATCCGGGTCCTAGTCAGCACCTGCTTTTATTTTCAGTATCCTTGTGCATCAGTTTTGCTCCAGTAGCCTCTAAGGCAGCTGATCTTTATGTGCCTCTAATATTTAAAAGCCTTCATACAATCTGACCTACCCTTTTCACTGTCTAGAGAATGTCATATCCATCACATCCTATCCCAAATACTCACCTCCCNCCCCCCCCCCAAAAAAAATCCTTTGTTTTCCACCTTGATTAAAAATCCAGTGTGCATGTTAGGAACTATATTACCAAATACATAAAAAGGAGCAGAAGATGAATTGCTCCTGAATGTCAAAGTCCACATTTTTATGAGAACTTAGTTCTTCAGGATTTTACGTATGTGACTTGAGTGGTGCAGGATTGAGCCACCAACCAAAGAGCATCAGTGGGCTGGACCAAGGCCCCCACACACATATGAATCAGATGTGTAGCTCAATCTTCACTTGGTTCCTAAACAACTTGAGTAAGACCTTTCCCTAAAGCTGTTGCCTGTCTGTGGAACCCTTCCCTTAACTCTGCTATTTTGTCTGGCCTCATGTGGAGAAGAAAAGCCCAACCCTGCAGAGACTTGATGTAAAAGGTTTGGGCATACCCAAGGGGCCCTCCACTCTCTCAGAGGAGAAGGGGAGGGAGATGGAAATACAAGTGCGGGACAGAGGCTGAGGGGACCAGGAGGGAGGACAGCAATTGGGCTATAATAATAATTAGTGAATAAATAAAAAACCCTAAAAATAATAAAATACATATCCCCTTGTTGTCTTGCCACCCCTACTAAATAACCACATGTGTGCCTACCTTGTTAGATCACCTAATGAAACAGGCTTATATTGCACTGGCCAGTTAGCATTTTGGCCAAGTTAAAATGGAGCTGTTTTTCTATTTCCTATACTTGCTTTGCCAAGTGGTTTTTTTTCCCATCATAATTTGGGCTTTAGCAAGAACAGAAACTTCTTGCTGAGCAGATCAGCTAACTTCCCTCATATATCATGCTTTCATCTGAAGATTAAAAAGGGTCACTTCTGGTCCAGCTGGGTTTAAGTCATTGACCTGGTCCTTGTGCATATCGTATTACCAAAGCCCAGCAGTACAAACCACACCCCGTCTATGTATTTACATGGAACCTAACCCTGACCAGAGATTACGCAGTTTGGGCTGGCAAAGGCAACTCTGTCCATTTACAAACATCTGCCAGGGAGGTCATATGCAGCCTGGCCACTTCCTGGCTTCTGATTATGCAGACTGCTTCAGTTGCAAGTACTATGTCCAAGGAAAATCAACGAAAAGGAAAGCTCAAGTTAATATAGACATGTCTGGAAGTTGAATCAAATTCCTACAAGCTAAGATTTCTTAGTCCTTTTTCCCAAAGATGTTGAACCAGGAAAGTTTCATACAAGTGAGGGAAGCTTTTATTTCTAAATCTCACTTCTATTCAAGAACATAAAACATTGAACAAGATATGGGAGGGAGGGAGAAAGAGGAGAGAAGGAGAGGGAGAGGGAGAGGGAGAGGGAGAGGGAGAAGGGAGAGGGAGAAGGGAGAAGGGAGAGGGAGAGAGAGGAGAGAGTACACTGTTACTTCATTCTAAATTCAGACATTTGTTCTTTCTTTCCATAAAGAAATTGTTTTCACTTAAGCAATAGGCTAACAAAATATGGAACATTTGATTTAATTTTTCTTTTCATGAAAAGCTTTGCTAGCACTCAAGTTAATTTAAAAGAAAAGTCCCTCACGCTCATGAGCAGTTCGAGTGGTGAAAACAGCGGAGACTATCAGGTTCCATTTCAGAGTATTGGAATGAAATGTTCCTTCATATTGGGCCAGTGAATACTTACTGTTACCATCCGTACAATCCTGTGCTCCTAAAGAACTCATTTTCTCAATCTGCTCTTCGTAACTATGTACTCTATCAAGGAGATTCATTACCAGGCTCCCAGTAATGCCAAATGAACTGAACTGCACAGGAAATCACATTGCACATGCACATGCACAAGAATCAAAACTTATTACCATGTATTGGCTACTAAGAGAAATTTCCTCTTATGATCTACAAATATGGCTTTAATTTAGTGGAGTTTATTTTGAGGTAGTGGAAAGGGAAGACGGGATAAAGGAAGAGGGAGAGTTTTAGAAATCTTTCTCATATTCAGGAACAACATGTTTCCACCAACGTGTGTCATCTGGTTCCAACAGGAGACAAACAACCAGCCAGAAAGCTTCTAGCATGTGTCAAATTCTTAGCATCTGGGGGTTGTAGTAAGGGAAGATTTCAGGGAGTCCCTTATCCTTGGGTTAGCTGGGAAGTAGTATGAATGACCTATCCTTTTCACTTTATTATTTTAGAGGGGGAGGCTGCTGGGGATTAAATCCAGGATCATAAGCATGCTAATCAAAATCTCTGCCCCTGAGCCTCATTCCTGCACTAGTTTGATTGTTAAGTGTGATAATCTCTAACAGAAGTCTGATCCATCAAAGGGACTTGATAGGATCTGTATCATTTACTGAGACTATTTCACTCTGGAAGAATATTTGTAGAATGGTTATTAAAACTTAATCTATTATCAAATGTATTATCACCTGCCTTAGGGGTAGTCTCAAACGTGATTTGTTGTCAAAGAACTATAATATAGAGCACATTACACATCCTTAAAGTCTAACCCCACCCATTTTGTCTAGGACATAGAGGGAGTGACATTTGGACTTTTGAAGTTTATGTTGTTACAATTCTGACATATTCCTCTCTAGTCTCTTTGAATGCTCAGTCTAGGAACTGAGGCAGGATGGAGGACATTTAACAACATGGAAGTTTAGACCAAATCCATCAAAGGTCAGCATTTGTAACTGAGTCCAGCATCTGGATGATGGCATGAGAACTCAAAGACATGGATTAGATCCATTAGATTGACCACTATAACTGGTGAAAAGCCACTAAAGTGATAGGCCTTGGAGCAAGAAAAGCTTCCCAACTCATATGTCAACTCCTGAAGCCACAAGAGCAATTGTTGTTTTCTGTGCATGATAAACATGATAGCCATCTGAACAAAGTGTCCTATAATAATGGAAAAACATAATTCAGTACAAGAGAATGGTCACCTGGTTCTTGTCTCTTTGCTGACATTAAAAATAAAATTGAATCACAGATAAATGTTGCTCTGTGAAAATTTCCCTGTATCTCTTTCTTCTCCAGGAAAAATTAGAATTTCAGTGCTATTTGTTTTCATCTTCTTATTTCAAATGTAGTTCCAAAGGTAGGTCATTTAACAACTTAAGCATCATTGAGTAATGTGGGAATAACTTACTGTACTTCTTTGGAGAGCAAAGCATTTTATTTATTACTGTGACAGTCTATCATGAATGTCCTGCCTTATATAGGTGGATCTCAATTGTGATAAATTGAGAAGTTGTTATGTCCTTTCTTGGCTATTTTTTTTTCTACCTATTATAGACCACTAATTAACATGAAGACAAGTAGAACCACATTTGGGTTCTGAATGTATCAAGTATCAGCACAAGACTGTGTGCTGACTTTGTAAGACAAAGTACTAAAATATGAATATTTTTCAGTCCAATGTCAGTTCTTTCAGGTCTTCACATTATTCCCATTAGTAAAGATATTGTTCAGCCTCAGGAAAATGTGCACAAAGTTGCTTAAAATGATTCCTTGCATACTGATGTTACAGACGTCATTAATAATTTTTAAAAATCATGGCATTCTGAATAAAACCTGATGTATCATTAGAGTGATAAAAGCATATATATCATTTTGTGCCCCATTTTTTCCTATTTGGAATTTTGGCAGTGAAAAGAATAACCTACAGATTTGTATGTTATTTAACTAAAATATAAGTTGAAAATGATTCATTTTAATTTTGCATTACAAATACAACTGGGTAAAGCCAGCTGTTTTCTTAAGTGAAACTCACTGTCCAGTACATGACATAGAGTAGACTTTCAGATGGTTATGAGGCCAGTGAATTTTTTAAAAAAAATTACTGTAAACACTATGAGTATTGTTTTGTATGTTATTGACTTTCAAATTTAATACTAAATACAATAAATAAAATATGAATTTACCACTAAATGTTGGTGAAGCGATATTTAGTCAAGTCCCAAGAAATGGGGTGGAGAGATGGCTCAGTGAATATACTGCGTGCTACATAAGTCTGAGGACCTTAGTTCAGATCCTCGTAGACTCACAAGAAAGCTGGGTCAGACCTGCAGTGCAAATTTTGAGTCAAGTGAATCCTTGGGGCTTAATGATCAGTCTTTCTCTCCAAATGCCAACACCCAGTAAGAGATCCTGTGCCAAGAAATAAAATAGTTATTGACACAGTTATTCTTATGCCACCCTTCATCATGTATATGCAACTGGACAGGGAAACACAAATGCAATCTCTCTCTCTCTCTCTCTCTCTCTCTCTCTCTCTCTCTCTCTCTCTCTCTCTCTCCCTCTCAAATTCCTGAGTTTGTAGTTGTTGTGTCCATAATTTTCATGAAAATATTTGAGTTATTACTGGAAATAAAAGTGATAGAAGGAAGAAATTATGAAGACAAATAGGATATGATTGCGAATTTTATTCAGCTAATGTTTTGTATAATTGGTTTATAATTATTTCTATATATTTTATAATGGTATAGGTTTATTTTAAACTTGGGTAAATATAGATGGAGGGACTTGATATTTATTATTTCTTTTTTGTTTGTCTGTTTGTTTGTTTTTGTTTTTTGTGTTTTGGTTTTTTGAGACGGGGTTTCTCTGTGTAGCCGTGGCTGTCCTGGAACTCACTCGTTAGACCAGGCTGGCCTTGAACTCAGAAATTTATATGCCTCTGCCTCCCAAGTGCTGGGATTAAAGGTGTGTGCCACTATGCCCGGCTTATTATTCCTTATACATAATTATCTTCAGAATTGTTAGTGCCATTAACAAATTACAGTTATTCTTCATTGAGACATAAATATTGTTATGGAAATAAATGTATACATTAATTTTTGTATATGTGATACTGACAATAATTATTATGTTACAATCAACCTCATCCCATGTACAAATCAACATCTCGTTGAAAAACAGTAGATTTACAAAAATACATTTATGTTTAACTTCTACTGATACATTGTGAGGTGCTTCTTTGAGGAAATTTAAGAGGATGGGAATCAAGAAAACAATTTGTGAACATTATAAAAACAAATCAACAAGACTTGGAAGCGTTGTGACAAATGGTTGAAGAGCAAGGGGTGACTTTCTGGGCTTCTACTCTGTATTGCTTTCCACATTTTCTGCTTTAGTAACAGCCACTTGCAGTCAATGCTCTACATGTTGGTCCATTTGGCTTCAGTTCTGACTATACTGTGTATTCCACAGGAAATTAATCTCACTGTATTGCTTTCACTGATCTTAGCTGCATCATACTGAAAATGCAACTTACAGCTCACCATTTTCCTCCTTATTGTGGTCTTCTCAGGGACCAAGTGTACATCTTTATCTTACCAGCTTTATTATCACAGGAATCAGACACATTCAATAAAATGGCAGGCAGGAGTTTTTATGTGTTTTAATTTACCTAATGTCTCAAAGCTGAGGCGAGTAGGTAACAAGACATCCTGTTAAGAGGGCTGATATAGAATTGTATGCAACCGAGATGCCAAGCTGGTCCTGTAATGGTCCATAGTCATGCTTAACTTCAGAATGTATAAGAATGGCTGAAACAGTTAGAAAACAGTACTTACATAAGACATTTTACAGATAAAGAAGTGTTATGTATTTTTTTTTTCCTCACAAAAGTGAACAAAATTACTACTCGTTTCCTTTTGCCTGCTTTTCTGATAGGACAGAAAAGAAGCATATATGCACATATGCACGTAACAATAACACTTGGCGTCTTTCTTTCTATCTGGCTTATTGCAGAGATGCAAACTAACCCTGCGCTATTATGGAAGCAGGTAAAACATTTCTGTGTTCTTATGATAATTTGGTGTGCATTTCTAAAGCATTCTATGTTCGCATTTTGCCATGGAAGAGTCAGAGAAATGGTACAGCTTGTAGCTCACTATTGTAATGACTGAAAGAACAGATGTATAATGGATAGCAATAATATGAGCTCAGGGAACTGTTCAGCTTATGGACCATTCTGTTTCACGTTTGTTGACTTTGCAAAATTACCCTATCACATATTGTGAAGTACTAAGCTTATTCTAAATAAAGCATCCCAAAATTCCTTTCTAATATGTTACAACTTTGAATGAGCTACAAGGGTCATGTCTATACCTTCCTTACTGTTTCTCTTAGCATTTTGATGAACAAATAACTTAGTAGAGAACACTTTTGCACAAAGAATTAGAGGCAAACATTTTGCAATGACCTGATCAAGTGAATGTTATCCTGGATGGGTCTGATCTAATCAGATATAAGTAGGTGACTGAACTTTCCATTAAATGAGATAATTCTGCTATGTTTCAATTTCCATTTATCAGTCACTCAAAGGGCATAAGGCAATTTTCATTGTATATTAATATATGTTAACATTATAGGTTATATTCTTATTTATATATTTACACAATATATATATTACATGTGTAATATATATCCTTTAATTATTGTTTCTTTAGTTGTGGCCTATTTGTGTGAAACATGTGTATAAGTAAATAATTTGGAAATATTTAAGATTTTGAAGTTAATATCCCTATTAGTTCTGTCTTAAAGAATGTCTATGAACAATTACAAGAAAATAAGCAAAAATAAAACACTAGTTGGATGATCCTCCTTAAACTCTGATCTTGGATTCCTGAACTCAAAAGGACTGTAGAGCCTGTTCGGATTCTGAGGTCCTGTTCAGAGATGACTTTGCTCACAATAGCAGCGTTTTGTACTGTTTCTTATACATGTCTCTTTTCTAAAGTGTCTGGCTTAGGTCTTTGCCCTAACTTAGAAATTAAGGAAGCATATTGAAATTTTCAGTTGTTGATAAAAAAAATTCTGGGACATTTCTGAAAAAATACCTGCAACATTTCTGAAAAAAAAAACTTTTGAATGAATAACTATTTGTCTCTATTTGGAAATGAAGGGCCATAGACTGACCCATTAGAACCCAGAAGAAGACTGGAAATCATTCAGAATGTACTTATACATCTGGTGAAACAATAAAAACAGCTACAGTCATTGTCAAAACCCATCAATCACAGCTTCTGAGGACGTGAACTTCTTGTTTCATCAAACACAGAAAGATTGTCCTTGATATCTTTCTCTTGTGACTACATTGAATCACTTGTCTATCACTTGTGGTGAGAATACCAGATCCTGTCTCAAGCCTAGGTTGGATGTCTATTGTTGAGTCCGTAAGTGGTATAAACAAATTGATATCTTTCAATTTAGCTATGTTCCTTAGACTCAACCATTATATTGAGGCTAGCAATTAAGATTACTCAAGAAATACTGTGGATGTTCAATGCCAATAATTACCATGAGTGATATATACTGTTTTTGAGTGTCCACAGTATATTTGAATATTGCTTGTCATGGTAATCATATTTCATTTTATTTTGCATATATATATATATATATATATATATATATATATATATATGAGAATATATATTTTCATTGTAAATAAATAATGTTAGAGTTATTTATAGGTTACATATAGGTTATAGGTTTTATGTATATATATATATATATATATATATATATATATATATATATAAAATATATATGTATATACTGTTCAGTGATTCTATTCAACACACCTGTATAACCTGTTCAACCAATTTTATAATTCAGGGAATAAAAATACATTCTTTTCTTCCTATTAGTATGCAGACACATTGCATTTATTCATTTATCAACTAAAATATTGCTACCTATTTATTCAACTTTACCTATTGTTTGTCTTGTTTTTTAATTATCAGTTAGAAGTTTTCCTTAAGAAAATAAGACAGGATGAGTTCTTAATAGGGAATAAATATAAATGTTATTAGATTTATTTGAATTTATAAAAGTGTCTGATAATGAATATATATACCTCATAATGGTATAATCTAGACATGCATTAATTTATTAAAAATAAGTCAGTTACAGTTTATTGATGTAAATACCTAGAACTTTCTCAAAATGTTTTTTTGGGGGGGGAAATTTTGTACTATAAAGACATAAGTAGATGGCTTTATTCTTTCTAGTTTGAATTCTGATACTTTATTCAAAGTTGCTGTTTCATGTGACAGGCTGACATCTGATAAATATAGAAACGTTTTCTTTGGATTTGTTAAACATTTCTTTACTGATATCTTTTTTCATATTGTAAATATATAAACAATTTGCCTGACCTTAAGGTAAAAAGATAGTAGATGGATCTAGTTTTAACTTTTCGCCATTATCTTTTACAGACAAGCAGATCTCTGGGCTTGGCTAGGCATAGCTAAAATGGAAAGATCTCCCAAGCTTGTGGATCAGCAGGATTAATATAATAAAAATAGCCATCTTGCTGAAAGCAATCTACAGATTCACTGCAATTCCCATCAAAATTCTAACTGAATTCTTCA
>NC_034596.1:90622460-90627018 GCF_900095145.1 Mus pahari
CTCTCTCTCTCTCTCTCTCTCTCTCTCTCTCTCTCTCTCTCTCTCTGCCAAGGCAGTTGGCTGTTGGTTCTTTACTGATTGATCAAAAACCAGTTGTGGACAAGGTCCTTCGGTTTTTTTGACATGCAAATTCCCAATTAATTCAGAGAATTAGAACCAATTCCCAACAACCACCATAATGTGACAAATACTTAGTCTATACAAAGCTCATTTTTTTTCTTCCCTATTCTATCAGGGACCTCACCCATTGGAATGGTATTGCTGGCATTTAGGGTGGGTATTCTTGACTTAATTAAACTTGCCTAGAAAATGCCTTCACAGAGATACCTAGAGATTTGTTCCTATGGTGAATGTTATATCCCAATAAATTGGCAAATAAGACATCATTCTATCATTAAACTGTGAATATAAATAGAATACTATAAAATAGTATTTAAAGAGTATAAAATAGTAGCTGCATGAACTATTAGCTATTGTTTATTATCTTTTATAAAATGATTCATTTATTTATTTTATGTATAAGAGTACTGTAGCTGTCTTTAGACACACCAGAAGAGGGCATCTGATCCATTACAGATGATTGTGAGCCACCATGTGCATGCTGGAAATTGAACTCAGGACCTCTGGATAGCTCTTAACCACTGAGCTATCTCTCCTGCCCCTGCTATTTTTTATCATGAACATGAAGGCTATTAAACTAGATATAGTTTTATGTTCTCTTCTCTTGTGTGACACACAGTTGGTTTGTTCATATCATCCTTCCCTCTTACCACCAGATCTGAATGGTGTATTGCTCTTATGACTTTGAAATTATGACTTGATAAGACTGAACTCACTAGGTAGCACACACTTTTCTCCTCTGTTATGCATCCTATAATGTGATCTGTCAGACACAATTATGCAGTGTTTCAGGTACTTTGTAAAGTCTAGTTTCTAAGGCTACTTTGTGAGAATTATTTACTTTTAATGCTAACAGAAAACAGGATTTTCTGAGGTTAGTTAGGTAACAAACCTGACATATTTAAAATTGTTCTCTTGATGAAAAAGCACTCTACACTCCTTGGATCATGGAAGTCCTTGAAATCATTTTTATACACATTCATCATCAGATTTTCATCAACGATGAGCTGCTCTAACAGTGAAATTAACTTAAATCTATTCAAATACCTCTTCACCGTAAAGTTTGAGAAAATATCTACCATATTTTCTACCATAATGATGTTTTTATCTTTTTTCATTGAGCCCCGCGTACCTAGTTTACACTTTGCGAATGCAACCTTTTGAACAGGTGACTACTGAAGCCTGAGCTTAATAATGCACTGCCTCAAAAACTTGTAACAGAATCTAAACCTTTGGCCTCATCATAGCAAAATAGTGATTTATGTCAGATAGACCTTGATAACACTATTAAAATTGTTCTCAACCTTGGAACAGCTAATTAAAGAGCGAAGATTCCTATATTACTTTACCAAGCAGGGTCCCACAGTGCCTATTATCTTCCTGATTAAATACAGTAAAATTTCCGACACATTAGGGAAATCATCAAATGAGGCATGTTTGGCAAAGGATGTGTTTATATAGGGAATGTGCTAAAACAGCAGCTTTTCCCTGTCATTTAGAAAGTGAAATGACACTTTGACCCATCACTTTCTTTACATGGTGATGGTACAGATTGTGTTTGGGGGGGAAGTTATGAAACTTGGCTAAGGTCACCACTGGGTCCTGCAATCTTGTCCAAGATTAATTTTTCCAATATATTTTGTGGGTGTAGAGAGGATCAGAGGGAACATGTAGGTCACACTAGTGTCTGATGAAATTTTCCTGTGACACCTGCTGCCCGTCCCACATTTCTCAATGTGGAAATCTTTTAACGTTAATGTACCAAAATATTTTGCCAGTTACATTAATTACTAGAGAATAAATAAAACCCTGAAAGCCCTACATCATTTGTAGATTCTCTGAGTCCTAGCTACAGCTGGGAAATAAAGACATATTTTGCACTAAAACTTTTTTTTAACATTTCATATTAATTAAAGGGTAAGACACATTTGGCAATGCTATTAAAGTAATTTGTAATTCCAAGACTTCAGACTGTCAACACTTGGTCAAAATAATCTCCAGTCTTTTTTAATAAAGCTCATGATTAGTTCACACAGTATTATTGGATTTCATCTCTAAAGTAGACATGGTATGCAGGGTATTTTTAAAATGTTTTTTCCCCTTGTGACTCAAATAATACGTGGGAAACAAAAACGAAGTTTGCATGAGCCTGAAACTTCTAAAGTACCATTTTAAATAAAATAAAATAAAAAACATCATCAAAACAGATTATAAATTGTATATACAAATGAATATGTTAAGTTTTAAATTTTAAGTATTACCCTTAAAGAAATTTATAATTTATAAGAGGAATTATGACTAAGGCTCTACTTACTTTCTTTGCTGGTTTATTCGCAGTTTAAGGTAGATGCACTTTGATTAGAAATGGTCGATACTGACTCATATTCTTTGAATATGTTACACATTTCACATCATAGGTCTTCATATTTCTAAACAAACATTTTAACCACAAAAATGCCCATGTTCGGGGAAATTGTCTGACGATTCCTAGCTGCACCCATCTTTATTTCTTACTTTTGTCCTCCTAGATAGTAGGACTTGTATTCATTCATTTGCACCTGTTTTCTTTCTTTCTTTCTTTCTTTCTTTCTTTCTTTCTTTCTTTCTTTCTTTCTTTCTTTCTTTCTTTCTTTCTTTTCTTTCTTTCTTTCTTGTGTATTTTTACAACGATTACTTTTTATCTATAATGAATATGTGTATGTGTGTGTGTACTTCTCATTATAGAACCTTATGAAACACATCTATATAATGGATTATTTCTTTTATTATGTATCTAACAAGCATTAATTCATTTACTTCAACCAGCAATCCAAGAGAGCAAGAATTACTGATTTCCTTATTTTGCAGAAGTATTTTAGCTTTCGAGGAATTGAATAATTTTTCTGGGCATGTCTATAATCTAAGTATATAAACCATGTTATAGTTTGTAATGAGACAAATGCAATGATAAATGTATATAGGAGAGGAAACTTATCATTCTAAAAGGCTCTTGGTGCACTTAGCAGGACAGAGCTTGAAATTGGGGGGCTACCCTATCCTTTTGCCACCCATTTAGTTAGGCTTGTCAAGTAGAACCACACAAACACATACACACACACACACACACACACACAGAGAGAGAGAGAGAGAGAGAGAGAGAGAGACAGAGACAGAGACAGAGACAGAGACAGAGACAGTGAGACAGAGACAAAGGCATACAGACAGTGAGACACAGACATGGAAATAGACCCATGGAGTTACAAAATAGTTAGGAAGACACTGGGCTTGATTAAAATGAATAGGCCTGATCAATTATCCTAGGAACTTTAAACTACTGTAACAGTTACTTCCTTTATGTTACATGAAGAAGTAAACTTAGCAAACATAAAAATAATCCAAGGTCATCACATTTTATATGATGAAGTTATAGTTTGAAATAATACACTGCTTAAAACTTTTGTGTATTTTCAGTGATAATTAATTTTGCTAGTGGATGTTTTTAATATATTTAGTCAAGCTTCTAGGGATCTTTAGAGGGTATAAAAGGACAGAAGCCCCAAAATCATACAAAAGTATTTAAAATCCTTACAAATATGTGTCAGACAGGTACAGATTCTTCCAATCTATAGTGTCCTTACCTGGGAAAACCAACAAAGCAAGAAGAAAGAAAGAAAGAAAAAATTGAGAAGATTATTATTACCATTAAATTACTAATGATTTTGTTAGAAGAAACAAGAACAAAATCAGAAGATGAAACTAAATTTATATATGACAACTTAACATTTATTAACCAAAGAAAAACGTATTTTGGTGGACAGAACTTTTTATTCTCTCTGGGTTTTCCATCCCAACCTGCAGTGGTTTCTCTTGGAAAAATGATTTTATCTTAATCATTGGGTTTCAGAGATAGATATACCTTAAAACTCATCAGCATCTTGAAATTTTTTCCTTTCGGCCAACATCAACTTACAATGAAGGAGGGAAAGTGCCTTGTGAAAACACACAAAACAAGGAGATGAAGGTCTAGGGTTTCTTTCCTTCTCAGTAGAGGGCTGTACAACGATTGGAGCAGACATCAGGAAATTAGACCAAATGGCAGTGTTAAATCCATTAACCAGCCTGCGTTCTGCAGTGAAAAATGACATAACTTTTAACAGTTTGGGTGAAAAAATTGAATATGTGGCTAGGATCTTTAATTCCTCTGTGGCTTACTCCCCTCATAAGTATTCGCTAAAGTTTCACCATATGTACGTACTTGGCTCATGCTTTGGGTCACGTGTAAAATTTATTTAACAGGCATAGCCTCAAAACAGGTTAAGCCACAAGAGGTCTTTCTCCATTTCCTTAGTAGGTTTATGCTCTTTGTATTTATCAGGGGTTTCAGGGACTTGTTTGAAATCAATCTCAACTCTCTCTCTCTCTCTCTCTCTCTCTCTCTCTCTCTCTCTCTCTCTCTCTC
>NC_034596.1:90627053-90628060 GCF_900095145.1 Mus pahari
CCTCTCTCACTCTCCCTTTTCTTGCCCCTCCCTTCCCCATACTTCTCCTCTCTGTAACACTTGTGCGCATGTGTGTCTGTGTGTCTCTGTGTGTGTGGTGTGTGTGTGTGTGTGTATGTGTGTGTGTGTTTTCACATATGAGTTTTTGAACATTTTGTTTTGTTTAATGCTGGGAACAAAGATGTTTCATTGTAGATTTACAGGCAAACTAGGAAACTATTTACAGGCAAACTAGGAAATTATTTAGCCTTTTTCAGTTTGGACTGATACAGTTTATTAAAGTTAAAAGTAGCAAGCATGTTATAGCAAAGCATGGAGAAGAAACAATTCTTGTTACCTAAAAACAGTTGGACTTCAAATTTTGGGTTCACTTAAGGTGTGTTTTACAAATGAATGTGCTTGCAGAAATTTTGTATGAGTCCCAACTTGAAATGTTACTGTTTTTGTCAGAAAGTAAAACTCTTCACAGGATTATCGAAGTGAATCATAAGCTGTAAATGTGCTTTGAGGCTTCTCAAAACTAAAGTTGGAGGACCTGTATTTTTTTTTAACAGGTACCAGATCTCCTTTGCAATGAGGCTCCTTTTTCTAAAACAGGCAGGCTCCACTGTGGCAGGATGGACCACTCAACGTCTTTGTGATTACATCTCCTAATATTGTCAAAATGGTACCAGAACAAGTGGGAGAATGTACTAGATCTATACACAAAGACATGTCCACCTCAATGACTGTCTAGAGTTGTCACTGTGGTAGAAAGAGTGACCATAGTTTTATGTGAAAGAAACTAGCTCTCACAGTTAACCAGCAGAAATCAATGTATTGGGAAAGTGGGACGTCTCATGAAAGTGAGAAACCTTAGGAACCCATTAGCTTTTGAGTCTGTTTAGAGAGTTACTCAAAGTCACCTCATCCACATAAAAAGATTTTATTTGTTTATTTATTTATTTAGTGCGTGTATGTGCATGAGTGAGTGCATGTGTGTGTGTGTGTGTGTGTGTGTGTGTGTG
>NC_034596.1:90628071-90676160 GCF_900095145.1 Mus pahari
GCGTGCGTGTGCGTGCGTGTGCGTGTGCGTGTGCGTGTGCGTGTGCGTGTGCGTGTGTGTGTGTGTGTGTGTGTGCGTGTGCGTGTGCGTGCGTGTGCGTGCGCGTGCGCGTGCGTGTGCGTGTGCGTGTGCGTGTGCGTGTGTGTGTGTGTGTGTGTGTGTGTGTGTGTGTGTGTCTGCATGGGAATAGAACTTCAGATTTCCTGGAGGTGGAGTTATAAGGTTGGGAGATACCTGGTTGGGAGCTCTGGGCTGATCTCAGGGCTGATGGAAGTGCAGGAAGTTCTCTTAAGCACTGAGCCATGTCTCAAGCTTTAGATCACTCTTGTTGATTTCTCTCTTTGATTTTGATTTTGATCCTTTCTCGCTGCCAAGACTTAAGCATCTGCTTACCTCAGTTCTGGAACACACAGGGCATATTTCTTTCTGTGTTGCCTGTACCATTCTTCATGGAAGCACATAGCCTCACTCCTTCTTATTTGCCCTTAATCACTTGGAGTCTTTGGCTCCACAGCTGTGCTCTGCTGTGCAGAAACTCTCTCCATTTATTTTGATGCTTAGAGGTATGTGCTGTGAAGACGTGACTGAAAAGGATTTTCCTCAAATGCGTAGGCCTTTTCTTCATCCACAGTGATAAAAAATGGCTACAGGCTGACAGCTGCTACTTTCTTAAAGTTTTACCCAACTTGACAAGATTTTACTGACAGGCATACCTTCCACTGAGTTGCATATGTATTACTAGTGACAAACCCTTTTCCTGTCAATCTGCACTGCTCTGCATGATTAAAACAGCCATTTTCCTTTTGTTATTAATCTTTTATTTGTTTACATTTTAAATGATATCCCCCTTGTCGGTTACCCCTTCAACAACCCCCATCCCATCCCCTCTCATGCCTTCTCCTTTGCCTCCATGATGGTGCTCCTCCACCCACTCACCCAGTCCAGCTTCACCACTCTCTCTGCCCCCCCAATGATGTCAGACAAGGCCATCCTCTGCTACATATATATGTGGAATCCTGGCTCCCTCCATGTATACTCTTTGGTTTCTTATCTGGGAGTTCTGGGTGGTTCAGATAGTTGATATTGTTCTTCTTATGGAGTTGAAATCCCCTTCAGCTCCTTAAGTCCTTCCCCTAGCTCTTCCATTGGGGTCCCCGGGCTGAGTCTGATGGTTGGCTTTGAGTATCTGCATCTGTATTGGTCAGGTGCTGGTAGAACCTCTCAGGGAAGAGCCATATCAGAGTCCTGCTGCTTGCTATAAGCAATAGTGTGGGTGTTTGGTGTCTGCTATTGGAGCACTGTTTCTACATGTATTTGTTTTAGTTTCTATGTGCATGTACATGCATGTGCCATTGTGCTTGTATAAAGGTCAGAAGGCAACATGGTGGGAGTCAGCTCCTCTGTTGATCATATGTGTTCTGGGAATTTACCCCAAGCATACTCAGCTGCTTAGCCATATCACTGGCCCCTAAGCAAGTACTCATTGAGTAAGGTCCAAGCAAACTTGCCTAATTTATTTTTGGCAGTTTGAAAGAAGGAGCCCGTATCTTACAAATTCTACTCTAAAAGTTGGGAAAGCTTAGCATTCAGTTTGGCATTTAAATTTTTCAGGGGCAGGGAGTTCAGTAAGCAAGTGAGCAAGAGGGTACACAGGAAATGATGAAACTGAATCCAGCAAAAATGTCAAGGGCCAACTAAAATGGTGTTAACACAAAGTCATATAAGCATGAGCCAAGTACAATGAGGTACACTCTCAACTGTAATAAAACCCCATATACCACATGCTTCCTTTAATAATCAAATGAAGACAAATCGGTGTCAGAACAGGTATATCAGTTACTTTAATATTATACCAATAAGCTTTTAAAGCTTGAGGAAGTTTAGGCATGGATTTCATCATATTGGCTTGGATAAAATTGTTTAAAAAACAGCAGTGTTTGGTCTGAGGACATAGGCCGTCATTGGTAAATTGTCTGCCTTGCTTGGAGACCCTAGTTTCATTCCCCAACTGCTCTCTGTCTCTCTGTCTCTCTGTCTCTGTCTCTCTGTCTCTGTCTCTGTCCCTCTGTCTCTGTCTCTGTCTCTGTCCCTCTCTCTCTCTCTCTCTCTCTCTCTCTCTCTCTCTCTCTCTCACACACACACACACACACACACANACACACANACACACACACACACACACACACAAACTTACAGAGTTGGCCTCTGGGTTGGTAAATTTAACCTTGGAAACCATGTTTCTTGAATGACAGGGGGAGAATACACATAAACCTAGAGTAAAGTGAAGGAGAAGGTACGTCAAACTTACTTCAGGCAGAGTGTTAGAAACAGATATTAACACACACTCAATAAACAAGTCCATAGCAAGAAGGTAAAACACTACCTCTAATGCATTTGCTCCAAATTTGGTCTGAGTCCTCCATGTCTGCCAAGGAGAGACCCAAAATTGCCAATGATTTCAGAATGACATTGCATGTGATTAGACTTAGCATAAACTTAGCCATGAGTACAAGGAAAAACACATGCCTAATTTTTTTCTCTTATCCCAATTCAAAGTACATTTCATTAAACAAATGACAATACTGACCAAGTTTGGATGCCATTTGCAGCTCTTTCAGACTTAGTTTAAGTCTCTTGAAGTATTGCAGGTAATTTAGTATGATTTCAGCAACTACACAAAGCACGATGTGAACAGCCAACACAACCTTTTTCTTGGTTGTTTTAGAATATGATTGAAGTGGTTATTTAAACTAGTATTGCTCTGAATATTCTTGATCAATTGGGGTAATATAACTAAAGGGAAGAGTAATTAGTATTTGTAAAAATTATAGTATCATGAAATCACTGATTTGCATAGAATGCTAGCAATATCAATATACTGATACTGATGTTTCTCTGAGATATTTGGAGTTTTGGCTAACATTAGAAGTCATTAAAATATTGAAATTAAATTTGTCAATAGAATGTTATCTGGTTCTAGAAATCATTATCACAGTAATTTTGACCCTTCTACATAAAAGGTTGTTTAACAACATTTTAATAAAAAAGGAAATCATAGTAAATAAGAAATCCAAGCAAGACTCATGCACATGTAATTTTCATTCTCATGAATTCTCAGTCTTACCAATTTCATTGTTCTTAATATTTCTTCACATAGATTTAAGATGTGCTCTTCACATGGCATGGTGTATATTCTTTCACCTTTTTTAAAATCAGCCTTTTTCCCTGCAAAAAAAATAAAATCATGCCAGGCCATGGTGGCACATGCCTTTGATCCCAGCACTTGGGGGCAGAGGCAGGTTATCTATCTATCTATCTGTCTATTATCTATCTATCTATCTATCTATCTATCTATCTATCTATCTATCATCTATCTATCTATCTATCTATCTATCTATCTATCATCTATCTATCTACCTATCTATCTATCTATCTATCATCTATCTATCTATCATCTATCTATCTATCTATCTATCTATCTATCTTGGGCCCAACCTATTCCCTCATCAACTCTGTTTCTTTTGATTCTTAAGTTGAGTACATGAGAGATGTTTTATATATTTAATGAATATATATATATATATATATATATATATATATATATATATGTAAAACTTGTACCAAAATTATATTTGTTTGTATCTTTTGTGTGGTATTAAACTATTAAATATGGAAGTGGAAGGAACAAGTGCTGTGCCTTACTCTTTTGTTTAATATTCTTGTATATTTTATGCTGAAAAAGAGTCCTTTAAAAATTTAAGTGTCAAATTCAAGTGTCAAGAGAATTTAGCTAAGAGTTATCTATAAGTTGCTAACAAGAGAAATAATTCTGAACTTTTACTTAGCCTATCAAGTATCCATGTTTTATTCTGTTTCTACTTTAGTTACAAGGTAGAGAAGAAGCATCTACTATACAGAACACTTAATATTATTTTGGACAAAAAAAAAAAAAAAAAAAAAACACTTCTAGGGCTGTCGTGGCTCCTCACCTTAGATCATGGGACAATAAGAATGTGCATCAGGGCCAAACTATTGCTATAGATCCATTTCATCAGCTGCTACCCAAAAATCACTTCATTTATTTTATATGTAAAAGGAGAGAGAGAAGAGTGTCTGACTTCAAGGCTGCCTGAAGATGCTGCCTTATCCTGCTGAAGCTGTTCAGAAACAAACATTGAAATCCTTCTGTATGTTGCCCTTATTCTAGCATTGCTCAGTTTTAAATTGCATGTGCCTCTTTCATTGGAATTTCTTCATCCTACAGACTTTTAAAATATCATTAACCTATCAAGTTTTTACTTTACTATCATAAGAAGCACAGTGACATGTTAAATTTCTTCTCTATAATGGTAGAAAATAACATGCCATCCTTCATATTTCTCTTCCTTGACTTCTCCACTCCATGTCTGAAGAGATTAGGGAAATAATGACTGTGTGTGAAGGCATAGCAGTAAACAAGGAGATGAAGCAGGAAGAAATTTTAGCAACATCCATTGATTCAAGGCTTGTTGACCTAAGTTTAAATCTAATATTTGTCTTCTAAAATGATGACATATTTTACTTCTAAATATTAAAGAATATGGAAAGGCTGAGAGAGCTTTGAAGTTCAATTGATAAATTATCTCCAGGCCATGTAAAATGATCGTGATACAGCTGGCTTACTGCATATTCAAATTCAATTTTCAGTAATAAGAAAATTGCAGCCATGTGTTGAAGTCATAATTTTGTGTGCATATATGTGTGGCTATGTGAGTAAGTATGTTCACATGAGGGTGCATACACAGGTCCATTCCCAAGATATGTGTACATCCATTAAGAAATATTGCCTGTCAACAAAACTAAAGCTGCATGATGGATGCTCAACAGTAGGTTTGTATGATCCTAAAATATCTGATTGCAAATTGTTAATTTTCCCTGGTATGTTCCTATACTCTTCCAGGGAAATATAGAATTTCTCCCCCGTGAATACTGTTACACTACTCATACTGCAAGGATTAGAGGGAATGACCACGAGATCATTGAGAACTATTATTTCTTCATATCAGAAAAGAAACTTTACTTTGCTGCATGCAGATGGGATATTCTTTCATCCAGGAACCTGCTTTTATAGACCCGCGAGTTCAAGAAAGAGGGCTGTGTATTCCTCGAGCCAGCACATATCACATGATGCTGTTTGTGTAGATTAGGTCTTTTTAGCATTTTGCCCATGCTTTGTTTCACAAACTGTGAAATTACTGTCTATTGTTCATGGGCAAAATCCACAACTTGTATTGCACCTTTCAGTTAAAACCATTTCATCCCCCTCCCTTTCCTGAATTCACTCTTCTGGAAATTGAAATTTATCTCTTTGCTAAACTACAAGGCATGCCAAACCCCAAATAGCTAAGGGATCATAATTCAGAAGCCACTGGTTCAGTTTCTTGCGTGCAAAGACTGTGTGAGTAACCATAAGCATTAGGATACATTTCTTAGAACAGCCAGAAAACTCAGCAGGAAGATGCTGAACTTGCCTGAAAGAACTTGCCAGAAGAATTGCTGGAGAAACTGTCCATATTTTACAGCATATGGTAATATGGGCCAGGTCCCTTCCAGGTAGCCAGACCTTATTTTACAAGTAGATAAGTGAGTCCCTGGGACACAACACTGGCTTCTCACCTTCCTGATGATTTAAGAGAACTGGACTGGGATTTTAAAGATTTAAATACTAGTCCCTGCTGAAATGTTAACTAACTGTGACCTTGGGAAAGTTGTACACTCACTTAGCCCATTTCCTCGTCTGAGATTTGAGGGGATTCCAAGAAATGATCTCCATGGCCTTGTCTAGCTCCACCTCTCTGTGATTTTGCCCAATGGCTCTTTTCTTACATGGCTTCTTTCCAGGAAAAAGTCACAAGAGGCTTGTGTTTGCTTTGCTTTGTGAGTGAGTTGGTGTGTGTGTGCATATGTGTGTGTACATGCCTGCCTCTATGTGGTGTGTGTGTGTGTGTGTGTGTGTGTGTGTGTGTGTGTGTGCGCATGTGCATGCACATATTCTTATTTTCTTTTCACCATTTATAAAAATAAAAAGGAATGCCTCTGTGGTCTGTAAAAATGTTTCACACTGAACGCTGTGTGGAACAGCCAGTTTTCCATTTTAATTCTTCTGAAATATTTGTACATGCAAAACAGGCATAACTTCCAACAAAACTTTCCTGTGAATTCTGCATTTTGAGTGGTTTGCCCTCTCCACAGTGTTGAATTACTGAGAGAATGGCAGTTTAAATGTGCCCTGCAACCAATTCTGGTATTGGAATAGCATTTGATGGTTGGCTGTGGATGGAAAGGAAGGGCTGGTGAACAACTACATCTCATATTCTATGTTGTTTTTCTTCCCTGGGGACATAAAATGGGCTCACACCTATTAAAGGTATAGATGTGGACATTCCCATAAGGAAACCCGTCCTAAGTGAAAGATGGATAAAAAACAGAAGAATGAAAGGAACCATGTGCTAAAGAGAAGAGGAGGAAGGATAATAAAAGAAAAAAAATGGGAAATAGAATACTTAATGGAGAATAAACCAACCAGAGACAGGAAATGATGGTGTGTAAGATAAGAAAGATGAGCATGTAAGCATAAGATTATGGATCCTTGATAATTGTGTGGAGCAGATTTCCTTATGAGGGACAGAAACTGTACTAAAATAATGATGTATACCATTTTAGGAGGAAAACAGGGAATTCTGAATTTGTCTGCAGAGAGATGTCCAGTAAAATAGCCCAAGGAATTACAAGCCTCTTTTTCTAGGCAATACACTTTATTCTGGAAGCACAAAAACTTACAGTAAAAAAGACTTGGATAAGGCAGAGTGAAATATTTGTCTGTATGTACCATTTACACTTTGGATTCAGTAAAAATAATTCACAACAGAGATGAAACTGAAGGCCTAGAAACTCAGGAAAGTATGCATTAGTAATTGATATTTATCTAAAAATAGGTTTTATATGGTAGATTATTCTGCTCTCCTCCGAATACAAATCCAAATCCTGTAGCAGAAAGTTCATTTAGTTTACTGGTCTGTTCATTATACTCTCTTTGAAGCCAATACTATGCTTCTGACTTAATAGTGTCAGAAAGAAAATGTGTTCTTTCTTTGGACATCCCAATTTGTGTCTATGACAAAAATATGAAACATGCTTGTCCTACAGCGTCACATGGTGAAAAGATAAATATGGTTATCCTCATCAATTACATTTCCAGATTTTCACCTGCACTATATTTATCTGGAGTTATTACATGCATTTCAGTCTCATCAGTGGGTGGTTTTCTTGTGATTTTTGTCTGTAAGTATTTATTAGTACTGTACATCCTCATTTCTGAGATCTAGAAGCACAACATGCCTAGGCCTCCCCTATCTTTCTCCCAGTCCCTTCCCCATGAGAAATTTGTGTCCTTACTTCATATTTCTAGAAAGCCCCTCTCCTGCTAATGCTTTCCTAATAAAACCCATGTGGAAATTCTCCATTGTCCTACTTTACTCTCCTGTAGAACACTCATCCGAATGTAGAACTCTTCTGTCGTGAAGTCCATGGACTTTTAAGTAATAGCCTTCCTCAACCTCACTTTTCTTTGACGTTACTTGTTTCAGAATTTTATTTTGAATGCAACCAATAATCTGTTTTTCTTTATGCCTTGCAAGCTGAATATTCTCTATGCTTCAAATGCCAACCATAGACAAATGGAAAATAAATCAAAAGTGTATACAGGAACTACAAAGATATATGAAATTAAGTTCACCTTTGACCATAACAAACTCAGAAGTGGGGGAGATATTCCTTTTGATGCAGCTGTCTAAACAAACAAACAAACAAACAAAAACAACAACAAAAAACCCAGCCTTTTCTTTATCAAACCTCCTGTGAATTTCTTTCTCTAAACTCTTTCTCCATGCACTTTCTGTTAGCTGATGGTTTGACTGAATTTATGATTTTTTTTCCCTTCATTCATGCATGCAGTTTTCTATACGAGCAGTGGTTTATCACTTACAATTATTATTGTGCCTATTCCTGAGAATTTAGAGTTAAATGTCTCACACAGTGCATGTATGGACTGGGATGGAAAGATGGAGGCACAAGCTCATTCTTCTATTACATCTTAGTTGTTCCCATTGCAAATAGAAGCCAAGGACTCCAAGCTTCTTTCCCACCTTCTGATCTATATTTCTTTCCACTCTTTTCCTTTCCCATTTTCTCCTTGTTGAAAAACCACTGTAAACATATTTGTCTTATTTCCCTTGCAATTCTCCCTCTAATTACGTAAATATATCCTAAATATAGTACAAAGGACTTCACCAGTTAACTCTAAACTCTTTAACAACCATGTGAAGTGAATGCTATCCTTTGTTACTCTTTTATAGGTGAGTAAACTGAGACTTTGAGGGACTCAGTAATTCCCCTAAGATCCCACAGCAAATATGTAATAAAATCAAGTCATACATTCTCTAAACTAGCTTTACACAACACTGCTGTGTTATATGTAATAGAATTATGATGTTTAATTTTGTTAAATGATTTATTTTTCTCTACCAAATGATAATGTAATAATGTGTGTGGTTAATTCAGAAAAGGAAATGGAAAAATAATCTGGAAAGAGAAAAGAGTGAAATGTGAGGAGATTCTGAGAAAGTCATCTGAATCTATCTTAGTTTTAATCTAGATGTCAAGGATGTCTGCCTCAAGTGAACGTGCCTTACTGCTTGCAAGCAAATGCTCTATGTGGCATAAATTTCTCTATAATCATCATTTGTTTAAATGTTTCTTGCTTGCACAGAGTGTAGCAATCCTCAAATTAGGCTGGAGCTTAAAGATCACATGAAAAAGGTACATGCAAACAAATATATTGATACACACAGACACACACAAACACACATGCACACATGCACTCATGTACACTCACAGAGACAAGTTCCTGCCCCCACCATATGGTTACAAATGTCTCATAGCACTTCCCTCAGTCTTGTCTCTATTTTTGTCTCTGCAGTTCTTTTAGACAGGAACAATTCTGGACCAGACTTTTTGATTGTGAGATGGCAACCTCATCCCTCCGCTTGATGCCCTGTCTTTTTACTGGAGGTGGACTCTTCAAGTTCCCTCTCGCCACTATTGGGTATTTCATCTAAGGTCCCTCCCTTTCAGTCCTGAGAGTCTCTAATGTCCCAGGTCTCTGGTCTATTTTAGAGGGTTCCCACATCTTTCACCACCGAGGTTGCATATTTCCATTAATTCTGCTGGCTCTCAGGCAATATTGGCCCTTTAGTTAGTTTGGCTAAGGGTTTTTCTATCTCATTGATTTTCTCACAAAATCAGCTTTTTGTGTTTGCTTTCTTTGTTTCTATTTAGGTTCTTTGGCCCTGAGTTTGACTATTTTCTGTCATCTACTCCTCTTGTGTGTGTGTGTGTGTGTGTGTGTGTGTGTGTGTGTGTGTGTGTGTGTGTGTGCTTCTTTTTGTTCTAGGGCTTTCAGGTATGCTGTTAAGTTGATACTGTAGGATCTCTCCAATTTCTTCAAGAGGGCACTTAGTGCTATGAATTTTCCTCTTAGCATTACTTTTATTGTGTCCCACAAATTCGGGTACATTGTGTGATCATTTTCATTGAATTCCAAGAAGTCTTTCACTTCGTTCTTTATTTCTTTTCTGACAAAGTTAGCATTGAGCAGAGAGTTGTTCAGTTTCCATGGGTATGTGGCTTTTCTATTGTTTTTGTTGTTACTGAAGTTCAGCCTTAGTCCTTGGTGATCTGAAAGGATGCATGGGATTACTTCTATCTTTCTGTAACTGCAGAGGCTTGTTTTGTGGCTGATTAAGTGGTTAATTTTGGAGAAGGTACCATGACATGCTTAGAAGAAGTTGTATACTTTTGTTTTAGGATGAAATGTTCTGCATCTATCTGTTAAATCCATTTGGTTCATAATCTCTATTACTTTCATTGTGCTTCTGTTTAGTTTCTGTTTTAATGACATGGCTATTCATGAGAGTGAGGTATTGAAGTCTCCTGCCTTTATTGTGTGGATTTCAATGCTTGTTTTGAACTTTTATACACTTTCTATTATGAATGTGGATGCCCTTGCATTTAGGGCATAGATGTTAAGAAGTGAGACTTTCTCTTTGTGGATATTTCCTTTGATGAATGTGAAGTATCCACCCCCATCTTGCTTGATAACTTTTGGCTGAAAGTTTATTTTATTGGATATTAGAAGGGCAACTCCCACATGTTTCTTGGAACCATTTGCTTTTTTGTCAGCCTTTCACTTTAAGGTAGTAACTGTCTTAGTTATTGAGATGTGTTTCTTGTGTGCTGCAAAATGCTGGATACTGCTTGCTTATTCAGTCTGTTTGCTTATGTCTTTTTATTGGGGAATTGAATTCATTGATATTGAGAGATGTTAGAGAGAGATGATTGTTAGTTCCTGCTATATTTGTTTTTCAGAGATGGCATTATGTATATGTGACTCTCTCCCTTTGGTTTTGTTGTGAAATTTCTTTTTCTTTCCCATTGGAGTAGATACCCTTCTTGTGTTAGAGTTTTTCTTCTAAAATCTTCTGTAGGGCTGGATTGGTAGATATTGTTTGAACTTGATTTTGTCATGGAATATTTTGTTTTTCTGTCTCTTATAATTGAGACTTTTGCAGGGTATAGTACCCTGGGTTGACATTTGTGTTCTCTTGGGATATCTATAACCTCTCCAGGCTCTTTTGGATTTTAGGGGTTTTGTTGACAAGGCTAGTTGAATTCTGATAGATCTGCCTTATATGAAACTTGGCCTTTTTTCACTTACAGCTTTTAGTAGTCTTTCTTTGTTCTGTGCATTTAAAGTTTTGATTATTATGTGATTAGAGGATTTTCTTTTCTGCTCCAATGTATTTGGTGTTCTGTAGGCTTTTAGTACATTTATGACCATCTCCATTTTAGGTCGGGGAAATTTTCTACTATGGTTTTGTTGAGGACATTTTCTGGTCCTTTGAGCTAGGAAACATCCTCTCTTCTATTCCTATTATTCTTAGGTTTGGTTTTTCATTGTGTCCTGAATTTCCTGGATATTTTGGGTTATGAGTTTTTCTGCTTTGCATTTTCTTTGACTATTGTGTCAATATCTTCAAGGTATCTTCTAAGCTGGAAAGTCTCTCTTTTATTTCTTGTATTCTGTTGATGATGCTTGCATCAGTAACTCCTCACCTCTTTTCTAGGTTTTCCATTTTCAGGGTTGCCTCCATTTGTGTCTACTTTATTGTTTCTACTTCCATTTTTAGTTCTTGGACTGCTTTGTTCAATTTCTTCACATGTTTGATTGTGTTTTCCTATATTTCTTTACCAGTATTTGATTAGATATGTTCTCATGTATTTCTTTTAGTGAGTTATATATATCCTCCTGAAAGGACTCTATTATCTTCATGAGATTGGATTTTAGGTCAGCATCATGGTTTTAGGTGTGATGAGGTATCCAGGGCTTGGATGGTGGCAGAACTGAATTCTGACAGCGCCAAAGTGTATTGGCTTCTCTTCCTTATTGTCTTGTGCTTGCCTCTTGCCATCTGGTTATCTCTGCTGTTAACAGGCCTGGGTTTCTCTGTGTGAAACCTGACACCTATATCCCTGTGTTGCTACAGGTCTCCAGGAGACCCAGGGCCCTGGTTTTAGCAGATCTCCTGGGAGGCCTTCAGACTGCAGGATCTTCAGAGAAGCATTCATGCTGATAATCTGTTGCCCTGGTTGCAGCAGAACTGCTGAGAAGCCTTCAAAGTGGAAGTCATGTTATGATCTGCACAAGCAGAAGGTATAGACTGGAAGGGAGGTGGTGATAGCACAGAGGGGAGGAGACCTGTGTCTGCTGAGCTCCTCTGCTGTCCCTGCTTCTGAGGTTATGTGGGAGGGTCACTTGCCTGTTGACCTGGGTGCAGTAAATCTCCTGGGAGGCTTTCAGGGACTGTGAGGTCTTCAAAGGGAAAGAAAAACCGTGGAGGAAGCAGGCAGGAAGAGAGGTAGAGTTCATGTGGAGGGGGTTGACTTCATATTTTAAAAACAAAATTTTAATAATAAAATTGCTTCTTTATTTGTATCAATGTAAGTATAAAACCAAAAGTTTTTTCTATTATTTTTCTTTACTTTCTCCATTGAAAACTCTATTTTCAAATTCACAAATGAGCATTATCAAAAATAGATGATGGTATCTTAGTAGTGAAGATCCAAATAAATATTGTTTTTCTTTGTTATTAAAATGACTAGTTCACTTAGAAATTTAGGGAAATTAATTTATAGTTAAAAGGCTTGAGAGGTATCTCAACAGTAAGGAGATCTATTATGTCTCAGAGGACCAGTGTTATATTCAAAACAGGGTGCACACAACTGTCTGTACCTCTTTTTCAGGTGATAACGACGTCTCTGACATACCTGTGCATAACCCACCAATAATTGTATTATGAGGCAATAAAAACAATTTATAAAAGAGCATAGTTATAATAACCACTTTAAAAATAGAGACAGGGTCTTGTTATCCAAATCAGATTGCCAGGAATTTGAAATACTTCTTCCTCTTCCTTGTAGGGGCAAGGACAGCCGATGTGCAACATCTGTTTGTTTACTTGACTTGGGGCCATAATGCTGCCTTTTGACAAATGCTCTGCCACTGAGCCCCATCCTTAGCCTCATTTGCTTTTGACAGGCAGATTTAAGCTACCAGAACTAAATTTAAATTTGAATTTCAGAATTATTCTCAATTTTTTTTTCTTAGAATCCTTGATTTACTTAAAGATTTTCCCACTCTTCCTCAGCTTTCTACCTCAGAGGATCATGCTATGGCAGAGAAAAGGCCTGAGGAAGTGGCAGGGAGCAAACACATTGATGCACTGGAGAGGCTGACACATGCAGAAATGACAGTGGCACTTTGCTGATTTGTTTAAGCATTGTCGCTTAGTATAGTAGAGTAAACCTTAAGAGTTAAATCTTCTGATGGAAAATAAACTACAACTCCATCTAAACGTCAGACTTTAAATATGAATTCACTTGGCTGATGTACTAAGGGAAGAATTGACTTGCTCTCCCTTAATAAATAGTGTCTCACCAAATCTTTACCTTTTTTTGTTCCTAGAAACTACAGTATTCCCCAATAGAAGCTGAGTCAGAACTGATTTGTTGTGGAATATAAATGTAGTTACGAAATCAGCATTGATTTTGGAAAGTTGCAGAAATGTGTTTGTTTGTAACTAGGGAGTCCTATCATGCCTGATTGAGATGGACTGGGGTGCTATATCCACACACAGTTGTAGCAAACACCAAATACAGAGAAAATTGGAAATTTCAAGTGAATGGAAAACACGCAATTTTTCTCTATCTTACTTGTTAAATATGTTAATTAATACCTTAAGAAAAATTCAATTTTTACTGAAACATGGCTATTCAGAACTGATGTCTCAAATAATTCTTTGCCCTACATTTAGAGTCACAGCTGTTTCAAGGATTTGAAGCTGAGAAATATAAGCTCTATGAAATTAGACAAAACATTTAATTTTCTGAACCTCGATAAAATTGCTGCCCTTCTATGTTTTTGGCAGGAAGGGCTACAATTATATAAAAGTATTTGCTTATTCCTTAGATCCCTGTCAGTATTAATTTTTATGTTAAAATCACTCAAAGTGTAGAAAAATATTTCCTTAAGAAGTTGAAGGGTTGTGGATTAGTACGTTTCTTTTATTAATGGAAAACTAAGTATTTTAAAATTTATCCATAAATACACAACACTCAAGGTTTTTAGTAGAAAAGTATGCAAAGTAACACACTAGTTGTTATTTAAAAAACACCTACAAGGCATATTTTTGAAAGAAACAAATCCCTATTCTTGCAGAGCAGTTCTATCTCTTTGGTATCTCCTTTGGCACTTCAAACATTTGGAACAATATATTTTCAAGAAATTTGGTTAAAAGGTTCTAAAGTAGCAAAGCTATACCTATTTCACACTCAAGGAGGAACAGCATGTTTGAAAAAAAAAGAACAAAAATATGATGGCTGCCAGTTTCACTTTATGTGACATAAGCAATCTTAATGTAATTTTTGTGACTGTTGTTTCTGTTTTAAAGAGAGCAAATTTCTGGGGTGAAGCCTCTTCATGGTACTAGTCACTGTTTTATCTGGTTTGGAGACACAGTGAGCAAAACAAGTTCTATAATGCTATGGAATAGCCATTATTCTGAGGTTGGAGGTGAAACACAGGTTCTACATGAAGTACAGGAAATAGACAACAGGAAGTGAAAGGTATAAGAAGACAGACTGTAGAGTTTGCCATGCAAAGGTAACTCGGACTTGGACAAAGCAGTGAGACCCCCTGGGAAGTAGCCAGGTAGGTGCTTTGAGCATTGATTCAGAGCCAACAGGAAGTCCAAAGCAGGCTAATGGTCTGTGTGTCTGAAAAACAACAAACAGACTAGGTAACTGGAGATGTGTGAGCAAGATAGAAAGGAGTCAGATCCAAGTTCAAAGAGGTACCAGGGGCTGACTTTCTTTCCGTGGGTTGCATGAGCTTAAGAGTCTAATATGACTGAGCTAGTCATCTATTTCAGGATTTTGAATAGAGATCTAATATAAAGTACCAACTTATAAGAGATTATTTTGGAAGGCATGGGTAGAAGCAGAGAGGCAAATGAGATAGTCTGCATAATAATTTAATGGAGAGATATTGGGACAAGGTAAGAAGTGGCTGAGATAAAAGTTGCAGTGAATGTTCAGTTTGGCTATATCTCAAACAAGGTCAAGTTGGCAGCTTGTCTATTGTGTTTGAGTGGGCTGTCTCTAGTGCAGTGAACATCCAGTGAGAAATTATCATAGTCATTATACAATATAAAATCTTTTATTTATAAAAGTTTTATGCTTTAACTTCTAACAATTTTATGTCATCTTTACAACAGTGTCTTACAAACATATCCCTTCATCCAATAAAGGGATCATCATTTACAACACAATATGAATATGAGGTCTCATCTCCAACCATGAGCAGCTTAGAAACCTCAACCTCAAAATGATGCAATGCTTTAAACTTTCAAAGCTAACCTAAAGTGACATACTTACTTCAATACCACCGCCTAAGCCCCTCAAACTTGTGCTATCAGTCAAGGATCAAGTATTAAAATGCACAAGGGTAACTTCCAACTCAAAACATGAGTCATTGTTGGCCTTTAGGTGACAAAAGTAAATATCATACAGTACTTTTTCAAATGAAAGGCAGTTACTTAGAGATCACATGGATATGAATAATGCTCATTGTTGAGCATTTCAAGTTCTGAAGCTTATTTTCCCTTATCCTTTTTCCAATTTGAGATTTATCTTGGCCTCTTGTTGGTATGACAATATCCATGATAATAGTTATTATAAACTTAATATGTTATGCAATCAATAGTGTAGGAATAGAAAAGTGCCTTTATCCTAGTATCTGAAATGATTATTTATTTAGATGTTTTAAAGACTATGTTCCATTAGCATTTTTATGATTGTACACACACAATATTATATGTAATCATATTTAATATTAACTCTTTGAGGTCATGGTATGTCTCATGGGTACACTGATAGAAATTCAATTAGTAGAAAAGAACTGATTGTAACTCATTATACATTGAACAAAGGAAGAATGGACAGTCATGTTTCAAAATGGTAACTATTGGACAAAATTTCTCTAGTGCTCTGAAAAAATTCAAGTCTACTGTTTCTATTATTGGTAGAACAGGAGTATCTGAAAAGGCTTTGGTTATAATTGAACACCTTCCATCTGACACACAGAACAGTCATTAGTTTTACTGTCCTCCGAGCATAGTTTTTTTCCTCTAAACTTTGGGAACTACTTTGTTCACATAGGTTTTATTTTGATTACTATTTTTACATTATTACTTGTACTAGATCATCTTGAGGGGCATACAAGCTAAAGACAAAAACCTTAAATACCAGAGGCATATATGCATACATTTGTACTGCAGGCTTTCAAAGAACTGATAGCAAGTTGAATATGTAGAATGTGCTTGGGTCTAAACTGGCATTGACTGTCATCAAGTTTAGAGGGAGTTGACTGTCTTTCTGCTGTCCAGACAGCTCTATGATTACCCAGGTTTATTCTTTTGTATGTAATCATTTTGTCAGCTTGCATAGATAACCACATGCTCCCCCCTTAGATAATCTTGGACAGCCATGCCTAGATCCAGTTTAAGATCGTGTGTCAGCTATTTGGTTAAGTTTGAGCCTGTCTCAAGTTGTTTTCTGACCTCTAGTTGACTACTTTATTTTTCACACTATTTCACACTTTCCAAAAATTCTTGGGAGTCATCAGTCACCAATGTTTTCTGTATTATAATTTTATATATCCTATTTCCATATAATTTTCTTCTTCAATTGAGCTGTTTTAAATTACATGAATACTTCTAACCACAGCGGGCACAAGTAATGGGAAGCAAGACTAAAAAAAAAATGAGACAGAATGACAGAGTTACTGTTTTCATCTCATGATTTAAACTATTGTTTACAGTAATAGTTATTAATTCCTAATGTTTTTAAGTAAGACCAAATAGAAGAAGACATGGGATTGTAGGGTCAGATTCAATTGGTTTGGTTAGTGACATGACTGCTTGAAGAGAGAGAGAGAGAGAGAGAGAGAGAGAGAGAGAGAGAGAGAGAGAGAGAGAGCTGTGTGTTGAGTATAGACTTGGATATAAAGGATGCCAGGATACAGTGAAACTGTGGAAGCAATGGTTAAGAATTCTCGATATGTATGACTGATAATATCCTGCTATAGCAAAATGGATAGTGGTCTACATTTAATGACTAGAGAAAGGAGAAAACTAAGATGTAACCAATTTCCATTAATAACAAAAATATTCTGATATTGTACTAATCTGTTCGATGAATTTTTCCTTTCACATTTATAGTAATAAATAAACACTCTCTACTATCTTGACACAAATATTTAACTGGTAGAAATATAATAAAAATCTGAAAGTTGTTTTTATTCAGGTATTTTGTGGTATTTCCTTGTGATATCCTTCCATTCATAAGTGAGGAAATTGATCATATTTAGGAAACATCAACAAGAGCATCCTTCCTTTTATAAGGACAGCATCATTTTAGCTCAAACTAAAGCAACTCTAGCCATCTGTATCATCTTGGAATATAATTTATTTTCCATAGGTATATTAAAATAATAATAGAAATAATATTTTTCTCTCATATTTATATTTCCTTTGGGGTAAAAGAAGTAGATTTGCTAAAGATTTGTCAAGTACTTTTTCTAATAATAAGGGCAAGCAAACAAAATAAGTAATATTATTTTCTATACTCAAATATGTCCTTAAATAAACAGATGAGTACTTTATTCTTGGGTTTGTTTAGCCTATATGGTTTAATATATGTGCCACAGTTATTTGGTTGACAAAATATATCTGACTTGGAGGGCTGCAAGCCTATGAATCAGGAGACATATAGACAATCACATATCTCTTCTCTCCTTTCTTTCTTTCTTTCTTTCTTTCTTTCTTTCTTTCTTTCTTTCTTTCTTTCTTTCTTTCTTTCATTTTTCATTTCTTTCTTGAGGTTTTATTTTTAATTAATTAATTAATTTGCATCCAAATGTTGACCCTTTTTTTTTGGCCCCTCCTTATTGAGACCCTCCCCAGGTCCCCTCTCCTTATCCTCTGAGAGGGTCAGGCCCCTCTTGGGTACCCCCCCAACCCTGGCAGATCAAGCCTCTGCCAGATTTGGTGCAGCCCTGTTGGGGAATGCACACCACAGTCAGGCTCCAGCTTTAGAGAGAGCCTCTTCTCCATTTGTTAGGAGCCACATGGAGATTGAGCTTCATACCTGCTACATATGTCCTTGGGGCCTCATTCAAGCCTGTTTGTGTTCAGTGGTTGGTGGTTCAGTATCTGAGAGGTCACAGAGGTCCAGATTCATTGATTCTATTGGTCAAACTGTGGCGTTTTCATTTGCTTTAGATCCTTCAAACATTCCCAAACTCTTCCATAAGAATCCCTAACCTCTGCCCAGTGTTTGGCTGTAGGTACCTGCATCTGTTACATTCCATGTTGGATAGAGTCTCTCAACTGACAGTTATGCTAAGTTCTTGCCTGTAAACATAACATTAATGACAATCACATTTTTAAATGTAAAACAATAGGTTTACTTTTGGAATGCCAGATCTGTCCTGTTTGAAAAGTTTTATTCTCCTTCCATACAAAAGACTAAGTTCTGATTCTATAAGTAATAAGATGGCTGTACTTACTATGAAAAAAAATTGACCAAACTAATTACTAATCTGATCATATATAGAATTTTTAGACATAACATACTGACTTACCCAAGGATTATTAAAATTACTATCACAGAACAGTTCAAACACTAGTTTTACTTAATTTTTATTCCTACATCTTTCAGCACTTGGGAGGCAGAGACAGGCAGATTTCTGAGTTCAAGGCTAGTCTGGTCTACAGAGTGAGTTCCCGGACACCCAAGGCTACACAGAAAAACCCTGTCTCAAAAAACAAAAAACAAAACAAAAAACAAAATCAAAACAAAACAACAAAGATGTTTTTATTGTGTTCAGTTATGTTTTGAGACATGGTGTTACCATGTACGGCATGGATCAGGGTCATATAGAGCATTGAACCTCAAAGTCATTTTGTCTACCAGAGGACTGAGATCCATGAAAACCCTGAAGGACCAAGAAAACCAAGATAATCAACTGTAGAAGTAAGGTCTGGTCTGAGTTTCTGCTCCACACTTGGTCTCAGTATTTCCTGCTGTGAATATTTTGTTCCCTGTTCTAAGGACTGAAGCATCCAAACTTTGGTCTTCTTCCTTCATGAACTTCATGTGGTCTGTGAATTGTATTTTGGGTATCCTGAGCTTTGTGGCTAATATCCATGTATCAGTGAGTGTATACCATGTGTGTTCTTTTATTACTGGATTACCTCACTCAGGATGAAATTTTCTAGTTCCATCTATTTGCCTAAAAATTTCATGAAGTTTTTGTTTTTAATCGCCAAGTATACCCCATTGAGTAAATGTACCACATTTTCTGTATCCATTACTCTGTTGAAGGACATCTAGGTTCTTTTGAGCTTCTGGCTATTATAAATACAGCTGCTATGAACATAGTGGAGCATGTGTCCTTGTTATATGTTGGAGTATCTTTTGGGTATATGCCCAGCAGTGGTATAGCTGTGTCCTCAGGTAACACTATGTCCAATTTTTCTAAGCAACTGCCAAACTGATTTACAGAATCGGTTTTGTTTGTTTGTTTTTTGTTTTTTACAGAATCATTTTACCAGCTTACAATGCCACCAGAAATGGAGTAGTGTTCCTCCTCCACATCCTCTCCAACATCTGCTGTCACCTGAGTTTTTGACCTTAGCCGTTCTGATTGGTGTGATGTGGTATCACAGGGTTGTTTTGACTGCATTTGCCTGATGACTAAAGATGTTAAACATTTCTTTAGGTGCTTCTCAGTCATTTGATATTACTCAGTTGAGAATTGTTTGTTTAGCTCTGTGCTCCATTTTTAGTTGGTTCTTTTCTTTATTTACATTTCAAATGTTTTCCCCATTCCACATCTTCTCTTCAGAAATCCCCTATCCTATACCTCCTCTCTATGAGGGTGCTCCCCCCACCTACCCATTCCCACCCTCCAGTCCTGGCATTCCCTTACACTGGGGCATCGAACACCCTCAGGCCTAAGGGCCTCTCCTCCCAGTGATGTCCAACAAGGCCATCCTCTGCCACATATGTGACCAGCACCATCCGTTGCTCCATGTGTATTCTTTGGTTGGTGTTCCAGTCCCCAGGAGCTCCCAGGGGTATGACTTGTTAATACTGTTGCCCCCTTCACTTACAGGGCTACAAACCCCATCAGCTCCATCAGTCTCTTCTCTAACTCCTCCATCAGGGACCTGTGAGCTCAGTCCAATGGTTGGCTGTGAGCTTTACTCCCTGTATTTGTCAGGCTATGGCAGAGCCTCTCAGGAGACAGCCATTACAGACTTTCCTCCGTAAGCACTTCCCAACATCCATAATGTTCCAGTTTGATGGCTGTATATAGGATGGATCCCCAGGTGGGGCAGTCTCTGGATAGCCTTTCCTTCAGTCTCTAATCCACACTGTCTCCAGTTATTTGATTCTCTGGAGTTTAACTTCTTGAGTTCTTTGTATATATTGGATATTACCACTCTATTGGATGTAGGATTGGTAAAGAACTTTTCCCAATCTGTTGGGATTCTATTTTGTCCAATTGACAGTGTCCTTTGACTTTCAGAATCTTTGCAATTTTACAAGGTCCCATTTGTCTATTGTTGATATTAGAACACAAGCCATTGGTCTTCTGTTCAAGATGTTTTCCCCTGTGCCTATTTGTTCGAGGCTCTTCACCACTTTCTCTTCTATTAGATTCAATGTATCTGGTTTTATGTGGAGGTCTTTGATTCACTTGGACTTAAGCTATGTAAAAACAGGTAAAAATGGATCAATTTGCATTTTTCTACATGCTGACCTCCAGTTAAACCAGCACTATTTGTGGAAAATACAGTCTTCTTCCCACTTGTTGGTTTTAGCTCCTTTGTCAAAATCCAAGTGACCATAAGTGTGTGGGTTTATTACTAGGTCTTCAATTCTATTCCATTGATCTACCTGAATGTCTCTCCATCAATACTGTACAATTTTTATTGCTATGTAGTTCCCGCAGAAGTTCTTTTATTGTTGAGAATAGTTTTTGCTAGGCTGGGTTTTGGGTAATTTCAAATGAATTTGCAAATTGTTCTTTCTAACTCTATGAAGATTGAGTTGGAATTTTGATGGGGTTTGTACTGAATCTGTAGATTGCTTTCAACAAGATGACCATTTTTCTATATTAATCCTGCCAATCTATGAGCATGGGAGATCTTTCCATTTTCTGAAATCTTCTTCAATTTCTTTCTTCAAAGACTTGAAGTTCTTGTCATACAGATCTTTCACTTGCTTGGTTAGAGTCACACCAAGGCATTTTATATTATATGTGACTATTGTGAAGAGTGTCATTTTCCTAATTTCTTTCTTAGTCTGTTTATCTTTTAAGTAGAAGAAGGCAACTGACATGTTTGAGTTAAATTTTACATCCAGCCATTTTGCTGAAGTTGTTTATCAGCTTTAGGAGTTCTCTGGTGGAATTTTTGGGGTCACTTAAGTATACTATTATATCATCTGCAAATAGTGATATTTAGATTTTTTCCTTTCTAATTTATACGCCTTTATCCTCCTTTGTTGTCTAATTGCTAGAACTTTGCTCACTATATTGAATAGGAAGGGAGAAAGTGGGCAGTCTTGTCTAGTCCCCGATTTTAGTGGCATTGCTTCAAGTTTCTCTCCATTTAGTTTGATGTTGGCTACTGGTTTGCCCTATATTACTTCTACTATGTTTAGGTATGGGCCTTGAATTCCTGACCGTCCCAAGACTTTTACCATGAAGCAGTGTTGAATTTTATCAAATGCTTTCTCAGCATCTAATGAGATGATTATGTTTGTTTGTTTTTTCCATTGAGTTTGTTTATATAGTAGATAATGTTGATGGACTTCTGTATAGTAAACCATCCCTGCATCCCTGAGATGAAACCTTCTTGATCATGCTGGATGATTGCTTTGATGTGTTCTTGGATTCAGTTTGCAAGTTTTTTGTTGAGTATTTTTGCATTGATACTCATAAGGGAAATTGCTCTGAAATTCTCTTTGTTGGATCTTTGTGTGGTTTCGGTATAAGTGTAATTGTGACTTCATTTTGTTTATTTTCTCAAAGAAACAGCTCCTGGCTTTGTTGGTTCTTTTTGTTTCCACTTGGTTGATTTCAGTCCTGAGTTTGATTACTTCCTGTCTTCTACTCCTCTTGGGTGAATTTGCTTCTTTTTTGTTCTAGAGCTTCTAGGTGTGCTGTCAAGATGCTAGTGTATACTCTCTCCAGTTTCTTATTGGAGGCACTCAGAGCTATAAGTTTTCCTTTTTGCACTGCTTTCATTGTTTCCCATAGGTTTTGGAATATTGTGGCTTTATTTTCATTAAATTCAAAAAAGTCTTTAATTTCTTTTTTTCTTCCTTGAACAAGTTATCATTGAGTAGAATGTTGTTCAGCTTCCATATATATGTGGGCTTTCTGTAGTTTTTGTTGCTACTGAAGACCAGCCTTATTCCTTGGTGATCTGATAGGATGCATAGGATTATTTCAATCCTCTTGTGTATATTGAGGTCTCTTTTATGACTGAATATATAGTCAGTTTTGGAGTAGGTTCTATGAGGTGCTGAGAAGAAGGTACATTCTTTTATTTTTAGGATGAAATGTTCTATAGATATTTGTTAAATCCATTTGGTTCATAATATCTGTTAGTTTTAGTGCATCTCTGTTTAGTTTCTCTTTCCATGATCTGTCGATTGCTGAGAGTGGGGAGTTGAAGATTCCCACTATTATTGTGTGAGGTGTAATATGTGCTTTGAGCTTTAGTAAAGTTTCTATTATGAATGTGGGTGCACTTGCATTTGGAGCATAGATGGTCCGAATTGAGAGTTCTTCTTGCTAGATTTTTTTTTTATATAAGTATGAAGTGTCTGGGGATGGTATTTGAAATGTATATGAAGAAAATATCTAATAAAAAAGTATAAAGTGTCCTTCCTTATCTTTTTTGATAACTTTTGCATAAAAGTTGATTTTATTTGATATTGGAATGGCTACTCCTGCTTGTTTCTTGGGACCATTAATTAATCAATTCTTTACAGTGGGTCATTTGTAGACCAAGCTGGCCTTTTCCATTGTCTTAATCTATTAAGAACTTAGATGACAAGCATCAGCTATCAGGCTCAGATTGAAGTAACTCTACTGTCACTTTCTAGCAAATTTAATTTAAATAACTGAAAATAAGCGAAACAATTTAGTGTTTTTGAAAGAGTACATCATTACTACAAGTAATATGTATTATACATTTTATTTCAATTCAATTGTAGTCTTCATAAATTATTACATTTCTAATAATTATATATTATTTAACAACAAATATATTAATGGCTATTTTTCATTCAGAATATGTGAAAACTAAAACTGATCACAGCTGTAACATTTTGTCTACAATAGTAAGCAAAACAAAGATTTTCTTTATTGACAGTTCCCATGTTTAGTTCAAATACACTAGTCATATTAAGAACAATTTTTAATATTTTTTTAAATTAAAACCATTATCATGTCAGTGAAAGTAAACATTCTGTAGCGGCCTTTCTGGACTGAAATAGGAGCATCCCTTCTGAGTTAAATCGTGTTTTATTACAGACAATCCTTGCTTAGTGTGTTCTCATGGGGTTTGAGGACTCTGGTTTATGATTTTTAAATTAATGTCACCAAGGACAGAAAATTTTTGAGTGATCAAAATACATGTTATAAAATACCTGCACCGAGCCTGGAGTTAGACATCAGAGACTAGTGTGTGCCTGGACTTCGTTGAGACTTGGGCCTCCAGTCAAATCTCTCTTATCATTCATAGGCATCAAACTATTCCCTCACACTTTTCATCAATCTTAATCAACTTGGAGACCCTCAGAGATCATTTACCAAAAATATAGGAGTTTTCATTTTCACACTGATGGGAATCAAACAGAATCCCCAGCTATTGCATTTGAAAAACATGTCTGATGCCAATGTTAAAATGCTGGTGGCCAAAAGGTCTTCTGGCTTGAATTTGATGTTCTGTATCCTGAATCCTTATGAGCACTACATACAGAGTATTCACATGAGGTCTTATACAAATGGGAAACAGGAATGTAGTGGGCAGGTAGTGTCTCAAGTTTTAAGCTTGGTTTTCTTGTGCAAATTGATTTTGTCAGTTCTAATTTTTAGTTCAAAAGAAACAACTTTATTTAGAAAAGTTGATGTAGAAATATATATATATTCAAAGCATACATGTGCGTATTAAATGGAAGTGTCTTGAGAAGGTAGGCTAGAAGAAATAATATTTATTGAATATATATGCCATACCATACACTATATTCCTATTCCTTGTCTGCAATCTCATACCAACTCATTTAGTAAAGGGTTTATCTCCATGTAGTAGAGGAAAACTTGAATATTCATCAGTGAAAGCAAAAAGCAGATTGAAGGCTTTGTGACTCTGAACTCAGTATTTGTTGAACAGAAATGAAAATAAAAACTCTTTAAGTATTATTGTAATAACTTTATATATCAAGTTTTGGTTAACTAACAGATTGCTGTGGCTTGGACTGTTTGATTGAATATATGATAAGGAATTCCATGGAGAGAGAAACATTTCCACTTTCTCTGAAATAACACCGATAAGTGAGTAGGGATGTAGGTTATTAGGCATAGAGCAATGCTTGTATGTGCAAAGCTGTCACTTTCATCCCTGGCACTGCACAAAGCAGAAAGATTGTATACCCCACTAATCCCAGAACTTTGGTGCTAGAGGTAGAATGCTACGGAGTTCAGTTTTAGCCAGTTTGAGGTCAGACAGAAGCCACTTAACAGATTGCTTCAAAAAGAAAAACAGCTTAGGGATTCCAATGGAAAGGGGAAGGGCTGAAGGAGCTGACAGGGATTGCAACCCCATAACAAGAACAACACTATCAATTAACCAGACCCCACAGAAGCTCTGAGGGACTAAACCACCAACCAAAGAGTGTACATGGGATGGTGCATGGTTCCTGCTTCATATGTAGCAGAGGACTGCCTCATCTGGAATCAGTGGGAGGGGAGGTGCTCGGTTTTGTGGAGTCTTGATGATCCAGAAAAAGGGGATTGTAGAGGGGTGAAGCAAGAGTGGTGAGGAACAATATGAACCAACCAGTACCCCCAGAGTTCCCAGGGACTAAACCACCAACCAAAGAGTACACATTGAGGGACTCATGGCTCCAGCTCAAGGCTCTGTGTCCCAGTGTAGGGGAATGCCAGGGCCAGGAAATGGGAGTTGGTGGGTTAGTGAGCAGGAGGGGGGATAGGATGGGGAGGCTTGGAGGGGAAATGAAGAAAGGGAATAATATTTGAAATGTAAATAAAGTATCTGATAAAGCATTTTATCAAAGGAAAAAAAACAAGTAAAAATAAATAAATAATAAAAATGAAAACAAATGTTTGACCCAGGTATGTGATGGCATACTTCTCTATTTAGAAGAGTATTTCTTAATCTTCCCTGTGTTTTAATACAGTTCTTCATGTTATGGTGACCCCTAACCATAAAATTATTTTTATTGCCACATCATTACTCCAATTTTGCTGCTTCTCTGGACCATAATGTAAATGTTTGTGTTTTCTCTTAGTCTTAGTTGATGTCTGTGAAGGGTCTTTCGACACCCAAGGGGGTCCAGAACCACATATTGAGAACCAGTGTTTTAGCAGTTGTCTTAGTTAAGATTATTATTGCTGTAGTGAAACAGCAGGGCAAACTACTTGTGAAAGGCATTATTAGTGTTGAGCCTCCAAATCACCATTTATCATTGGATGATGTCAGAACACAACCACCAACTGGGCAGAAACATGGAGCCTGATACAGAGACCATTTTGGAATAAGGGTTGCTGGCTTGATCTCTCTAGGCTTCCTCAGCTTTTTGTTTGTTTATTTATTTGTTTGATTGTTTTGTTTTTTAATTTTTTTCTGTTTCATTGGATATTTTCTTTATTTACATTTCAAGTGTTATCACCTTTCCCGGTTCCCTCCCTCCCTGAGACCTCCTATCCCATCCTCCCTTCCCCCTGCTTCTATGAGGGTGTTCCTCCACCCACCCACCCACTCTCAGGGACTAAGCCATTAACAAAGGAGTATACATGGCTCCATCTGAATATGTAGCAGAAGATGGCCTTGTCATACATCAATGGAAAGAGAGGTCCTTGGTCCTATGAAGGCTTGATAGATGCCCCAATGGTTTTTGTTTGTTTGGTTGGTTTGTTTGGTGTTTTTGTTTTTGTTTTTTGTTCTTAGTTTTATTATTTATTTTTAATTTTTTATTAGGCATTTTCTTTTATTACATTTCAAATGTTATCCCCTTTCCAGGTTTCTCCTCCAGAAAACCCCCTCCTCTGATCCCCTTCCCCTTCCCCCTGTTCACCAACTCACTCACTCCAGCTTCCTGGTCCTGGCAGTCCCCTACACTGGTACACAGAGCCTTCACAGGACCAAGGGCCTCTCCTCCCAGTAATGATCAACTAGGCCATCATCTGCTACATATGCCATGAGTCCCACCATGTATACTCTTTGGTTGGTGTTTTAGTCCCTGGGAGCTCTGGGGGTACTGGTTAGTTCACATTGTTGTTCCTCCTGAGGGGCTGCAAACCCCTTGAGCTCCTTGGGTACTTCCTCCAGCTCCTTCATTGAGGACCCTGTGCTCAGGCCAATGGATGGCTCTGAGCAACCACTTCTGAATTTGTCAGGCACTGGCAGAGCCTCTCAGGAGATAGTTATATCAGACTCCTGTCAACCAAATATCCTGTTAAAAAATGGGGTACAGAGCTAAGCAAAGAATTCTCAACTGAGGAATACCAAATGGCTGAGAAGCACCTAAAATAAAATGTTCAACATCCTTAGTTATCAGGGAAATGCAAATGAAAACAACCCTGAGATTCTACCTCATACCAGTCAGAATGGCTAAAATCAAAAACTCAGGTGACAGCAGATGCTGGCGAGGATGTGTAGAAAGAGGAACACTCCTCCATTGCTGGTGGAATTGCAATCTGGTACAACCAGTCTGGAAATCAGTTTGGTGGTTCCTCAGAAAATTGGACATAGTACTACCTGGGGACTCAGCAATTCCGCTCCTGGGCATATAATCAGAAGATGCTCCAACATGTAAAAAGAACACATAGCAAATTATTTATAATAGCCAAAAGCTGGAAAGAACCCAGATGTCCCTCAACAAAGGAATGGATACAGAAAATGTGGTGCATTACCCTATACTCAGCTATTGGTTTTTTTGCTTTTTGTTTTTTTGTTTTTGTTTTTAAAGAACACACAGCCTCCTGCTCAGGGACCAGAGCACCCATAATTAGTTGGGCCCTGCCACATTAATCACTAGTTAAGAAAATGAATACGTGCTATTCCCTTGGTGTTCCTTACCCCCTCTGTCTCTTACCATCTTTCTGCATGTTCTTTTGCAAGGTTCCCTTAGCCTTTAGCTGAAGGAAGTAATGGAAACATCCCATTTAGGAGCAAATATTTAAAGGTCTCTTGCTTTTCATACATTTTTCACCTGTGAACCAGTGTTTAGTCTTCTCTCCTACCAGAGAAATCCTCTTTGATGATGGAGGAGCAAGACACTAATCAATAAGTATAGCAGAGGGTTGTTAGAAATTATTGTATTTCTATGTTCCTTTAGTAGAACATTACAATTTTGTTTGTCCTTTTCATCCCTTGCCCATAGTCTCAGGTGGCCCCTAAACAGCATCAGGGATGGGTAACATTTCTTCAAGTGTGCTGTGAACTCAATTGCACATTGGTGGGTGAGTTCCTGAAGCTTTCTGCCACTCTCACACTAGCTTTTCTTGTAGGCAGGTATCAATGTAGATTCAAAGAACTGTAACCATGTTGGTGTTTACTTTTCTCCTTTTGTAGTGTGCACTGTGCCTTATGGTACCTTGAACTCACATCAGTATGGGTGAAGAATCTGGGTCATCACTAGCTCAACTTTTCCACGTTCAATGAATTTTGAAGGTGTGGCTTTATGAACTAATACACTGTAATCAGTTTGTAGAGATCAACCAATAGCTTGAGAAATAGACTAGTTTGTTTGGGAGTTCCCATGGGGCCATTTTGGCCAATGTATCAAATAAATTTAAGCCATTTCCAGAAAAGGAGGCTTCATTTTGAGGTTCATTGTTTCATTCTACTTTTTCAAGGATTCTCTCTCTGTATTTCTCTCTGTCTTACTGTCTCTCTGTCTCTATCTTTGTCTCTGTCTCTCCATGTCTCTCTCTAACTAGCTTCCTTCCTTCCTCCCACCCCCCTCTCTCTCTTTCTTTCTTCTGATTTTGAGTATACATTATGCTTTTATTAGAATTTTATTGGATTTTTACATGTAAGAATATGTGTGCATTTATGTCTCCATGTGCTTCTCAAAAGTTTTCTTTAGCCTTTTTTTCCATTTTTTTTGGTCATATTCTGCTTTTTTTTTATTTTACCTAATTCTATTTTATTGTTATTATCATTTAAGGTGTGTGTTTGCATCCTAATGAGGGAAAGAAAGAAAGAATATGGCCATTGGTGAGTGGAAAAGTGGGGAAAATCTAGGAGATGTGGCACGAATGAAAACATGTTCAGAATGTATTGTATTAAAAACCATTTCCAATAATTCAAGAAAACAAACAAAACACACAATAAAATAAATATTATAAGAACACTGACAGTTGTACCGTAGAAAGAAATTTTAAGATAGAAGGAGCTGTAACCTCACATATGAATAAGGATATGATTACTATGTTTAGATGGTGGTTCTGTGTTTGAAGTGTGACAAAGAATCAGTAGTGTGATCTTATCTGTGGTTTGGAAAAGATGCTTAGAATCAAAACAGCAATAATTAACACTTCAATACTTTGCCATGAGATAATGATATTTTCAATAAATTCAAGTTATTACTTATCTGGTAGGAAAATGTACTCTTTTTGGTAATTTTCTGGACACTAAAATAACTGCCAGGGGAGGCAATCACCTAATAAACTTTTTAAGAAAACGATTTTATTTTTAGATATTCACAGTAAGCTGTAGAAGATGGATATGAGGCACTTATTCTAAGAGATTCACATAGCCTCTGCAACAGATAATGAACAACCATCAGTAATATTTTTTGAAAGGATCATGCAAATTTATCCACAAATTGATCATATTTCTAATCTGATTATTCTTGTAATTTGAAAATAAACAGTGGTACCATAAACTCACCAGGAACCTATAGCATAACATACTTTGCAGTTGAAAAATTCTCATGTGCTGTTTAATCTTGTTGAAAGCAAAGCAGATTATGTAATGAGTTGGTTGTCCCTTGTTTCCTATGAAACTCTCTGTCTTGGGGCTGCCTTGTCCCTTTACTCTGGAAAAAAAGAAACAAAGAATATAAGAACATACTTCCTGACAAGAGCAAATAGGGAAACTATTTCTAACTGAAGTTTCTATTTAATCTGAGGCTATAAAAGTGCCTGAAAAGGGAAGATAAATTATTAACTCATCCAAGAAGAAAATGCTTTCTTTGCCCTGCTCAGATCTATGATGAAAGGTTACAAGACTGTTTCTAGGCTCCCCCAATCATTTCTGCTGGATGGCTGTAAATGCCTGACTTGCTTGTGAACTGTTAAAGAGGGATACTTTTCTGCCCTAGACACTTGATGTGGAACTGCTTCTGTCTTCCTCAGTATGATTTCCCCAGTCTGTGCTTCCAACATGTTATGAGCATTGCATTTGATGATGCTTCTTTTTTTTTTTTTTTTTTTAAGATTTATTTATTATATGTAAGTACACTGTAGCTGTCTTCAGACACTCCAGAAGAGGGCACCAGATTTTGTTACAGATGGTTGTGAGCCACCATATGGTGGTTGAGATTTGAACTCAGGACCTTTGGAAGAGCAGTCGGTGCTCTTAACCGCTGAGCCATCTCACCAGCCCCTGATGATGCTTCTTTACAGTTGTCCCCTTAATTGATCTACTCTAAGCATCTCTGCTTGTTGTGTTGATCACCTTACTTTATGATGTTTCTCAAGTATCTTTGTTTCTGGAACTTGCTTTTAGATATTTAGTGTGTTGTATATATAAGACATTCATTCAATCTGAACAGAAAGTATAGCTATGGTAAACCATTCTCCAGACTGTACATAACATATAGGTACTATTGTAGGTTCTTGGATCATAATAACCTTGCAAACATTATGCAAGAAAGAACTGAACACAACATAAAGAAAACACATACATTTTGGGGCTTCTCTGTGCTAAGATAGGAAAACAAACAGACTGATTCCTGTCAAAACACCTATGTTTGGTATTTTATGCCAATCACATGATATTTCTAAAGATCTGCTTGGAATGTCTCAGAGGACCGTGAAGATATTCTGCATTGTACTATGTTCATAGACCATAAGCAGAAACCTTTCAAGGAAAGTTTAGTAAAGATCTGAAGACTTCTTGGATGGCCATATTAATCCTAGGTCTCTTTTTCCAGAAGCAAAGGAGGCTGAATAACCAGTATCATATAAGTAATTAAGATTACAAATTACAGCAGTGCTGCAGAAGAGAGAACTCTCTCATATGAGAGACTCCTTAAGGATATTATCTAAGAAACTTGAAGATGAACAAATATGTCATAATTTTCATAGTAAACTCATGGAAAATAAGGGGGCTTGTCATTCTTGGCAACAGAGAAAAACACAAGGAAGGATCTAATTAAGAGGCAACACTTAGAGAGGGTAAAGAAGCAAGAGCAGGATGATGTTCAGAGTAAAGAATAGAAGTGCATGCCTAAATATGATGTGGCATAGTTAGGTATTGGCTAAATCATACAAAAAATGTACAGCACAAAATATGGAGAATAGACAGATGATAAAACATCCAAGTTTTCCAAGCAGGTAAAATTACCGAGGAGTAGATTTGAGCTAAGAATTGCGATATTAAACTTCCCCTTTGAATTTTCTATATTGTGTACTCATTTTGATATTAATCTAAAATAAAAATGAGAAGATTTGGTCACTACACTATTAGTTATATAATATTATAGCTATTAGTAATATAGTAGCAGATTTGAATTGAGCCTTTTATTTTCAAAAAATAACTAGAAGAGAGATGAGAGAGAAAAAGAGAAAGAGATCACCAGAAATACCAAGGTTAAGTACAACTTTCACTCATTGATTCATTTATTCATTCTCACTCTATTTTTCCCTCTAACTTACCTTCCTTCCTTCTTTTCTTCCTTCCCTGCCTCCTTCCCTTCTTTCCTCTGTCCCTCCCTCCCTGCCTGCCCCTTTCCTCCCCTCCCTTCCTCCCTCCCTCCCTCCTTCCCACCCTCCCTTCCTTCCTTCCTTCCTTCCTTCCTTCCTTCCTTCCTTCCTTCGTTTCCTTCTTTCCTTCCTACTCTACTGCACTGAATCATCTGTAATATTTCTTTACTCCCTCCCACTGAAGGACGAAATGAATCTGAGGGTGGCAATCTTTAGATTCAGAGCACTTTTGTTCATGGCTTTTCTCTCTCCACATTCTGCAAAGTACTGCTTATTCAGCTGTACTTCAATTTAAGAAAACCTATACAAACAAACTTTCAATAGATTAATTTTCCCTTAAAGTACCATAAAATTACATAATTTTTCCTTTCCTTTGAGTATTTAAAATCCTTCCCATATATACCTCTCTTTGCTCTTTTCTAAATTCCTGGCCACTTTATTTATTTATTTACTTATATACTTACTGTTGTTTCATGAATACATCTATATATGAATAAATGACTTAATATGGTCAGTTCTGCCTGTATAGTGTTACTTGTACATATGCTTTCAGAACTTATTGCTTGGTATTTGATACCCAAGTGATGAGTTCCTGGAGAAGACTGATTCTCCCACTTACAGCATTCTTCAGTCCCGCTTTCATCTAACATGTCTTTTGATTTTCTTTGTGATTTACCTGGAATTTAAATGTATTCCCTTCTCCAATTCCATGTTGGTAAATAAAAAAGAAGTATATGGTATTTTCTGCTTTATTTTAGAACCTGTCTTAGCTAGGGTTTTGTTGATGGAAAGAGACACCATGACCAAGGCAATTCTTACTAAAGACAGGTAATTGAGACTGGCTTATAGGGTCAGAGATTCTGTCCATTATCATCATGATTGAAAGCATGAGAGTTCCACGGCAGACATGGTGCTGGAGAATGATCTGAGTACTCCGTCATGATTTAAAGGCAGCCAGAAGGCTGGCTTCATTAGGCAGGCAGGGAGAGGATCTCTCTTCTGTGCTGGATGGAACTTGAGCACTCGGAGCCACCAGAGGTCACCTCCAGAGATATACTTCCTCTAACGAGGCCACACCTATTCCACCAAGGCCACACCTATTCCAACGAGGCCACACTTCTTAATAGTGCTACTTTCCATTGGTCTAAAATATTTAAACCACCACAATACTCATATTTACCATGGTGTCTGGCAACGATACTGAGGGAATGAAACATTTTTGTGCAAAATGTGAGAACATGCTCACTGTAATTATTAGTCTGATATCCTGACCTATACATTCTCTTTGTGACTATAACTGAGTCCGTGTTAGTAACGTTATTCTTAAACTGGGACATCACATTTTACAGTTTCAGCAATGCCTTTCTCTGTTGAGATGGATACCACTACACACACACACACACACACACACACACACACACACAAAATAAACATGGCTAAACTTGTTTCTTGAAGAATGAAAATGGTCTAAAGAGTGAGTTCCAGGACAGCCAGGGCTATACAGAGAAACTCTGTCTTGAAAAACAACAAACAAACAAACAAACAAACAACAACAACAACAACAAAATGTACTTGCTTAATGTATTCCCAGATAGACTAAACAACAGATTTTTCTCATCAGTTAAGAATTGCCAAATATTACCTCCTTTAATAAATAATAAGATAGCTATAGCTATAGATATTTGATCTGTAATATTTTATGGGATATCTCCATATCTGCTGTTCTCAGGGTTGAGTTTCCCAGAATAGTTTCTCATCCTGCTTCCACACTTTTAATGGAAATTCAAGTCACTTTGTTGCTTGAATATCTACTCAGGCTGTTCTTAATAAATGCAGTTGTTATTTCTAAGCCAGTTGTTGTAATTATATTTTTGTTGGCTTTCTTCATTATATTTCTTCTCCAGATGGTGCACAATTTGGGTTTTGGCTTCCCTCCTAATACCAAGATATAGGAATATTACACCATCTTCTTGAAAAACTAATCTCAATTGGTTTCTTATTTGCCAGTGGCCAGAACCTTGAAAGCCCTCATCACTGGATTCTTCATATCTCACTGATTTTATTATGAATGAGAAGCCCAGGGGAGACTGTGTTTTTCATTTGAGTTTGAAAAGCATTCTGATTCAACTCTGATATTTTGGATTAGATATTTACATCATTACTTTCATACAAAATAGATGAAAATAGTCTCTTCCAAAGCTCTGCTGAATTGAAACACAGAAATTACCTGACTCATGACAACACGGACTGAAATCCAAGCCCTTTCCTTAGAAAACAAGCATGAGTAGTTCAGTGTGATGGAAGCTTTGAAGGGCATGCTGTATAATTCTAGAGTATATCTCTCCAATTTAAAGACTGCCTATATCCATATTAATTTTATAAAGATTAAAAATCATTAGATTTGTACCAATTCTTTATGCATTGATTTCCTTTAAAAAATAGAAAAAAAAATCAGCACTCATCTTATTTTACCTCTGAGGGCACAATGGCAAAGTGACTTATTTCCTCTAACCATGCTCAATAGTGTCTCACATAAAATTTTTTCACAAACGTCAACTATGATAATTATTAGCTGTAGTGGCACGAGTGTGCATGAATTTCATATACTATGTTATTAACTATAGACACAAAATTACTTACTGTTTATATATAATTAGTGGAGTTTGCCAGGGGTGATTATCTTCCCACCTCTCTTTTAAAGAAAATGAATACTAAGAACCACCATCATATGCAGATTTTAAAAAATATGGTCAGTTAATTTAACATACTCCATGAGCAGAAATTGTAAAGGCTTAAACACTACATTGGGTAGGCATTTCAAATCCTAACAATTTAACAGTGAATAGATAATTTAAAAAGGAGTAAAAATAGTTGGCAAGGAAAAAAAAATACTAGGGATCTAGAGGGAGGAGTAAGATTCGCACAAGGATTCCTGGGGAGTGCCTGGTGAATACCACAGGGGGAAAATTTCTTGTCATTGTTAAGACCATTCTGATACATCATAATTTTGAATCAGAAGTAGCTGCCTTCATGCCTGGAGGCAAGTTTCAGTCACTCAAAACATGTCTCTGTTTGAAATGTAACATGGGTAGATGGCTGTATCATTTTGTATAGTTGACTCTACTGGAGACTATGAGAGGGAATGTAGAAGTATTCATCCCAGTCCTGTCTACCAAAGGGCAGCCTACTGCTTTCCAAAATACCTCCTTCATTTAGTGAGAGGGTGATTTATCATTACATAGGATGAATTGATTTTCAAAATGAATATGAAAGAGAATAAGAAGAATGTAATTCTAAATGACTATACATTTCCCAAGTTAAAAACATCAAATAGATAATCAGTTGTTTTTGTACCTTCACTAAGTAATGTTGAAAATAGCACAAACAAAAAGTCAAAAAGCATAATATTCCCATTTTACCAGGACTAATTAAATTAAGATCTGGCAATGGGATTTTGGTATCATGTCTAAAATGTCTTTTGAGGCATTTACATCAGACATCCGATGGAAACAGTTTCTGAACTGAATCACAACCAATAAACAGATCAAACAAAATCAAATAGAATGGTGGGTACACTCAGAATATTTTCTTGACATAGCTATTTAGCCAGCTTGACTGACATACAGATATGTTAACATGATTTACCTTTAGAGGAAAGCCCAATTATCTGGGATCATGCAGATATATTCATAAAACATAATGCCAAATGAAATATTTCAGCCACAAAAAAATCAAATACTATATGAGCCCATTCATGTCTAGGTTCTAAAATCTCAGATTAAAGAAAAATATATCGGTATTTTTCAAGGGCTGTGCCTTGACAGAAATATGAAGATGTCAATCAAAGAGTCAAGCTGTAAACTATGAGATGAGAAGCTTTGAGAAATAGAAAGTGTTGTGTAGGTGGTGATAGATTTGCTACTTTGATTTGGATGATCATTGCATAACATGTATAAATCATCTCAATCTTTATTAGTTCAAAAAGGATTGATTGATTCAAGGGAATAAATGATTGCCTCACAGATCAGCATTACTGATTGTGAATTTTATTTCAAAGGTTTTCTCTCAGACTCTTTCACTCCATCTCTGTAGTATCTCTGTCTCGGTCTCCATGTCTGTGTCCATTCCACCCCCATCTCTCTGTCTTTTTCTCTTTTTCTTTGTGTGTGTATGTGTATGTATATTTATAATTATATAAATATATAGAGAGAGCATGTGTGTATATGTGTGCGTGTGTGCGTGCGTGTGTGTATCAAACTAGAAAGGAAAATGGATATTTCAAGTATTAAAGGGGCACCAGGGAGTAGAATGTGGTGGTTTGAATATGCTTGGCCCAGTGAGTGGCATGGTAAAGAGGTGTGGCCTTGTTGGAGTAGGTGTGACCTTTTTGGTTGAAGTGTGTCACTGTGAGAGTGGGCTTTATGCATATGTGTGTGTGTGTGTGTGTAAAATGGAATAACTTACAACTTGTAATGTAATAATTTGGATTGGCCTATGTTTAAAATTTACTGTATTTGGAAACATTTCTATTGTCTTTTTTCTCTTCTTATATCCATCAAAGTCATCTATAATATAGCATGAAGCTTTAGTTTTTTCATTCTCATTATTGCATAGAATGACATTTTTATCCATACTACTCTAAATTGATATATGTATAGAATACAGTTGTCTTCACTGCTGTGAAGAGAAACCATAACCAAGGCAACTCTGTAAAGGCAAATATTTAATTGGGGTTCACTTATAGATTTGGAAGTTTAGTCCACTATCGCCATAGCAGGAATCATGGCAGCATGCATGCAGATATGGTACTGGAGAAGGAGCTGAGAATTCTGCATCTTGATTCAAAGGCATCCAGGAGAGATTAGCATCCTCAGGCAGCTAGGAGGAGGATCTCAAAGCCCACCCTCACAGTGACACACTTCATCCACACGTCTACTCCAACAAGGCCATAACTCCTTTCGATGCCATTCCCTGGGCCAAGCATATTCAAACCACCACATTCTACTCCCTAGTGCCCCTTTAATACCTGAACCATACATTTTGTCTTTTTCCTTCCTATTTTTGCTATGTTTGATCAAAACTCTCCCCATGAGAGTGAACCACAGAACTTAGTCTAAACTTGGTTGTTTTGAGACTTTCTTGTCAATGCAATTAATTGGATGAATTTCTTCACATTAGCCTCAGACAACCTCAATGCAAAAATAAATAAATAAATAAATAAAGAAAGAAAGAAAGAAAGAAAGAAAGAAAGAAAGAAAGAAAGAAACAAAGAAACAAAGAAAGAAAGAAAGAACAAATTTTAAAAAGCCACATTCTCCACCAAAACATTGTGAGAATGATCTCTAGGCAACATACTAAATTTCCTCTCTTCTTAAACCTCTAGAGCAAGGGCTGCACAGCTTAAATCATCCTCAGCATTAGTGTCTTTCACATTCCTACTAGGATGGTCCTTTAAGCCCCACTTAAAACATTCCATTACTTTTGAAATCCAAAGTCCCCAAACTCATACTCTAAACAGAAGCATGGGCAGGCCTATCACAGCAATACCCCAGCCCGTTACCAACTTCTGCATTAGCTGGAATCGTAAAGAAGTCAATGTACTTGCAAGTAAGTACAAACAGGCAAAGAAGGAAGCTTCCCTTCTTCCATTGTCCTTATGTAGTCCTCTAGCAGAAGGAATGGCCTGAATTAAAGGTGTATACCAACATGCCTGGACCAAAGCTGTTCTTCATTTGAAAATTGTTCTGTCCCAACCTGACCATGAACTCAGAGATCTGCTTGCTTCTGTCTCCTGGGAATGTAGGTGTTTACTGTCTTGCCTGGACCTAAGTGTTTCATGGCCTCTGTGACTCAAGATTGGGATCAAAACCTGTGTCTTCCAGCCTCAAGATCTAGATCACAGATGTGCCTTCCATCTGGATTGTGGTTCATTCCAGAAATAGTCAAATTGACAATGGGTAATAGCCATCACACCAGTAGAACCTCATTTTATACATCACTAGTGCCTGTGAGTAAATGTTTCTCTGAGTATATTTGCTACAGAGAGAAGTTTTGGTTCTCCTTCACATACCCTGTAAACTCACTTTTAGTCAGGGATGCAGTTCAGTGGCTGGACAAAGAAGTGGTTTGGGGGCTCAAAATGTGAGATTATTCTGGATTGATTGGCAGACTCTGAGACAAGGATAGTGGCTACTGCTACTATGTTGAGGCTCCAAAATGGTTTGACTTAGCAATCAGCAGATAGGCAAAACGTTTTAAGAAGTGAATGCAAAGACAATTGTATTGAAATAGGTCATTATGGCAGCTAAATAAGAAAGTTTTGGGAGGGAAAAATTATAATGTCGCAACTGCAGTCACCTAGAGAACAAAGTTTGAGTACCTTTATGTTTAGCAGCTATCAGAGCAATGTAAAGTACTTAGGAGATGATATCCAGGCTCTATTGATTGGTGGGCATTGTCAGGGGGCAGCCATGAATAAAAGAAAATGGAAGAGTCAAGGCTTCTGGATACTATCACATGGGTTACTACATAGTGGTGAGATCTAAAAGCTGATGTGTGTATATATAAAAAAAATCGAAGTTGGGCAGAGAATGTAATTCCATTGGGAGCTGGCCAGTATGCCTAACACATAGGTACAGATGGCTAGTTTTGATAATTTCAGAACCTAAGAGGTGAAGGCAAGAGATATAAAAGAACCTAGTCATTGATATTAGCATAATTTATATTCCAGATGCTTTTCTCAGAAATCATGCACGCTCTGAGATGATCTGAAAATATCTGTTGAATGAGGACTAGTCTAGGAAATCACAGAAGGTGAACATTTGCATGGTAGCAAGTGAAGAAGCTCATAGGAAACATGGTGTGAGAGGAGAGTATGTGGAAAAACTATGCTAAAAATAGAATAAAATTTAGGTCCTTCTGGAGGACAGAATAATGCTACACTTGACAGCTATGTAGTTGCTTGCTGATGTTTGTGCCCTGTGTTGGCTTATAGAGGCAGACCCCAATTAAAGATTGAAATTGGAGAATGATTTAGTAGAGTGTAAAAGGTCACGAATTTATATAAAAAACAAGGGATGACAGGGGTATAGGTGGGAGAAAATTTAGGATTAAAAATAGATTGTTTTTGTTATTCATTACTTTTTGTTTTAGAATTGGAGAAAAATAGCATGAAACAAATGCGCAAGGATTCTACATGTATGAAGATTGTGGTAGAAGGATAAACAAGCAGCATATAAGAAGCTTAATACCATGGTGAATGTTTCAGAATCCAGCTGTGCTATTTGGCCACAGTCCCCATCAAGCTATATGAATCTATAATGATAATATTAAAGGCAGATAAAACTGAATGAGCAAGCCCCCAGGCCTAGGCAGTGCAGCTTAATTTATACATGACATATACTTGGGAGATCATCATTCAAGTGCCAAGAACATACTCAACTTATGAACTGAAAGTGGCCTCACAACCATATAAACAAATCAACTTACTGAGGAAACAAGACTAAACAGCTGGACCTGGGTTTAAACTCTTATCAGAGGAGATCTAAAATCTTTCTGTTTTCACCAAATCCAGACCAATGCCCCTGATGTTTACTTAAATATGTATGTCATCTTGATAAAAAATGTTTCCCTGTTGAAAGCAGTAAAACTAATTGTCTAATGCATCTGCTCCCATGTCTTGTGAGTAAAGTATAACGAGCAGGTCCTCTGTTTCACTACAAGATCTATGAGAAAGTGTTTGTTAGAATTCTTTCTGAGCTTTCCATATTATTAGTTCTTAGAGTGAACATCATAATTTCCCATTTATGGTGGCTAACAAATAATGCTCTCAGCTTAAAGTTTTTTTTTTTTAAGCAACAACCCCCCCCAAACAAACAAAAAACAAAACAGTGTATCACTTTTATGTGTTCAATGTAAAAGTAACTGTATTTTATGTAGCACATTTTAAATAACACAGCAGCTTCTACACTAACAATCTGGAAGTGAAAAGGGAGAGACTGTAAATACATGGTTCACATCATTAAAGAAATTGATCTCTGACCCAGGAAGATCATACCGAGTGGAAAGAATAGCCCTCCTTTGAGTGTATACGCATACCCTTAGGAAAACTTACAGGACCAAATGCACATCTTCTGAGAAATAGAATAATATTAAGGAGACATAAACTGAATCTGAATATTGACAATTTTATTGAGTAGCAGAAGCTACTTCTGGTACCACTGAGCTCCAAGACATGACAAGGGGTGTGGCTGCTCATGCGTAAATCTTATGTTGTAGACCTGTGGCACCACTCAGCTGCTACATTTTAGTTCTCTTAGGGATAATGTTGATTCATGAAGCTTGCTTGGTAAGATATTTTTCAGTCATTGTTAATTTTCTTTTCTTGAATTAACAAGATCATATTCTTCCATATCACTTTGAATTTTTAAATTTCACAGTCTGAAGTCTTGCCTGTTCCTACCTTTATGGGCATTTGTTTAAACACTATTTTGCTTCTTTGAGTAACTTATTTAACAAACTGCTTGATGGCTAGTTGGTGATACTCTTTTTAATTAATTATTTTGTTTATTTACTTTTCACATATTGTCTCCTCCCAGATGCCACTCCATGAGCCCCCACCCTATTTACCCTCCCCTTTGCCTCTAATACATTACTAAAACAAATAGGTTGAGATAGTCATGTGTGAATGCTTCATTCTCATTGGGGTTAAGCTTTAAGTAAGAAATTATAAGAATATAGTTGATATTAAAAGTATAATCATGTAGCAAAGAAAAGTACAATAACACTGGGGTCCTAATTTTTATTGTGAAATACCTCCTCTGACTGTATGGCATTTGGAATGAAATCTAAACACAGAGGTTAAATAGGACAGTTTACTGCAGTGTATGATGCAAAACTTGGGAGAATCAAATATTCAATGAAATGAGACAATACGTTTCCTAGTGTTATGGTATTATAGAGGAAACATAAAGGTGGTTTAGTGCAAGATAGAAATTAATATCTGCTGAAAATAATCTAATGTGTTGGAGATTTTCTGCATACTTTCTTACTGACTTTTTGCAGACAGTTATTGAAATTGAAGTTACATTTATTTACATATAAAACAAATGAAGGTCAGACTAGGTAAGTGTATTAACAAAGGTAGTATCTTAAGGGATTGTGGGTTTGAAAATGAAATTTTTTTCCATTACCAGTTTGGCCTGAAATACCATCTGCTGAGACTTGATTCTCAAAATCCAAGTTAGTATTATAGGTAAAAATGAAGTCAAATATAATAACAGACAGAGACGGGAGTACTCTTAAGTAACTGGGGTTTCTAGCATAATTCATTGGACATTTTGAAGATATGAAATGTTAATTCAGCATCAAATTCAAATTGATATCTGTGTGAATATTCAAGAAGCTGCATTGATCTTTGATGACCAATAATTAATAAATGATTTTATTCCCATTCAAAATTAACTGAAAGATATATATACGAGATTAAAGACTGCCAATATCATATACTCCACAAACAGTTGAATTACAAGACTTGGCTTTAGACTGGTGGTCTACCTGGCCTTGCTATACTTTCCTTCAGAGTCTCACAGATTTTACCAGCTAATTCCAGACAAAGAAGGATCATACGGTAGTACAACTATGTGGAGAAAAACGCCTAATCCCATTGCTTTCTCAAAGATTCAGACATGAAAACATTAGAGAAAGAGACTTAGTTGAAATCATTCATCTTATTCCCCAAAGGCACTGATCAGGAAAGTAACATTTTCCCTGGAAACCAAGGAAGTACACAGGAGCTAGAAGAATTTTTCCTGAAAGAAATTCCACCAAGAGAAAAAAGAAGAAATACACATATTTTTTTTTCCTGTAAGAATCCGAGAGTATAACTCAGTTTTTTGTTTGTTTCTTTTTGTTTTTGTGTTTTGTTTTCTTTTTGATTCTTTGTTTGTTTTTATATTATTCTTAATGAGTATTTTGTAGTTCTTGCTGGAGCACTGTAGTACTGTGTAGAGGTATGAGCAGGAAAACTACTTTGACTCATTTTGCATGTTGCTATGTTTTGTTGGCAGAGGATTCCATCCTCCTAGTCTGGGTTTTTTGAAGTTGGTGATAAAAAATTCTTGGCTCAAATAGGAAGAAAGAAAAATTTCGTAACACAGGTTACTTATTTATCAGACATCCTATATTACTTAAGAAATTTAATTAATTATCCAGTAAATATGGCTCTCTTTAGATTCTATGTTCATTATTTCCTAATATAATGAATGGAATTATGGGGTGTCATTTGAGCACAGAAGAATGGAAATTTTATAGCAGAACAAACCAAGTAAAAGTACTGACCTTCTTGTAGGAAGAGTGTGTCTTTATTGAAAGATGCTATTTTCCCATCATCTCAAATACAAACAAATTGAGATGGGAAGTGATAGTCAGATCCACAGCAAGGGTCCTCTATGTAATCTGACCCTTGCTTTCCCTATGATATAGAATGTTACTTCAATATCACTAAAGTATATTTGCCATACATTACAATTCCAAAGCAGAAGTAAACAAAGATGGTTTATCTTTCTGTAGACTACACACGCACCTTTGCAAAACATCCTATGAGGTATTTATTTTTCTAACAGAAATCCATGTTTATATGTATTTTAAGCCCGTTTCATATTATGTATACATTTCAGGGTTTTCTAGAGGAACACAAGCAATCTTATATGTTATTGTCTGGATAGTCCAGATGGTCCAACAATGCTTGGATGACAGCAGAGAAATGGAGACTTTGGAAGTTCTCAGTCCATGAGGTTGGATGGCTTAATGGGATCAATCTGGTGCAGAATTATTAAAGGATTATGGGAAATTTTCTGGTGATTACAATGGAAGCCAGAAGAAGCTGAATCTAACACCGGTAAATGAGGGCAGTATTGGTAGCTACTGAATATATAATCTTTCCAGCAAGAAAAAAGGGAAAATAGTCAAAAAGCAAATTTCCCTTCTTCCATCTTCTTTGTATCCATTACATGTCCTAAGTATTTCTCACATGTATAGAGATTCTTTCCACTCAAATAACCTGGTTTAAGAAATGCCCTCACATAACACATTTGCAAATCAACTTGCCTTTTAGTTGATTCCAGAGCTTCTTAAATTGACAACCGAGAGTAACCATTGCAGTGTCAAATGAACACACGGGACAAAATACTCTATATCTGCTTTCCTGGTAATATAAATGCTGAAGAGTTATCCAATAAGCAATTTTTAGCTTGTTTAGATGCACTTTACATAAAATGATGTTCTCACTTCTTGCAACATTGATGTCCTTTAGCCTTACTAGGGAAGCTCAGCCTGTACTTGGAAGTCAAAAACACATGGTTCTTATAAAAATACACATTCAGTATTCAGTTTTAAATTATGGCTAAATGCATGAATTCATTTCCCTGGAGTTAATAGCCTCACAGCTTCCTCAAACCCTTTATTGAAATTAAAATGTCAGAACTCTGAGATGTTCGCGCTGAAAGTTTATTTCCATTAAGAACTGCTCAATGCTTGGGTTTCCCACGGATTATTGCTGAAACTTCATGGTTCATTAAAATGAAGGGAGGATTTAGGAATTAAAATAATTACTCTCTGGCTAAAATATGCTTTGCACCTAAGTCCAGCTATATGCAGATTAATTATTATTCTATATTTCCCATATCCATACAATATTAAATAAAATTGTGAGATTTGTTATGAAATTTAAATGTCATTTTGAGTTAAATAGTGACCCCTAAACTGCACAAGTTTTAAAATGCCCTGCTTGTTTGCAAAAGGACACAAGTGATTTTCTTTCTCTAACAATTTTTAAGGTATTATGACCACTAATACCTGTGTAAAATTTTATCTTTATAAAAAAAAAAACTGTAGAGAAAAAATTGCGAACAAAATGGTCCAAAGCATAAAAGCACTTTCTGTAAATATGGGGGATGTGAGTCTGATTCCTAAAACTGACATTATGGTGGGAAAAAAGATGGCCAGTTCTTCTAAGTTGTCTCTGACTAGCATGTACACTAAAACACACACACACACACACACACACACGCACACATAAAATAAATGAATCAATGAGTGTGTACGTGAATAGAACACAAAATCTGATTTTAGTATATTTAACATAAATTGTTACTCATTGTCACTCTCTTTCGGCACTTCAGAGTTCACTAATTTTTCTGATCAGTGCAATTTTGCAAAGGATTTGGTAATGTAAACATTTGGCCATTCAGAAACCAAAATGTTCTTTCCAATTTTAAGTTTTGTTCTTTTTTTTCTGGTGAAAACTATTTGTATCTGAATTTTCTAGCTCATTTATCTTCAACATTACTTTTCATTCTTCTTCTTCGGCCCTGACAGGATTCATATCTGATGAGAGATGTCTATAAATGTTGGTTCAATGGAGTTTGCTGGTGAAAGTAAGTCAGTTAATCTGGCACACGGAGAGCATTTAGGGTCACAAAGATTGTTTTCCCAAACATTTCAACATACATATATACTCATTAATCCACTATGTCACCACAACTTATAAAAGTACAGATACTCAAGGCACTTAAAGTAATGAAGTTTCTTTTAAAAGTACATACTTAACATATATTGTAAGAAAATTGATAAATGATTAGCAAACCAAACAGATTAATTTATAGTTCACTAGTAAAACTGGTTGTGATTTGTCAGAGTAAACTGTGTTTAAATGATGGGCAAGTCCTGACCTTCACCAGTTTTGTTCCAAGATTAATTTATGGATTATCTGCAATAGACTTGTGTTAAATAAAGCAAAGAAATATCATTTAAATATTAGCACTATCAATACTATACAATGAGGAAGTCAGTTCTTTCATACAGATTGGTTGAAAGCCATTTTATGCCAAAAATTCCTCAACTGGTTGAAGATTAAAGAACTATTATACCAAATTACTATCTTAACTAAGCTAGTGTCTTTACTACTAGAATAAAGAAATTACTAGTGAATAGAGAATACACAGTAATGAAGATTGACTAAAATTATCTATTTTTTTTTTCTTCCTCACTGTGTATATGTTGGAGTAAAAGATCTGTGTGGCTGCAACTGCCCATGTGTTTGTGGAATCACCTCCATATGCATATGCTTGTATGTGAGGGCCAGAGAAGTATCATAACTTCCTTCAGGCTTTATCCATCCTGCTTTTAGAGACATGCTTCTTACTGAAATAATGGAGCTCACTAGGCTGGTTTGCCTCAGTTTACAACTCTGTCTGGATTTCTACATGAATGCCCTGACTGAACCCAGCTTCTTATGCCTGCACTTAAAGCACTTTGCCTACTGGTTAGTCTTTCAATCTCTATTTGTTTGGCCAATCTTTGTGCAATGCTCTGAGTATCTGGGGATCAGTGATATTTATCATAGTAAAGGGAATTATCATTCAGAAGGACATCAGGGCATGACGTACCTATCTTTAGCAAAAGGCATGGACTAACACACCTATGGCTCTGAATTACATTTGAGACCATATTATTTAACTTAATAGTTGTGATGAACTTATCTTTGATAACAACAGAAGCTGTATTTGGATTCTTTGGCCTCTGGTGAAATGTTTGGCATTTTTAGTAGAAAATATTTATTTCATCTGTTGATATAATTTTATTATCATAAAATTTAGAATAAAGAACTAAATGAAGAAAACTTTATGGGAACTCAATGGCACAGAATAATCTATTAATTAATAAAGGATTATCAAAGCATCCCCAGTCATCCTTATAAGTTACTATCGTTAGGCAGAGGTTGGCTTTGAATTCTAGGAAAAATAGGACAACCAAATTTGTTGTCTTTAACGTGATCATGATTTCCATTCTTACCATTAAAACTGTTGATTAAACAGAACAGGAAAGAGAAAAACACACATGCTCCTTACGTGCATCAACTGATATGCAAAACAAGGCAGAATTGAGCCAACATGGTAGCATTAGTGTACAGTTACTAAAAGACAATGCATGTCCTTTGATTTTTGTAAAGGAAATCTAGCTATGGGATTCATCCTCCCAATATAACATTATTATATCTTTTATACTGACAGAAAAAGTATTAAGCAGGAATCAACAGTACTTAGGACTCCAAGCTAGTTAGTTGAAGGTGACCATTTTATAGGTGCATTTTATTCTCATCCTTTTCTTGGGTGTATTGGGAAGGTATTTCAGTGCAGTGCTGGCATTTAGCCGTAGTTACAATGAATTGCAGCCATGATTGCAATTGTTTTGTGATGCCTGTGGTGTCATTACCAAGACGCGATTACCAATTGCTATATGAAATTAGTTATGCATGAAATGAATGGGAAGCATAAATACTAGAAGGGAGAGTCTGAGCACAGACTTCATCCTCATTGTCTTCCAGATCCACTGATGCTTATGCATAATGTGCTCATAAAACTTTAATTTATTTCAGAGTCAGAGGACTAGAAGGGATCTTTAAAGGTCATCTAGGACAACCCTCAGCTTGAGGCCCTTGAGCAAACCTAAAATGATAACTGATGAACCTTTTGCTCAGGAGCAAATTAAAAATATTTCATGGACCTTAAGTAGAAATGAGTCAAATTGTGATAGAATTTCCATGAAGTCATATTGCACACTCTTTATTTGCCAATGAGTACAATATAGTTTTATTTGAATTGCACATCAAATTAATGTACAGATATATTTAACTGTATTTTAAATATTTAATATCAGAACATTTTATTGTTGTAAAACTTGTGGTTTTTATTGTGGTGAGTAATTGTGGATGTATGGAATTTTTTCATTTTAAAGAATGTCATATTCCAAAATAATTCCTCAGTAAATTACTGAATTTTTAAGTTTTCCTCTGTGTGTTGGCACATGCTTTGTGTGCATATACTGTGTGTGCAAGAACTTTTTTATGTGCATTAATGTGTAGCCAGAGGTTTATTCTGGGTGCCTTTTAAATCACTTATATTTTGAGACAAGTTCTTTTCCTAAAGCAGAACCTGGCTGATTCACCAAGAGGGGCCAGCCAGAAAGATCCAGAAATTCTGTCTTCACTTTCTCACAGTTAGGACTATGTATATGTTAGTCCAATACGTTTCTTTGGTTTTGAAGTAAGCATTTAAGAATTTTATACCATGTGTTTTGATTATAGTTACTCCTGTTCTAAGTCCCAGATTTGCCACCCTGGCTTTACTCACACAGATCTTTGTACTCTCCCTTCTAGTCTTTTCTTTCTTTGTTGCTTTGTTACTTTGCTTCTTTCTTTTCCTTCCTTCCTTCCTTCCTTCCTTCCTTCCTTCCTTCCTTCCTTCCTTCCTTTCTTCCTTCTTTTTTTTTCCTTTTGGCTGTTGCTATTTTTTTTGTTGTTGTTGTTTTTCTTTTTTTTCACTTGTGCTGTGGCCTTCTAGAGAATGATTACCTGACCTCAATCAACACCCTTTAAAAACCAAAAAAACTGACTTTGTTTACCAGAAGTAGCTGATTGGTAATAGCTATTCTTTGAGAGGTTGGACCTTGTGCCTAGTTTTTCATTCAGATGTTACAGGTTTTTACGCAACCCCAAGTGCTGTGAATTTACATAGGAAGGCTGCCCTACTCTGTCCAGAAGACACTATTTTCTTTTATGACCTCTGAGCCTTGGGATGTGGGGGTAGACTACAGATGTCCCATTTAGAACTAAACATTTCACAACCTTTTTTTTTCTCTTCACATTTACCAGTTACTGCTATTTAGGTTAGTATCTGTCTACTTGTAGTTGCAGTTTCTCTGATGAGATTTGAGAAATGCATTGATGAATTAGTATAACAATAACTCATTTCTTTTTTCTTTGTTTTTTTTAATTAGATATTTTCTTCATTTACATTTCAAATGCTATCCCGAAAGTACCCTATACCCTCCCCCCACCCTAATCCCCAATCCACCCACTTCCACGTCTTGGCCCCAGCATTCCCCTGTACTGGGGCATATAATCTTCACAAGACCAAAGGCCTCTCCTCCCATAGATGGCCTACTAGGCCATCCTCTGCAATAACTCATTAGAAGTCAATGTAATTAGCATTTCACAGAACAATGCATTTTCCCTTAGTTTATGATCTCTCTAGGCACAAGTTCTTCAGTCAACAATAATGTCGCATAAAGGCTTCTTTTTGTGGCATAGGGACTTAGATTCAAATGCAACATGTTAAGTTACTTATATGATGTACTATATGGGACGCTAGTTGCAAATTCACAGATATTTATCTAGCTATGAGAGATAATATGGGATTTTTGTGTTTCTAAATCTGAGTTACCTTATCTAGAATGATAGTTTTCTGCTCTATCTATTCTATTAATTTTATAATTGCATTTCTTAGAAGTTTAATAATATCTCATTGTGCAACTATAGTTAATTTTCACTATTTATTCTTCAGTTGATAGAAATCTAAACTGTTTCTATATTCTGGCTATTAAAACAGAGCAGCAATAAACCTGGATGAGCAGGTATGGCTATAATTGAATATACAATCTTTGGGTAGAGAGTAGTACAGTTGGATCACACACTAGGAAACATTTCTAGCTTTTTAAATAACTTTTACATGGATTTCATAGATTTACCTGTTTTCACTTTCTTCCCTTTTTTAACATATAAGTGATGGAGGTCTTAACTCAGTCCATTGGGGTTTACTGGCAATCTCTACTGACTGACTCATTTCTCCAGCCTTTAAACTGTTATTTAAATGTGGCTTAAATATAGAGGGACATACATCACACACATATATCCAGTGTATAATGCCAGAGCATTGATTTTGTCTGAAAAGCAAAGGAAATTAAAAATTCTTTTAAGATTAATTTTGCATTAAACACACATTAAATGAAATGCATCAAAAATTTAGATTAAAACAATAACACTGGAATTGTCATGTCTTAGTCAGGGTTTCTATTCCTCCACAAGCATCATGACCAAGAAGCAGTTGGGGAGGAAAGGGTTTATTCAGCTTACACTTCCACATTGCTGTTCAACACTGAAGGAAGTCAGGACTGGAACTCAAGCAGGGCAGGAAGCAGGAGCTGATGCAGAGGCCATGGAGGGATGTTCTTTACTGGCTTGCCTCCCCTGGCTTGCTCAGCCTGGTCTCTTATAGAA
>NC_034596.1:90676165-90691286 GCF_900095145.1 Mus pahari
TCATGGAGGCATTTCCCCAACTGAAGCTCCTTTCTCTGTGATAACTCCAGCTTGTGTCAAGTCAACACAAAACTAGCCAGTATTAACAAAGGTTTTTTTAAAAAAAACATTTTGATAACTCAAGTGGTTTTGATTTTCATGGTAAAATTTGTATCATCTTATTGTCAGGGGATACAATACTTTTCTAAATTTTAGATGGGGTTAATGCTCAGTATAATAGAAGAGCTGCATACTTCGTCAACAGAAATGTAAGAACTAACTGAATATGAAGAAGACTCAAATATTGAAGGAAAATGCTCTGCTCTGTAACCAAAATATTCAAAGTCATACAGTGATGTCTACTATCTCCAAAGATACTCTAATTTGGAGTAAGGACAGTCAAATGAAAAATTGTAAGGTATAATTGTGAACTGAATCCTCACTATTGTATAAACCTGCAAAGTATTGTATAAAGTACTCTGCAAAGTTAGACTAGTTTGTAATGCCAAAACTTACTACTTCCACATCCATTTGTATCATTGTCTTCAAGGTTTTCCCCTTCCTGATTGTAGAATCTGTAGCTGCAATATCCAAACCTACTTTATTTTACTCATGATCAAGTCTGAGATCCACTAGTAGCTACTGGGACCACATTAACCCATGCTGCCTATCAATTTATTTCTAATATTGGGTGGTCCCACATTGATCTTTCAAATATGGTATTTAGCAATACCTTTTCACCAACTACTTGCCAAATATTGACAGAGAGCTTTTTTTTACTATCATGTCTTCTCTGGTTTGCAGTATACATATGACGATAAACCAGACAATAGGGTGCAGAGAAAGTTTAAGCCCACAACATGAGTGCTCTGGCAAGAGATCATATCCAAAGACTTAGGCCCGTGTGATCTGACTGGAATGCAGGCACACCACACACCTGTGGTTGGAATACAAACATTCCCTTAGCACACATCTTTAGGGTAAAATTAGTTTGAAGAAGGAAGCAGCTATGTCTGAAAGTGATGTCTAATTGTGCGGTAGACAAAATGATGAATAGGAGAAAGGTTTGACAGAGTGAGTCGGGGCTAGGATATGCCCAACTCTCAATTGAACAGCACAGGGAGCGATAGTCAGGATATATTTCTTCCATTTGTTTTTAGGGATTATCATGGCTTTGTAATAAAGGAACATCCATGTAAAAAAATTACTGTTTGCTACTGAAAAACCCAACATCATAAACAGTTTTAGGAAGGAACTTCTTTATTAATTATTATTATTATTCATTAATTTTTTTTTCAATCCAGACATTATCTTCCTCCAGGTCTGCCTTTCGACTGTTTCTCATTCATTCCTCCTACATCTCCAAAAAATGTCCCCACACCTACCCCACCCACCAGACCTCCCCACTCCCTGGGGCCTCAAGTCTCTTTAGGAATTAGGTTCATCATCTCTCATTTTATCAGTATGTAATGGCAGATTTAATAAAAATAATTTTACATTTGTAAAAATGTATTAAAATTGATTTTGCAACATAAAGTTGAAGTTTGGTTGTAAATTTAGCCTAGCATTAAACACAAGTGTATATTAGACACAATTCTATAAAATAATCTGATGGAGATATGAAAGTTTAAAGTTTAATAAGGGAGTGGTTCAGTTCTCTAGGAGCTTAAAATCTTTTCGAGCAATTTGATGCTATGTAATACAAAGATTAAAAGAACCCCAAAGGATATGCAGATATTAGATCAAGTAAGAATTAAATTCCTAGAGGTTTTCCATATGGATACCACCTGTGAAAGAAATGACTTGATTTCCAGGAGGAGGAAGATGAAAGAATTCTAGTGAATGGTGCTTCCTGTGAAACACTTTCTCATTACAGACCAGTGACAAGTTTGTTAAGGGTAATAATGGACACAGGTAAGAGTAATCAACAACAACAACAACAACAACAACAACAACAAAACAATATAATAAGATATCTAAACATAAAAGGGGAGGGACTGGAGCTGGAAAAGAAGTTGGGGCATATAACTCCTTTTACTTTCCTGATGATAATGTAACAGCAGCAGCAGCAGTAGCAGCAAAAACGTCAACATCCTTTCACAATCACCATTATGAGCAGCAACATCAGTAGCAGCATCACCAACATCATTATGTTGGCCTGCCATTTAGTAAAATATTTTACTTGGATTAAATAAAACTGTCTATACAGTCAATGGGTAAGTTACATGTTTGTAAAATGGGGCAATTTGTAGGACCAGCTTTCTGCCATTTGCCAGAGAGTCTCTGTCCTCTATGCAAAAGGCATGTGCTCCTTAATCTGGCTTAATTTCATCTCACATTGTAAGTGAATTATCCACATACTCCTCACATGAGTAATTTCTATTCTTTCTTTAATTTCTCAATGTCCATTAAAATTATATATCTTTCTAGAGTTTGGCCAGGCTTCCAGGATCAATCCATTCCAGGACTGTGTGCTGATATCTCATTCACCAAAGTCCATATAATATTTTATGTAATCTGTGATAAAATGAAAAAAGAGATTACAGGTATGCATCGTTTCAAGATCAGAGGTGGGGTCCTGTGCTTCCTGGATCCCATAGTAGAGAAGATGCTGAAGGGACAAGCCTCAAGTTCTAGAGTCTGCCTTCATCATCTACAAGAGAGAAAGTAGAGGCATCCTTCCTCCTCGGGAGTCATTTGGCCTAACTCTAATTAATACTTCACCTAATCTTCTAGTAATACCACTAATTGCTCACAAACTGGCAATTTAATCAACACTTTGTTAACAGGCAAAGTTTTTTTTTTCTCTCTCTCCACTCCTTTTGTGCTCTGACACAGAGCAAACTTAGGCAAGTATGTCCCAATTACTATGTTTCCATGTAATTTAACAGCACGACATTATTTTCTCATAAGAGGTGCTTTGAATTTTTACTGCTAATGAATAAATTAACTAAAAAAGGTTAATCTGCCTACATGTTTATGAAACATTATGCAAATCACTCTCCGAAAGGTTTAATGGTAATTGAAAGCAATTGAAAACCATGGTACATTTCCCCCAATTTTCATTTATTTTTTTTAAGTATACAGATTACACAGATTTTTACATTTTGCAGATTTGTATATAGAGGGGGTTTTGAGAGAGGCTCTGCTATCATTCCTGAGGCTTAAGTGTAACCGTGAAAACAAGAAACAAGACTGCTACTACTTGGCTCAGGAATGGCTGTGGACTTTGGTAATTAATTTCAAAGCCAAGCTGTAAATGTGGAGAGTCAGTGTGATTAATAATCCTAAGGGTTAGAAGCAAAGGAGTAATTTTGCTTAGACTTTCATGTAAAGCTTTGACAATGGTTCCTGCATTGATCTCAAACTGTAGGTACTTTGTGACATGTTATTCAGGTTAGAAGTGCTCTACATGAATGGCCCATATGCTGATGCTAGACTCATGAATCACTAAGTGTTCATAATAGCATCACATTTTAGGAAACGTTACCTCATCAAAGACTGTTTTCCTTCCCCCTTCTCCTGTCCAATAGAGACTAACAGTGTGTGTGTGTGTGTGTGTGTGTGTGTGTGTGTGTGTGTGTGTATCTGTCTGTCTGTCTGTCTGTCTGTCTATCTGTCTGTCTGTGATGTATGTGTGGTGTCTATGTGTGTGTATGTGCATGTCTGCATGTCTCTCTGTGTATGTGTGCCTGTGTGTATGTATCTGTGCCTCTCTCTCTCTCTCTCTCTCTCTTTCTCTCTCTCTCTCTCTCTCTCTCTCTCTCTCTCTCTCTCTCTCTCCACCCTGCCTCTGTGTGTGTGTGTGTGTGTGTGTGTGTGTGTGTGTGTGTGTGTGTGTGGTGTGTCTGTGCATTTTGAAAGATGGAGAATAGAATGAGACTCTGGACTAGAAATGAATAAACTGATCAATAAGTTTTTTTAATTTGGACCTAAAAAACTACAGGTGTAAGAAGCTGAAGGAGAAGATAATTGGTTGGTGAACACTGTAACCGTACATCTTATTACACTTACTTATTTTGATGTATAAATAAATACATCAAACCACACATGTGCTTGCACATGTGAACCACAGAATTGGTTTGCTCACACTACCATAAGGGTTCCAGGTATTGACTATGGAGCTCAAGTTGTCAGTCCTTGTGGCAATTGCCTCTATAGAGTGCTCACTTAGAGGAACCAACAGTTTTACCAATTTCCTTTTGTAGATCTGAGTGCATATGTGTGTGTGGGTTTTCTTTTCCTGTATGAATTTATGTGCACTAGATGGGTTTCTCGTGCTTGAAGAGTGATCTATCTGTCCATCTTCATTCGCAATTGCTTTAAAAATACATTGAGTAAAAAGTACTTTTCTCAGACCTCTTCTGGCTTTAGAAATTGTTGCACTCTCAAAAATTATTGAGGTTCTCAAAGAGATGTTGATTACACAAGCTACGCACCATGGTAGGTCTTAAATGTTATATACTAGTCTCTTGCAAAAGAAGAACTTTTGTATTTGCCGATTTCAATGCCATAATATATGTTTGTTTTACAGTCTTCATGCACATAGGTCCAGGTCACCAAAGCAAACGTTCCAAAAACACTCACATGTTCACTCAAACACTCAGCATCTGAGTAAACACTCAAGAGGTGCAGCATCTGACACTCACATAACTGTTTATACCTTAGAAGGAAAAGCTAAGAACATTTAAAGATTTATGGATTTCTTCACTTACTCATACCAAACAAGCAGGGTGAATATAAAATCAAAAGCTTACTACAAATTAAATAATGAAAGAATTTTTAAAAGGACAAAATATTGATAGCTTTGTCAAAATAAGCAGCTTATGATTTTACTTTAAAGTACAATCTTTTTTTTTTTTTTGTAAATGACATTTGATGTCATTGTAAGTTACTGGAAAATTATGAAGTTAAATAATTAGCATAGATTTTACAATTGATCTTTCTATGGTTCACTGTCTGTTTAAAGTACATTGTATTAACACAGTAAAGGCCTTCCTGTAATAACTGCAGATTAATAATGCATGGTTCCACAGTTGATTGTGCATGTGCACATATATGGGTTCACACGCCTTTGTGTTCAATTCTGTCTAAACAGTAAAGTTTCCACATAACTCACTCGGGAGGTTTTATTTAAACTTTCAAGGTGCTTACAACTACCAACACTGTCTTCTCCTTACTGACCTCTGAGAAAGGATTTAATGAAAATAGAACTCTAGGTGGACCATTCATTTTCCTCTTATGTTGTTACATCATTGTTTTTGTTTAACAGAGGGAAGTCATGCAGCTAATAAAGGGGGTGATGGGATTTGTTTGTGTCTTTGTTTTTTCTTTACAAAGTTTGCTATAATAATCAAAGTGATAGACCAAGGAACGTGTTTGCTGTGTGGAATTTTAATCTGAGGGTCTTTGTTTACTTCACTAGGTCTTTGATACACTGCACAATGAAAAACCCTGGCACACTATATTCTGTTTCAACATATTGCCTTGTTTAATGAGATAATTATTTGCTAATATCATGTCCAGACATACAATAATCTGAGAAGCTGATAGTGGCTGACACAAGTTTTCAGAACTTGTTCTGATTTAACTATAATCTTAATTTTTTTCAGAGACAATGAATAATGCTATTTATGTTGTTCCACAGCACAAGTTCATGCATTTCCTGAAAAATGAAAATGGCTTTCTAATGTTCTAAGTAATTTTCAAGTAAGATATGATGTGCCATGGTTTTATAGGAACTACATTAGCTTGGCAGTTCCAATTACTACATAGACATACTTTCTTCAGCTTATCATAATGCTTAAATAGATTCTGCAAGTGGTATAATCACACAATCACACTTTTTTTTGGTCAGAGTATAAAACTGTCATATACTAAAGGGCTCAGTGTTCATACCTACAATGTTTACCATCAAGCATGGTTTAAGTGGGTCTTATATTTAATTTTAATTTACTTAGTTATAGGACAAAGTGACTCCCCACAAACTTTTGGCTTAAGGTATTTGCTGTCTTTTCTATTATCCTTCCACTGTCGTTAGCACAAATGTAACTAACATAAAAAAGAATTACTTAGGCATTGAAAATCCTCTACAAGATTTTGAGAAGTCAGGGACATTGTTGTTAAGAGCAAACAGTAGGAGAAGTCTCAAGGATGTCACCTGATAAAATGGTCCTAAGGTCTTGGTTTTCACTACCCAAGCTTCTGCTTTTCCTTTATGAAGTGGATGCAGTCACATGACTTCTTCCAATTGCAGTGTGTGATTCTAAGGAGAGAAATCTAGACTCTGAGTTCTGAAAGTTTAAAGAATCTCATGTTTGCCTCCATTTTTTAAAACGATTGCTGGTTTGATATGGTTTATAATCATAGAACACATATATGACCCATTGACTTTGACATGCAGCCCTCATGGGTCGCCTTTGTTACTACATGAAACTATCTTTCAGTATTCAGGTGTTTACTTCAAGAGAGTCACAGGCGATCTTTGAATAGAGCCATGAAGTTTTTCTCCTTTTATATCAGACTTTTCCTGAATACTGGCATCAATAGCATAAGTAAGGAAAACTAGCAAGTGTTTAATGTAAACACTTGAACAATTTATATTTCTTAAATGGGAGAAAACACCTTTGAAAATCTTAAAATGATAATTATAAAATTCTCAACAGGAGGCCCCCAGGACTGACATTATTACTTATCTTATGACTTGCGTATAGAGCGTAGCCTAGCATGGCTGCCCTCTGAGAGCCCCAATAAGCAGCTAACTGAGACAAAAGCAGATACTTAAACACAACCAAAGAACTTAAGTTCTAGACCTCTGTAACTAAAGCAGGGAAAGGCTGGAAGAAGTTGAAGACTTCTATGGTCCCATAGGAAGACCAGCATTCTCAACAAACCTGGATCCCTAAAGTCTCTCAGACACTGAGCCACCAACAGGCAGCATACAACAGCTGATGCAAAGCTCCTGACACATATACAGCAGAGAACTGCCTAGTGTGGCCTCAGTGAGAGAAAAATGCACCTAACCCTCAAGAGACTTGAGGCCACTGGGAAAAGGGAAGGTCTGGTGGGTTGTGGAGTAGTGTGTGTGGGTTGGGAGATCCTCTTGGAGATGAAGGAGGAGGAATGGGATGAGGAACTGTGGAAGGGCAGAAGGTGAAGGAGATAATGACTAGACTGTAAAAACAAAACAAAACAAAAAAAAAAAGATTAAAGATAATGAAATTATTTAGCATCTGAAGGACACCCCACTGTGAATGGTTAAAAAAAAAGAAGTTGTTCTTCAAGAAGTTAACACTGGAAAATGCATGCAAGTATCTATCTTCACTTCAGCTTTATAAGAAAGAAAATAAGACAAAGCCATATTGCTCTGCACAGAATTGGCACACATACACACACACACACACACACACACACACACACACACACACACACACACACTGACATCTAACTTGCCTTTCCCCTAAGTTCTGAATATATGCTTTTTAAAAAGGACACATCTGGAATAAATTTATTCCCAGATAATTGTTCATGAATGTATTAGTCAATGTTCTCTAGGGTCACAGAACTTATGGGTAGTCTCTATACAGTAAAGGGATTTGTTTATGACTTACAGTCTGCAGTCCAATTCCCAACAATGGTCAGCAGCAGCTGTGAATGGAAGTCCAAGGATCTAGCAGTTGCTCAGTCCCACAAGGCAAGTGGGTGAGAGAAAGAGTGTAAATCTTCCTTCTTCCAATGTCCTTATGTAGGTCTCCAAAAGAAGGTGTGCCACCACACCTTTAATCCCAGATGACCTTGAATTCAGAGATCTCCCTGTCTTTGTCTTCTGGAATTCACAGCCACTATGCCTCAAGATCTCCATGCCAAGATCCAGGTCAGAAACTTGTATCTCCCAGCCTCCAGATTAGGATCACTGGTGAGTTTTCCAATTCTGGATTGTAGTTCATTCCAGATATAGCCAAATTGATGATCAGGGATAACAACTACAATGAGTAACAGGCTTTTATTTTATTTTATTTTATTTTATTTTATTTTACTTTACTTTATTTATTTTAGTGAAAACACTCCACTTGGCGTGTTTTCTGTAAATACTGGAGTTCAAACATGTGAAAATCCATAGTGAACATTAAAATTGAGATGTACAAGGGCTGAGTGATGAGCATCAATGGAATCAGAAGTGCATTCTCAGCAGGCTGCACTGGGTCTGATGATCCTTGTGATGATTCAATTTTTTTTTTTTTAATGTTTCTCCCAGCCTTTAGGGCGACCCTGTAGGAGGACCAGCAGTTTCAATTAATCTGGATCCCTGAGATCTCTCAAACACTGGACCACCAAACAGACAGCATACACTAGTTTATATGAGACCCCCAACACACATACAGTGGAGGAGTTCCGGGTCTGTGTTCATTCAGAGATGATGTATCTAACCTGCAAGAAACTGGAGGCCCCAGAGAATTTAGAGGTCAGGTGTGGTGGGGTGTGAGGGAATCCACATGGATATGGAGTGGGGTGAGGAGGAGGTGTGGGGTGTGGAGCAGATGGAGGGTAGATGGGGAGAGGGAATGGAATATGGAGTGTAAAAAATAAATTAAAAATAAAATTAAAATAAAAAAAAAAAACAGGCAAATGAAAAAAAATAAGTTTCTCCCATTCCCTAATACAGCACTGACTTCTGCAGTCTTCTCCTAAACTGGTAAATAATCTCACTACTTGTAATTCTCTTTTCCACAGCCTAGGAGGACTTAACATTATTGCACTCAAGAGCAAAAGCCGTTTTAAGATTTTACTGAATCTGCTATGTATTCAGGATAAGATCGTTCATTGTTTAGTGGTCCTAAGAATGTAGCAATTAAATTACATAGTGGTTTCATTTTCAGTATTTTTCTTTGCCTTTAAACAATTTTATATTCTATCATCGTTTATCCGAGAAATACATATGTGATTATTTTGTTCCCAAAGAATGTCTTCAGTTTGCACTCTTGGAGTACTCAGGGTCTGAAATTTATTTTAAAGAACTCTTTTTTTCCCCCCTTGGGATATTTTGGAAATACCAAGAGCATTCCACACACTTTTATAATGTACGATAACAATCTTACGAGGAAGGACCAATGGGATATCACAAGTAGGTAAATGTTGCTTAACTTGAAGCCTTGAGATCAACCCCTGGGACCCACACTGTGAACGGAGAGACCTGACTACTTCTAATTGTCCTGTGACCTCTACACTCACATTGTAGCACAAGCAAGACTGCAGATGTACAGAAATAAATGGGACATGACAGGAATAGTGAACCTTTTGAACTTCATGTTAGAAATTAAAGCATTAATTTTGTGGGTAATACTTCTATGAGTTTAGAAATTAACTTTGTGCCAGCCTTAGGGCTGGGCTCACAGTAGCTTATATGAAAGGACACTCTTGTAAGGGTGTCCTTACTCATATCTTTCTATCCAATTGTAGTTGCATTAGTGAGTTCGGAATTCTTGGATAAGTGGGATTGTCGCAGGATTTGCATAATTATCATACTCAGGGGCTCAAGACTAAATATTCACCACAAGTTTGAAGCCAGAAAGGTGCAGGTAGCAAGTTTCAGGACTACATATAAATATCCTCTCATAAAAGACAAAAAAAATAATTTTTCTGAGTTTTTTTTGATATGTACAGTTTGCACAATTCTAGAAAATAATCTCCCCGAATGATCCTTTTAGCGTTGCACGTATTACTGATTCATTCCCACAACCTGAAATAAATATTATAACTATTTCAGTACCTGGAAACTTGTGATGCATCAGAAGATAAATTTACTCAAGTCTTCAGTTCACATGGTCAGTGTCATATTACAATCCAGTCTTTGAAGGCAAAGGTTAGGGAGAACAAAGATATGTAGTGATAACGTGGAATTTATTTTGGAGTTCTTAGTATGTGCTGATGCTCAGTGTTTTAACAACAGAGGCTCTGTTTTCTCCTTCTGTACAACCAATTTGTGAAGAATTGTAGTGGATGTCCCTTAAAGTTAAGCCAGATTTCTAAGTTAGATGCAGAGGTACAAAAGAATAAGAACATTCCAGACTAGGAATCAAATGGCTCACAAATAGAGACAGCATGTAAAACAATTTTTATGTTTTATTATGGAGCAGTATCATATTAAACCATATTCTTCAGCATGCTGTTTGTATTCACATGTATAACATACCAACATGTGCACATATGATTTGGATAACTTTAGGAGTGTATTTAAAAGAATTTAGCATATGCTTAATATTTTACAATATTTATACCTTCCCAAATTGAAACTTAACTCCATAACCAAGGAGAACAACTGAAGACTGCTGTGAACTGAGGCTGGGGAAATGATGCAGGGTATAAAGTGCTTGCTGCAGATATATGAGTTGAGTTGGGGACCTTGCACTAATGTAACAGCTATGCATCAATAACCACCATTGGGATGCAAACAAACACATAGATTCCAAGAATTTACTTGCCAGCCAGCCTAGCTGAGATGTTGAGCTTTGTGCTCAGTGAAAGACTATCTTTAAAAATATGAGATGGTGAATCAGAGCGGAGGGCACTCAGTGTTGACTTCTGGCTGCCTTATGCTTATGCATAGGCAAGAGCACCTGTACACACCCTGATGCATCAGAAGAAAGTTTTTATTTCTTAGGACTAAAACTGAAAGCAAGAATGGGCAATAATGCTAATAATCTCCGGAGAATGGATGTCAATGCTGCAAATTTCAATGAACTGGCTAGATGGTGGTATTGTCTGAACATATCAATAACATTTATTTTTGACAACCAATATTATGGTTCTCATTCTAAATTGAAATAGAGTCTTCAAATAATTCATGAATTTATGTTTAATTCTTCATCTAGCTTGAAATATGTACTCTATAAATCATGCTCCATAAAGTTGTGTATTTACCATAAAATATATCATTATTTAATTGGTTTCCTAAAACTTAATTATGTCACAGAAAATCATTTGAGAAATGTTTGTTGCCATCCTACAAGCCGCTGTAGTTCTCAAGGTATAATGGCCAACAAATTCACACCATTCACATTCTTAATTCCTCTGAAGAGATGGTACAGAAAACAAGCAGAATGGATTCATGGCTTATAGCAAAATAAACTCTTCAAAATAATGGGACTTTCATTTAAACAAGGAAAATTAGAAATTTTCCATATAGTTGTGCTTCAGTTTCTTTCTCTAACACATAAAACTATGAACCAATTTGGATGTTTAGCTTGCCTTCTGGTTTTATTTCTCCGAAGCCAAGTGATGCCCAAGGGAGCTTGTCACGTGGTATAATGGGAAACTTGGCAGACCTAATGCAGCACAACAATGTTTTTTTTTTATATCAATTATGTACTTTTATCTTGTGTTTTTTTTGGACATATTTCAGATGGTCATGACTGTTAAGTTTCAGTAAATGAATATCCTTCAGAAAGTTCTTTGAAACTTACCCATATACAGCTATTAAATAGCTTCAATATAGCTCATTATGAAGATAGACAAAATTACTGGTTATTTATCATGAAATACGTTATGTAGCAATAAAGCTGAATAAAATTACTTGATAGAGAAATGAAAGTTAAAACAATTTAATTTTCCATCGTGTTCTTGAGTTAGCAGTGGAATGAGTTTGAGAGGAGGGTTGTCATAGTTGTGAAAGATAAGACAACATGTACTTTGTATGGAGTGATGGAAGGTTTGGAGATATTGAGCAATGCTAAACTTAAGGTGGGAATAGTTTTAGCTAATATTGGCTTTAATGTTGATAATTTTATATGTTGTCTGTCCAGTCTTATGACTTTAACCTTCTTGTTCTCTCTTTCTCTGTCTCACTGTCTTTCTCTATCTCTGTTTCTGTCTCTATCTCTACCTCTCTGTTTCTCTCAATCTGGATTTTGATGAGTTGGCTTCTTGCTTTTTATCTGTGCTCTGCTCCATAGTATCCAATGTGCACAGGATAGTCCCAAACTTACAACTAAAGACTTGAGCTTCTCATTAACCATTGCTGGCTTCACACACACCCATCACCAGGCCCAGGCAACCTTGTATCTCTGTTAGTTAATTTTTAATTTAGTAACTTTATTATGTACCCACGATGAATCAGGCAATGTAAGCTTAAGAGAAAATGGGGGTGCTAACCAAGGTAAAGTTAAAATTATGTATAATAAACAGAAAGAGGAAAATGATAGAACATGGAAGTATATAGGAAGAAAAATTGTCCCAGACCTTGGTGTGAAGCATGCTTTGTTTGAGAAATGTAAGCTACACGGAGTTTTAAATTTTTGGGGACATTAAGACATAATGAAGTTGATTAACTTTGGGTGATACTTAATAAAATATAGTATCTGGAATCAAATGAATAGTTTGTTCACATGAATAAAGTATATTTGTTAAAATATTTCCATATATATCTTCTTCTTTCAGCTAACATTGACCACTATCACAATCAATAACTAATCTTCAAAATCTCTGTGTCCTGCAACTTTTCCTGGATATAATCATAACAGAAAAAAAGTAGAATTTTAAAATTTCTTGTGTATTTTTGTGTCCTGGAAAAAGAGGGATGATGTAAATTTCCTTTGTTTGCAAACAAGATTTACATTTATATAAAACATAGGTGATGACTAGAATGCAAAAATGGCAAATATTCTAAAAAATCTTCAAGCATATGGGATTATCAGCATTTAAAAATGTGAGTTTTTATTAAATAATATTGAAAGTAGAGACAAACCAGGAAATAGATAGCTAAGTAGGTTCTTATCACAAGGGTAGATTCACTTGTCTTCAGTCAGTAGACAAGAGAGCAAACCTCCTTTTGGACACTGATGGCTTTCCTCTAATTCTAAATTTGGAGAAATTATGATTGTCGACGTTGATATGACCATGAACATTAAATAAGGATGCCTAATAGATGAATTTTTTGTACTGTCAGAGAATCTGAATGTTGAGAGTACTGCATACGGCATACCATGCATAATGTGGAGCAGAGCACAGAAAAAAACAAGAAGCCAATTCACACTGTGAAGCATGTAGGTCTGTTGTCAGCATGTGAGTGCAGAGACCCAAGACAGTTTTATACAGATATCAAAAATAGTAGGTCACACATCCAGGAAATTACTACACAATATTCTAAGAAGAAAATGTAAACATACTGTACCACTCAGACATCTCTATAAGCTCAACTTTCAACAGTTGGTTTTCACAAAGTAACAACAACATTCTCATTCCTTTGGAGTCCACTTTTGAGATATAGTCCTATATTTATTTTTCAAATCATATCTTTTCAGCTGATTTATCTTCCTAATTACATTTTGCTTAAGGTTATATTAAAATCAGGGTCTCTCTAGAATGATAAGAAACAAAAGCTAATGATTTTAAAAAAAAAAAAATCCCTGCAAATTATCTTATTACATGTAACTAAGAGTTTACTTCATTTTAAATGGAGTACTTTATTTGTACAGCTCTCAAATCAGCTTTCTTTACCTTTATATATATTATATAATATAAATATAATTTTCACATCACTAGTATTAGGTACATGTTAAAATCTCCTAAGTAAGATGAACTCTTACAGCGAGGATATGAGCTAGAGAGATGATCCTAGAATTTCAGAGCTCTTGCAACTCTTCCTTAAACACAAGTTATGTTTCTAACACCTCAAAAGGCTATCTCATAACACACTGTAACTTAGGACCCTGTGGATCTGACTCCCTTTGTGGTGCTTTCCTGGCATCTGCACCAAATATGTCATGATGTAATAAACATTAACACAGATACATGTATACACATAAATGAAAATAATCTTGAAAAATATGAGTTTTAAAAGACTTAATTTCTAAACAATAACAAATATGATTTGTTATTTTGTTAAGCATATCAGCGTCTGCAGCACTGTGAATGATTAAAATAGAAAAAAAATCAAAATCAAAAATGGATTTTTAAAAAACTTTATTGTAGGTATGCTGGACTGGGCTGAGCATCTCATACCACTGAGTCTTCCAAATTTCTCAAAACAGGAAAGATCAAATAATCCAATCGCTTCTTATCTTTCATGGCACTTATGTATGTATGTATTATTTAAATTTTGCATTTCATTTTGTTTCCTCAATAAAAACATATAAGTCTTACAGACATCATTCTTAATGTTTTATTTTTGTACTTTTTCTTTTGATGGTTTAGAATGAATGATAAACCACATTCATGTCATCTCTATAATAATACCACTGAATTTGTTAAATAAAATATAGATCGGATTTTGGGTAATACTAAAGAAAAAAAACTTCACTACATGAGTTGATTCTTATTTGGTTTTATCACCTGCATTCTCCGCCCTTTTGAGAAATTGAAATAGTAGACTGTAGAATGGACAGAGCATCATTTTAGTTTGAGAGTGTCTTTTTTTATTACTTTTTATTAGATATTTTCCTTATTTACATTTCAAATGGTGTCCCCTTTCCTAGTAACCTCTCTGAATATCCCCCATCCCCTTCCCCCTTCTCCTGCTCCCCAACACACCTACTCCTGCTTCCTGGCCCTGGCATGCCCCTATACTGGGACATAGAACCTTCAGAGGACCAAGAGTCTCTCCTCCCATTGATGGCCAACTAGACCATCCTCTGCTACACATGCAGCTAGAGACATGATTTGCACCATGTATTTTCTTTGATTGGTGGTTTAGTCCCAGGGTGCTCTGGGGTTACTGGTTAGTTCATATTGTTGTTCCTCCTATAGGGCTGCAGCCCCCTTCAGCTCCTTGGGTACTTTATCTAGCTCCTTCACTGGGGACCCTGTGCTCCATCTAATGGATGACTGTGAGCATCCATTTCTGTATTTGCCAAGCACTGACAGAGCCTCACAGAAGACAGCTATATCAGGCTCCTGTCAGCAAAATCTTGTTGGCATCAGCAATAGGGTCTGGGTTTGGTGGTTGCTTATGGGATGGATCCCCAGGTGGGGCAGTCTATGGATAATCATTCCTTCAGTCTCTGCCCCGAACATTGTCTCTGTAACTCCTTCCATGGGTATTTTGTTCCCCCTTTGTCTTAGTCAGGGTTTCTATTCCTGCACAAACATCATGACCAAGAAGCAAGTTGGGGAGGAAAGGGTTTATTTGGCTTACATTTCCATACTGCTG
>NC_034596.1:90691586-90710053 GCF_900095145.1 Mus pahari
GTGATTGGGTTATCTCACTCAGGATGATATCCTCCAGATCCATCCATTTGTCTAAGAATTTCATAAATTCATTGTTTTTAATAGCTTAGTAGTACTCCATTGTGTAAATGTACATTTTCTGTATCCATTCTCGGTTTGAGAGTGACTTAAGAAAGCATGTGCCCTCTATGTCAGAGAATATTGGTATGCTTCTCTTTCTCAGAATAAGCTACCGCATAAATTGCACATAGAAATGGTTAGAATGGAAGATGTTTCCAAAATCACATAACACTTTCTACATGCATGTAAAACCTCAAAGGAATATATCTCAACTGGGGTTTCTGTTGCAATGAAGAGTTACCATAATGAAGGCACTTTTGAAAATATTTAATCGGGGGCTAACTTACATTTCAGAAGTCTAGTCCATTGTCTTCATGGTGCTGGAGAAGTAGGCTAAGAGTTCTCTATCCAGATTGGCAGGCAGCAGGAAGAAAGATTGATAGTAGGCCTGGCTTGAGCATTTGAAACCTCAAAGGCTACCAGCAGGAAGATATTTCTTCCAACTAAGCCACATCTACTCTAACAAAGCCATACCTCCTAATATTATCTCTCCCTATGGGAACCATTTTCATTCAAACTACCACAGAATACAATAATAGTGACTTGGATTGATTATATTAGGATTTTTTTTTTCTTGGAACTGGCTTTAACAGAAAAGTTGATTATGCCCACAATAGTAAGAGGAAAGAAAGGGTAAAGAGTAAATTACTGTATTAGAATAGCTTGCTACCTCATTTTCTTCTGTTTTGTCTTTCTATTTCTTTCAAAAACTTTATTTATTTATTTATTTATTTATTTATTTATTTACATCTCAAATACTCTGTCCCCCATCCCAGTTTCCCTGCTCACAGAATCTCTCTCCTGAACTTTCCCCCTTTCTTTTGAGAAGGTGGCTTTCCCTCCTCCCAACCCCCCATCCTGGTGAATGGCAAGTCAGTTCTCCTCTGCATGGTTAGTTGCACAGTCTCCTACTGTGACTGGTGTCATTTGGGGGGGGGGGTGGCAGAGGGAGGCTTGCTCCAGCCCATGTTTGCTCGTTGTTTGCTGCCTCAATCTCTGAGAGCTGCCAAAGGTCCAGGTTAGTTGACTCTGTTGGTCTTCCTGTGGTATTCCTACCCCCTTCATAGCCTTAAATCCTTCTCCCAACTCTTCCATAAGAGTCAAGAACCTCTACTGCTGCACACCCAGCCTCTGGCCAGCAGAGGTAGGGAAAAGATGACACATACACCAAGGCAGGGTTCAAGCAGCTTCTGCAGCTTTTTCTGTTTTATTCTAGGAGATCTCCCAATTTATCTGCATCCATCCTCTGCATTCGTCTCTCACCACTCTTCATCATCCAATCAGCATTCAACACACTCTGTACTCGAGCCATGCACGCAGACAGGGTGCACATTGATAGGCTAGTGACTCAATATTATGCTGTATGACGCTATGTGTCAGGCGGACAGCGCATGATCATTCAAGTGTGCATATTCAGGTTCTGGGTAAACAAGCAGGGATCACGGGGCTTGGCAATGAGCCAGGGCACCATCTTGGCCCATGCGGCCACACCCGTTTCCCACACTCTATCTAATGTTTGTTTATAGGTACAGTCACTCAGAGGTCAGTTATACTAGATTCCTGTCTGCAAGCATAACGGAGTATCGTTAATAGTGTCAGGAATTGATGCTTGCCCATGGGATGGCTATCAGTTGGGTTGGTTATTGGTTCACCATACCTTCAGTCTCTACTCCACCTTTGTCCCTCCATTGCTTTTAGATAGGATGAAATTTGGGCCAAAGTTTTGTTCATGGGTTGGTGTCCTTATACTGCCACTGGCTACAGGTGGTAGTCTCTTCAGTTTCCAGACCCCCACTGTTAGGCATCTCTGCTAACATCACCAGCACTGACAATTGGGAGCATCCCCCATCCTAGTTTACTAGAACTTCCTAGAGATTTCCCCCCACCCCACCCCCAGCAGCTGCAGATTTCCATTCATTCTCTTGGTATGCTGGACTTCTCTCCATCTCTCACCACACCTGATCACCCCATTTGTCTACCATCTCTTCTCCCACTCAGGTCCTTTCCTTGGATGGAACTAGAAAATATCATCTTGAGAGAGGTAACCCAGACCCAAAAGGAGATACATAATATGTACTCACTGAGAAGTGGATATTAGCCATAAAGTATAGAATACCCATGATACACCACAGACCCAGAGACATTAAACAAGAAGGAAGGCTCAAGTGAGGATGCTTGAATCTTAGAAGAGGGAATAAAATAGTCATAGGAGGCAGAGGAGAGAAGTGAACTGGGTGGGAAAGGAGTAAGGAGAGGAATGGAAGATCAGCTATAGAGAGAAACAGGAAAGAGGACTGGAGGTACAGGGGAATGAATGGAAATCTGAAGTTGCCACGGGCTGGGGCATGAGAGGAATCTCAAGGATCTTCTTGTTTTCATAAGAGCTTTTATGAAACATTAAACCAGAGTAACTGTTAGCCACTTCATCTCAGCATTGAATTGTGCTTGATTGAGAACTGGAATAGAAAAATATGAGAAAGAATAGCTAATAAATTTTCTATGGACACAAAATGTTAACTGATTTGATTTTTCTTGCTGGACACAAAGCACTTGCACACACATTGCTAGATGTAGCTCATGGCTTCTATTAGGCATGTCACTTTGCTGAAGCCCTTTGAGGGTTTTACATGTGTGTACAATACAATGCTATTCCTCTAGGGTAGAGAGTTTCACTCTGTGATCAACAACCTGAGGATTCTGCATTGAACTTGAAAAATGTTGCTTGTCAAAATGAATGCTGCGGTATGCAAATGCATGTGATTCGAATTTTATTCTCCCCAAATGCGTCCACTTAGATGTATAGTGTCCCCATGCTTCCATCATGGTTGTTACTGAAGAAGCAACATGTCTTTAATTAAAATGAAAAATAAGTCACTGAGTTGGAATCACCCCCTTCAAATCAATCACCCCCTCCCTCCTGAATATAGCAAAAAGCTACAAGGATCAACGACACAAGTACTGTTATAAATACAAAGTTCTTGAGCCTTTCTCCAGCAGGCTTCTCCTTATTTTATCCACAGGCCTGTGCAATTTGATCATCCAAGGATCCATATATTGAAATATTTTCTATAAGCTGAAAATTGTGCTAAATTTGACCAACAAATAAAAAAAATGGAAAATTCTGTCTTTCTGCACATCAAGAAATTATAAATGAACATATACAGAGATCTAGTGAAACTACAAAGCCAAAAATAATAAGTGCTGTATATAAATGGTCACACTGCCTCAGCTGTACAAGCCTGTGGATATGTGAGAATAACATGCTTAGCAGTGCATAATCTTTCATCCTTCTGCACAGAGATTTTGGTATATTTGCACAAATAGATGAACATTTCCATATAGTGTACACAAATTTCAAATACAGTGAGCTATGACCTGCGCTATTTGGCTTCTTTACCATAATAGGAAAAGTGTGAATTTCAGAATGTATAAAGCATTCATTTTATAAATATTATATTTAGTTTTAACCTCAGGGTGAGACAAGAATGAATATATTCATTGTCCCTCTTGAATTCTCCTTTTCTGACACATACACCAAAGAATGTGGTATCCTATTAGCTGGAATCATAGAGTATAAATAATCCCCCTAATGGGAAGTCTAAAATCCTCTCTGGAAATCAAGAACACTTGTATTTCTGTAGAACTAAAACCTAACATTCTATATAATGTCAGAAGAAAACTTGTTAGGGACAAAGACAAACTATCTAGATCCCATAGGAAGATATAATTTGTCACGGGAAATTCTGGCAATGTTTATGGACTGTAGGAAGAAACTTAAAATGTGAGATTCCAGACAGTTGCTTAATCAAGAAAGCAACTCTGGTATATATTTAAAGCAATCGAAACTTCATTCTGCGGGAAGAAGCTCTTGCCTTGATAAGGTTTGTAAGTACCTTTATGTGCACAATACTTTTTGGAGGTTACCAAATAAAATATTATAAGAAATATGATTACTATTCAATCCAAGCTAATACTAAGTCAATATTTGGAAAACATTTTTTATAATTTTATAGTCACAGACTATCAGTATCTTGAGGTAATTTGAAGAAAAAAGAAAAAGAAAACTGTATTTGTTTGTTTGTTTGTTTGTTTGTTTTTTAGCATCCATTGTTCCAACACCTTCCCATTTCTTTCAATTTTGTTTTGGCTTTCTCTTTACTTTCACTAAGCATTCATATAACACATTTTGATCATGCTTTTTTCTTCTCCATATCCTCCCCGATCTTTCTCACCTCCCTACTCTTCCTATTCCATGTCATTTTTCTCTCTGTCTTTATGAAATTAAAATAAAACTCAAACCAGCATACAAACAAGTAAGTAGAGAAAACACCACAAGAAATTCACATATACACAAATTAATAAAATCACAGAATCAGCAAGAAACGCACATATACACAAATTAATAAAATCACAGAATCAGCAAGAAATGCACATATACACAAATTAATAAAATCACAGAATCAGCAAGAAATGCACATATACACAAGAAATGCACTTATACACAAATTAATAAAATCACAGAATCAGCAAGAAATGCACATATATACAAATTAATAAAATCACAGAATCAGCAAGAAATGCACATATACGCAAGAAATGCGCTTATACACAAATTAATAAAATCACAGAATCAGCAAGTACTACATAAAAGCAAAAGAGCAGTGAGCTTAAAAATAAGTCTTCAAACAAAGCAATTTAAGACACATATGTATAAAAACACGATTTAAGTTTATTTTACCCTCTACTGTTGGGCACAGGGTGTAATATTACTTGATATTCCATGTAAGAAAACTGATTTTATTTTTGCAAGTGGTCATCAATTAGAGATCTGTTCTTGACTATGAAGTTCACTTTTCACTTTTAGTACTGGGATTCCATCTGACTTGGGTCTGTGCAGGTACTGGGCATTTTGTCATGTTTCATGTGTGCATCAGTCCTGTTGTCTCTGAAAGAGATAGTTTCCTTGCTGTTCTCCATCCCCTCAGCTCTTCATATCTCCCTGATTCCTGGAGGGAGAGGTGTGATGAAGACATCCCAGTTAGAACTCTGTATTCCAAAGTCTCTCACTCTCTGCATATTTTTCAGTTCCCACATCTATTTAAAGAATCTAGTCACTTAGTGTTGCTTGTTTCTGTTATAAAGAGAGCATTGTGTTGCTGAATGGATACATAAAAGAAGGAATTTATAGCTATCTTCAGAACACATTAGGTACACTGTCCTAAGCCAATGTTAGGAAAGGTCAGGAAAGCAGTATTGAATAAAGAAAGGAGAAGGAAAAATACAGATTAATATATTAAGAAAAGGTTCATTTGTTCAAAATTTAGGATTAGCCCAGGGAAATAATTGAATAATATGCCAAACCTAGTTTTGAGGTCACATTTCCATTGCTGTCATGATACTGTATGTATTCTAGATATTTCAATATATCTTAATTTCATCTTATAGCACTAATAAACCAGAATATACTATATTCTTTTAAATAGTTTCTCATCTAAACAAACTAGACACTTTGTTCATTGTATATCTATTTTAGAGTATTTATTTAATGCCAAATGTCCAAGAGAATTGATAAAAAAATTTCAAGAGAATTGAAATTTCAAATGTTCAAGAGAATTGATAAAAGATAGATATTTTTGGAAACAGAGACCCAGGAGTATAAAAAAAATCTATGGATCTCGAGTTTTCTGATAATGTTTCAATAGTCTGGAATGTTTACAGTTTAGTAATTGGAAATTACTACTGGTAAGTGAATCTCACAAGTATTAAGGTATTACGGAGACAAGACTAGAGAGACACATTTCACTTAGAGATTTATTTTTCTCTGGGCCTCATCAACTCTTCTAATATGGCACTATAGAAAAATTCAAAATGTTCACCCTCTGAAATTTGCTTTATAATAGGCATAATGCACCTCAGGAAGTCAATGGAATAAGTGAAATATTGAATGTACTAATGAATAATTAGTATTATGGAAAAGAATCAGAAAGGAAGTGAAAAGTAACTCTGGTATGTTGGTTGTATAATTTGACAAAAGAAAACAGGGAAAAGTTTTAACTGAGAATGGGACATTTAATAAAATCCTGAAGATATGTCCATATACTTATATGCAAAAGAAAATTCTAAGCATAAATAAATAGGAGAGCGAACATACCACTTCAACACACTGCACTTCCCATGTGGAAGGAAATTATAGTGAACATGTCAGCAGAGTTATATGTATTTCCCATTGGTATCAAAAAGTTTAACCTGATTAAAACTTCACAGTTATAAGTCACTTACTTCCAAGCCTGTGCAAATAATGGATTCTACCTACGGATGCTTCTTATAATATGTCAAGGAAAGTCTGTTTTAAAGAATATGAAGTTTAAAGAGGTTGTTGAAATTGAGAGGTGACCTTTAATATAATTTTGCAGAAGTTCTACTTGCTTATTTGTTTTCTAATGACTCAAAGAAACACTGAAGTTGCTTTGTAACATATATCATCACATTTTCAGCCAAGATTTAATATTACATAAAAATAAATGAAAACATCTAGCTATTAGTATGCAAACCTGTTCTTATTTTACCAGAGGATACCATGAGGTGTGCACTGAGAAGTTTTCAACTTACAATTATTTTTATTCAGATTTATTTAGTTTCAAGTATGTGTATATGTGTTCCTGTACGAGTGCACCTGAGAGCAGTTCCCTCAGGAGCCAGAAATGGTGAGTTGCATGGAGCTAGATTTGGAAACAACTGTGAGCATCCTGATGGATGTGCTTGAAACCAAACTCAGAGCCTTTGGAAGAGCAGTGAACTCTCTTAATCAAGAATCAATCTCTCAAGCCCCTATCCTCCCAAAACAAAGGAACCCTGATATATCTAATATTGTCATATGTTTGATTTATATAGTTATTTTGTATTTTTTATGCAATGAGAGATGTACAAACTTTTACTTGATTGAAAGGACTCATAAGTAAAACTAATTTATGAAGTCCTGACATAGATGGTAACAGGAGAGACATAGGAAAACTCACTCAAGTTGATACTTTAGAACATCTAATTTAGTTCAGTTTGTTATCTACAAGATAGAGATCAATATTTCTTGTTTATGAGTACTTACTTATTTTCCAAGCTGTAATTATGACTGATATTCCCCATAAACACTGTAGTCATCAATTATGAAATACCTGGAGAATATTTTAAAAAAATGTGCATGCGACTTTTCTGAGGTGTGAAATCCTGAGGATTTTAAATATATAAGAAGTAAATATTTTTAAATATGTGAAATCAAGGATACTCTGTTGTTTTAGAAAAGAGAAAGTTCATTTAATTAGAGCTTGGGTATGATACCGAAATAAGACTGTTCTTAGTGTTGGAATTCAATTTGCAAGATTTAATTTTTAGTCTAAAGAAAGATGCCTTATCTAATTTATTGGATTTATCCTAAAGGTACTAAGCTAATCAACTTCAAGTGAACATACAGCTGTAGGTTTTCCAAAAGTCAGCTTAGTTGCTGTCAATAAACCTGTGTTGTGGATTTTTGGTGCATTCAGAACAGCACTGAGTTCCATGACATGGCTTCTGAGATATAGCCTTGATGAATTCAATATCTCAGTTGTGTGATTCTAGTAATCAGTAACATGTCTGTGAGAGGTTTTCCTCACATAGCAAACAGCTGTTTATTCAGATGACACATGAAAAGATTTCATTTCTTTAGGTACAATATGGTATCCTACATCACTGAATCTCTCCAAATTCCATTAAATAAGACAATTTCTTTGAGAAAACATTGTGTTTGTGTTTGTTATTTCCACGTCCTCTCCTTAGCTCTAAAATTTCATTTTTTCCAATTATTGTTTATTTCTCCAAAGGATTAGAAAATAATACCTTGCATTAGAAGTGTTGGTAGCTAACCAGCAAAGGAATTCATGGGCCTTTCGACACCTGCCTTATCCCATTAATGATATGTGAGTACTGAACTAAATTGTTGACTTGAAGCTTAGATTTCTCAACCTGTGGTTATAGAGTTTCATATTAGTACATGAAATACAACTTCTATCTGTAATAATAGAATCTCTGGGGAACTGTGAGTTAATTAGAATATTACTGCAAAAGCTTGGACACTATCCCATTAAATGTCACAGTTTCAACAGACACAGAAAGTTAAAAAATGTTAAGTTCCTAGAAATACATTTATAACATATTGTTATGGGACAAACTATAACTCTTGTCACCACTGTAACCTCAAATAATTGTTACTGTGGATCTCGTGGGAACCAGTGCATTTACATTAGTAATCAGAACAATGGTCCATATGTTCTCTTTTCCATGTGCAAGAATGCATGGCTCAGCTTATTCAAAGAAAGCTGCTTAAAACTCCTGTTCTAATAACTCACATATACAAAATATGCTGTGAATATATCAGCATTCTGGATAAACAGGTGAAACTGCTATCTCATGCTTATTAGTAAATATTGATACATCTCTAAAAAGGACTCAGAACAAAGGGGATGTTTCAGCAATAAAAATATAAAAGCTTACTTAAGTATACAGGGAGAAAGGCAGCCAAATTTTTAAATACAGGTTTGAATACAAGCATGTTTCTGGTTAACTGTAACTATTGCTTCAGTTGACAGGCCAGTAAGTAGTTATTGGAAAACGTTTCTGAATATTTAGTACCACTTTACCATTGTTAGCCCATAATTGTTGCAGGAATAGTCATTGCTATTTATCGTAGATTATTCTTATGTCTCTGATCTTGTTAGGACAGGAGAAACTGGATACTCAATTCTGGAAATATAGATACTCAATAATCCTTTGAGTTAGTATAAGTCCCGTAAGATCATATCACATCTTAATGATTGATATTGGTATAAGAAATAGACTTCAAATAAGCTGGTGAGCTGGTATAGCCCACACACCATTAAACTCTATGAAAAAGTGAGTGAAATCACCATGAGGGAACCTGGCCAAAGTTTTTCTTATGAAAAGTGGGTCCAAGAGATCAATGATAATTTTTAATATTTGTTTCAATAATTAACAACAGAAGTTTACAGCCAGAGACAGGGTATCATTAACAGAAACAGGTTGCACAGAACAGATGTGGAGAAAGCCGCAGGACTGCATTTAGTTTGGAGACCATCTGCTTATGACAACTCAGAAGGTGGTTCAAGAAACCCTTTAGAAAAGTTATGTCATTCACCGAAGGTTTTCACTTGATTCAAGGCACATGACTTGGGATCAAGTGCTCCTTCTAATAGTATTTTAAACAGGTAGGACACAGAAGTTTTGGGGGAACTTGAAATTTTCTAAAAGGCTTCAATGAGTTTATTATTATTATTATTATTATTATTACTATATGCAGAATGAAAAAATGGAAGATTAATCAGAACAATTGTTAAACAGACAACTTATACAACCTGGACTTCATTCATTTGAAGCAGAGCAGTGCTATGAAATGTTGTCCTCCAAGTAACGTTAGCATTACATGATTTTAGCCATCTTGAAATCAGAGTAGCCTTGATTACCATCAAGGACACCTCATAATCCACCTTGTCATTGTCATTGGAAGGCAAGGGGAACTTATAGGGCTCTCAAGGCCCATGTAGCTCAAAATACTCAATGTGTACCTAGATCCTCTCTCCTCCATCTTCAGGGACAAGACACACTTTTCTTCAGTGACTCAGTTGATAGTAAGCTTCTCATGCTACTACATTTAATTCTGGAGCTATGATTCTGGAAATAACCACCTACTGATGTCCCAGTATGTGGCCCTCAGGCATGCTATATAAGTAAACACTTAGCCATGTACTGTAAGCGATCATTCAGCCATGTTCCTGGATATAACCTCACAGACATAGTAGGACTTAGATGCAATTGCTCCTTAAGTCTTTCATTGTCCTTTCTCTATCAGGTGGATAGACACTGGTTGGCAAATCTATGGGAGCAGTCAGTAAATTAAGCTGTATTACCCACGAGTCACTACACTAATTTACTTTTTGTTGCTGTGATTAAACAAGTGACCAAAACATGTAGAAGAAAGGGTTTATTTCTGTTTACACAGTATAGTTCATTGTTAAGGTTGGAGGAAAAAAAAACAAAAGAAAGCCCAGAATACCCAGAATATAGTCTGCAGAACTCAAAAACGTTTAACAAGACAAAGGGGCACCTCACATGCACTTGGGAGGGAGAGGAAAGCAATCACAGGAGGGGGGAAGCAAAGAAGGATCTGGGTGGGGAAGGGTACAGAGAGAGGAAGAGGAGAACATGATCAGGTGTTGAGTGGAGCAAAAGAACTAAAGCCCTGAGGGCCAGCAGAGAGAATGGGAACAGGCAAACTCAGGAGGTAGGAGGTGGGGTGGGGGGTTCCAGAATGCACCAGAGACCTGTGAGGTGAGAGACTCTCAGGATTCAAAGGGAGGGACCTTAGATGAAATGCCCTACAATGGGGAGAGGGAACTTGTAGAGCCCACTTCCAACAGAAAGACAGGGCATCAAGTGAGAGAGGGGGTTGCCAATTCACAGTCAAAAACTCTGACCAGTAATTGTTGCCATCTGAAAGAATTGCAGGGACAAATATGGAAAAGAGCCTGAGGAAAAGGAGTTCCAGTGACAGACTCAAAGTGGGAGCCAGCTTAATAGGAGGCACTAAGGCCTGACACTATTATTGAGGCTATGGAGCACTCACAAAATGGGACCTATCATGACTGCCCTCCGAAAGACCCAACGAACAGCTGTAGGAGTCAGATGCAGATATTTGCCCCCAACCATTGGACAGAAGTTGCTGACCCCTATGGTTGAATTAGGGAAAAGCAGGAAGAAACTGAGAAGGAGGGTGACCCTGTATGAGGACCAGCAGTCTCAGTTAACCTGGACTCCCAAGATTTTTCACTGGACCACCAACCAGGCAGCATACACCAGGTGATATGAGGTCCCCAACACATATACAGCAGATGACTTCCCGTCTGGGTTCAGTCAGAGAAGATGCAAATAACCCTCAAGAGACTGAAGGCCCCAGGGAGTTGAGAGGTTTGGTGGGGTGGGGGTGGGGACATCCTTGTGGAGATGAAGGGGGAAGAGGTATGGGATGTGGAACAGTCAGAGGGTATATCTGGAGAGGGATAAAATCTGGAGTGTAAAAAAAAAAAATGATTAAATAAAATATAAAAAGGAAAAGAAAAAAAAAAATGATTGAAAACTCAAGGCAGGTACATGGAGGCAAGATCCAATGTAAAAAGTAGAAAGGCTACTCAGGGGCTTGCTATCTCTAGACAGAGATACCACACAGTTTACATCACAGGGCCACATACCTATGAATAGTGCCACTCCCAGCGGCCTGAGCCCTCCCACATAGGTTAGCAACTAAAACATTGACTGAGGAATGAGTCCATAGGAATGATCTAGGAAGTTTCCTGTTCTCGGGTAAATTTGAGTTGTATCAGATTTATAAACCAATTTGTCACACCTGACTCCTTGTCAATTTTGACCTACTAACATAGTTTTATTCCATCTATACGCCTTTGTTCCTTAGCAGTAAGATCACACATTACGCCATAATTTCAAATATGGTACAAACTTAAATGTTAGTCTTTAATAACTCCAATACATGAAAAATTCAATGTATCTTTAAAATCTCAAGGTTTCCTAATTTTGAGCTCTTGCAAAAAAAAAAAAAAAGAGTATATACTTTCTTATCTCTACAGGGAGGGAACAAATTGCATAAAAACAATGATATTAAAGCAACTCTGTAGTCCAACAGTGTTGGTGCACCTTTTAAAGCTTAAATTCTGATGCCTGCGACCCACTCCTAAACTTCTATTCTTCAAAAGACTTGGACAGCTCCATTTTCCAGCCATTCTTAACATATAGTTTGTTTAGTCGGCTCTTGACCACTCTCCTCCACACATTTTGTGTCCTTGCTTTTCTCTGTTTCCTTCAGTTCTACAGCTTTCATTCCACCATACGAATACCATGTATGATAATCATACATTACTGAGTTAGGATGTCAGTTTGAGATGTATCCTTTGTTATGTCTGGACAACAGCTTGTGTGTCCCAACCTTGAGTAAGTATTTTCCAGAAGACGTTACTTAAATGTTTCTGTTGCTGATCTCTTAATAACAGCTTATCTTTCAACCCCAGTGAACCAATCTCATCCCATTATAAAACAGAAGGTTTTAGGTTGAAAGAATCTTAGTTGAAAATACCACATCAACAGTTCCAGCAGTCTTGCTTCCCTCAGAAACAATATTAGCAAAATTTCCACACTGTATTTTCCAACTGAAAAGTTCTAAATGCTTCCAAAATTCTTCCCAAATCAACATGGTAATATCTGTCACAAGAATACCTCATGTTTCTGGTACAACTTTTATGTGTAGTATGTTTATGTTATTGTTATAAACACCATACCAAAAAGCATCATTGAAAGAAACCAGGACAGGACCTGAAATCAGGACCTTGCAGGTAAAAACTACAGTGGAAGATAATAGGGCTACTTACTTCCATGTTCCTATTGTCTTTACCATCTATCTTCCTGTCTTAGTCAGGATAAAACATCATGACCAAGAAGCAAGTTGGGGAGGAAAGGGTTTATTCAGCTTACACTTCCATACTGCTGTTCATCACCAAGGAAGTCAGGACTGGAACTAAAGCAGGGTCAGGAAGCCAGAGCTGATGGAGAGCCATGGAGGGATGTTCCTTACTGGCTTGCCTCTCCTGACTTGCTCAGCCTGCTCTCTTATAGAACCAAGACTATCAGCCCAGTGATGGCACTACCCACAAGGGGACCTCTCCATCACTCATTGAGAAAATGCCTTGCAGCTGGATCTCATGGAGGCATTTCTCAAACTGAAGCTCCTTTCTCTGTGATAACTCCAGCCTGTGTCAAGTTGACACAAAACTAGCCAGTACACTTCCTAATAGAGTTTTCCTCTTCCTAGGTGATTCTGAATTGTGTCAAGTTGCCAACTGATGCTAACTATTCTCTATACATTAGAAATAAGGCTTCTGAAATGTTGGACAAACATTTTTTGTTTGTTTGTTTGGTATTTTGTTGTTGTTGTTTTTCGAGACAGGGTTTCNCTTTATAGCCCTGGCTGTACTGGAACTCATTCTGTAGACCAGGCTGGCCTCAAACTCAGAAACTCGCCTGCCTCTGCCTCCAAAGTGCTGGGATTAAAAGCATGTGCCACCATACCTGGCTGGACAAACATTTTTAAACCAAAGGTTAACTGTGCTCTGAGCAGTAAGGTACCAAGCACATGATCACATGATACTAGCCTGTGGAAACACCGAGGGACAAAACGGAAGACTCCTATATAATAATCATAGAAGACACAACAGGAATGGCAGTGTTTGGTTTGGATATCAACATCATTGCATGTAAGTCCTCCTGCCAATAATAAAATCATAGACATTAAAATGTTTTTTCTATAAGAGATAAAGATTGTGTCTGGAAAAAATATATTATCATAAAAATAATACCCATGTACAGCTATTATATTTAGTGTTCAAATCAAGAAACACTGGTATGTAAATTTTAGACATGATCTAAATAATAAGTTTTTCACTATATTCCATTAGTCCATACTTAAATTGTGACCTTCAAGTGCAAGAAATTGGTAATATATTTACTTTTACCTTAAATATTTCATAACAAGAATATTACTTCTGTAAGAATAGATTGTTAGAAATTAATGCCATGGTGTTACCTTTGACTCAGATTCAAGTTTCTTCTAGAATCTCAGGTAGAAAGAGGATTTCAGGAGTGATAGAAAGTTGTAAAAGTAGAATTATGTTTATAAAATTTAAGGTAGTGAAACTATTTTGTACAACACTTGAATGGAGAGTTGATAGCTCTCTCTCTCTCTCTCTCTGTTTCTGTCTATCTTTCTCTCTCTCTCTCTCTCTCTCTCTCTCTCTCTCTCTCTCTCTCTCTCTCTCTCTCTCTTTCTCTTAATCTATTTCTCTCTGTCTCTCCTGTGTGTGTGTGTGTGTGTGTGTGTGTGTTTAGTTAGCGCTGACCCCCTCTTTGCAGACATAACTAGTGTCCTTTGCCTCCCTGTCTCAAGGGCACATTGCAGCTCTGAAATATGTCAAGTTACCTAAGCCTCGTTTCAAAAATCCTTGCCCTTAGTACATCTTATTTTCAAACCCAAATGAACTCACCAGAGTCTGGTTTGTGGCAGTCCCTTATATATACTTTCCTTATGAGCCAACTGGAGCCTCGATTCAGCTCCAATTTGGTGTCGAAAATCTCTATATGTCTGTCTGTCTGTCTGTCTGTGTCTCATTTAGAATATATATATTGAATTATATTGACATATCAACACTGATTGATGATTTCCACAAATGTACCAATTTATGACAGAAGAAAGGTGATGCAGGAGGCAGAGTGTTGGAATATAGTTTGGGATATCTATTTGCTTTCTCTATGTGCTTCGCCCTGCTCCAGAAAATAAAGTATATGACCCAAGAACAAATAAAGTCTTTTTGTCAATGAAACCACTGAAGAAATTATTTTTGTACACTGCTATCATCAAATGGTATTTTTGAATTTGAAAATAGCCATACACATAATATTCAATTTCTTCCTCATTTGTTGCCCCTTCCATATGATAGAATTCACAGGAGGTGGCATTTAAAGGTGATCAAGTTTTAAACTCAGAGGATAAGGGACCACTGCTTAGATATATAAATTACCACCACCTGAGCTTTGTGAAAGGTGTTAGCCTTGCAAAAATTTTTAAATAATCAAATTTTAAATTCATGAGATAACCACAGAATTTAAATAAATAGCATGATAAAACATATTAAGTGTCTTTCCTGGCAGCCGAGTTTAAAATATTTTATTTTTGTTTTGAGTCGGGAAAGAGATGGAAGGTTGGCATGACAAACAATTGTGCTCAGAGTATTCTTTTCTGCTCACACACCCACATATTCTTCCTCACAAATGTTGATATGAAATTAGTGAACTCAGTTCTCCTATTTGCTTTAAGCACATAACTTCCAAATTTAAATTTATTAATCAAGAACATACAGCATTTTTTGGACTCTGATTAGGAAAATAGATCAGTGTCTTGCCCAGTCATCATCTTAGAGGCTTCCTCTTGAAATAGAGGGGAGAATAATGGAAACCCACTGCCACACATTAAGATGAGCAGTACAGATTTTGGAGCACTGATCCCAAAATGGGATGTCTCAGGGAAGTCTCAGGGAATTCCATAGAAGAGGAGGTTAAAAGAGTTAGTGATATCTAAATCAAGAATGTCTCTCATAGGATTCTTTATACATGGTGATCTATTGGCATGCAGGAAGAATATAAATGTATATCAAAGACACCCATAACTGTCTATTACATCTCTTGCCTCACTCAAAATAAAAATAAACATTTTAAGCTCATTTGACAAGAAATATATTTAATATTTTTATCATGCTACTTATTTAACCTTTGTGGTTATCTCAACAATTAAAGATTTAGAAAGTTTTTCAAGATTAATTCCTTTCAAAGGCTCATGGGGTAGTAGTTTTTCTGTCTAAACATTGAGCCCACATTGTATGAGTTCAAAACTTGATCAATGTTAAATAACACTTTAAGTGAAGTCTGTGACATCTCTCTAAACATGTGATAAAATTGAGTTAACAGTATGTGAACCAGTTAGACGCCTTTCTACTTTACACAGCATGTGTTGCAAATGAGCTGACAATGATCCATGATCAGAATTCATTGGAACAAAATGATTAGCATTATATTGAAATATTTCGAAGTCACACAATGTGAGGGTTGGTTGACATAACAAAACATGCAGACTATTGAATTATTTTCATCCATTAAAAATTCATTGTCTTTGTTGAAAAGTATTTACAACTAGAGATAATCATATTGAGCAAATTAAGCTAATAAACATCATAAAATATTTTTTATTCATCTGTATATTAAAAATACCACATTTAGTGTCCAAATCTTTATCTTTATTTAAAACCTTTTCTTTCATAAAAATATCTTTATTGAACTTAAGGAAGTGTCAACAGACAGCACATTTTCCTGGGCCCATTTTTTTATAGATGCTTCTTTGACACCTTACTTCAAAAAAAGATAGATTATTCTAGACAGACTGAAATAAACCTTAGGATGATTCCTTTGAGGACAAGGAGGTAGCCCTCATCGATTTATAAAACAATTTTATTTCTTTATGTAGTCCATTAGTCACTGGCCCAGGGACCCACTCTATTGTGGAACAGAGGCAGGGAGTTTAGAAAGTAAATTCCCATACTCAATATACATGGAATGAATGAAAACCTATCTGCCTTCCTCCTGCCTGTCCCTAGAAGTGACTGCCCATAAGTCATCATACTCTGAGTGTGTAAAATTCCATTAATTTATGCTCCCATTGGCATAAGATTTTATGCTTGAAGGTTCAGTCATGACCACAGGAGATTTGCTTTTATCACTGGGGAGTATATGTATAAGCTAGGGTGACCACTTAGAACTCTGTTGCCACGGTTTGTGGGAAGAATATAGAAGGGATGATGTCATAGCATTCTTTCTTTTTTTCCCCCCTTTATTTTGACAGTTCCATAAGCATTCATCTCCTTCTCATTCTCAAGTCTTTGGACTTAGAGGTGATACTCAGGAGATTCAGTATTCTTGGTTACACAGGGCTCCTCTGTGTGCCTCAGCTTCACTGGACAGGGTGCTGGCAAGGACGTTAGTAATAGCAAGATTTGTTCCTTTGAACCACTTTCCATTTTGCTTAATTATAGGTTCTTTCTGGACTTGTCTGTTCTTTGCTTTTACTTTCTCTTTTCAAGCTCCCCTGCCAACAGTGTCAAATCAAGCCCTTCCTAGCACATGTTTCCCTTTCAGTCCTTTGTGGGGGAAATAGAGCAAGAGATGGTTAACAATTGTTACTCTTCAGCTATTGAAACTAATGAAAGCAACTGCCATGCTTCCACTATGGGCTCTCAGGGGTGTATGTGCAGCGGGGAGAATGAGTTGCATCTCTCTTAATTACCCCACACAAAGGGCAGTGTTTACTCCTAGGACACAAGGGATTGATGGCCTACTTTACTTTCCTGTCAATGGAGTCTCTCTGTGCACCTCTCCGTCCCTCTCCACAGTATTAATCCTAGAAATGATGCCAAGGGAGCTTTGGCTTAGGTTCCAAATGAGGCACAGCAGACACCAAGAGCTGAGTCCACTCATGGCCCATGCAAAAACTCCAGGCACTACCCACATTTCTGGGCCTTCTTTCATTTGTCTATGAGTAGGAGGAAATCAATGTCCCTCTGTATCACACCTCTCCATTTCCAAGTCCTTGATGCCCAATTTTATTTCTTTCTCATGTCAACTCAATTTATTCTATTCTCCCTGATATGAATCGATCATTATAAAGATTATATGCTCAAAAATACTTCAAAATAAAAAAGTCTTTTCTATAGGTGTAACTTCCTTCATGCTCCCAAGGGCATAATTCCCTGTGACTGTCATTTCCCTCTAAAATATACTCATTGACTGGTCATGCTACTTTGCCTCTTTGCTCTCCTTCCCAACACTTTCCCTATTAGTCTCATTATTGTGGTTTTTATAGTGGAATTTTCAGGATTCTTGAAATCTCCAGATTCCCCAACAAATACTGAGATTACTGTTTACCTATATTCAATTAGCAAGTAGGAAGAGATCAAGCTATCATTATCTATGTATAGTGTCTCTCTGTTTGTTATGTTGACCCAGTATCTTGTATTATTCCTTAATTTTATTTAAAATTTAGTATAGTTGCTTTGTGTCTATGTTTGATTGTATGTTCAGCTACTTGCAATGTATTGTGTTGGCGAGACCGACTTAAGTTTCCCTGGAAGCTCTAAGAGAATGATTATTCAAAATTAAAAAAAAAAAAATGACTTGGGAAGGAGCTAACCTATGGGAAGAGTGTGAAAGAGACAGGAGGAAGCTGAGTATCTGACAATCCAATTGAGAAATGTAATCAAAGGGGCAGTAAAATAATAAAATAGCTGTGATGTGAAAAGAGGGGAAACACAGGGAATTAAAGGACCAAACAGGGTTATAAGGAGGGGGATGGCTGACTATGGATGTAAGTTAATCAAAACTAAGGATGCATGAATAAGCCTTATGGAAACCAATGGTTCTTAAGCTACTTTCAAAATATAGCTGAAAGCAACAGTTTGGAAAGATGTAGCTGTGTGTGATGGTTTGGTGTAAAATGACCCCCATTGGCTCATATTCGAGAACTTGATGATCAGAGGGTATGGCACTGAGAGTGAGCCTTGATGTTTCAAAACCCATGCCAGGCTCATTTTTGCCTCTCTGCCTCTGCCTCTGCCTCTGCCTCTGCCTCTGCCTCTGCCTCTGCCTCTGCCTCTGCCTCTGCC
>NC_034596.1:90710423-90712923 GCF_900095145.1 Mus pahari
CACACACACACACACACACACACACACACACACACACACACAGAGAGAGAGAGAGAGAGAGAGAGAGAGAGAGAGAGAGAGAGAGAGAGAGATCAACATAGAAATACAATGTTTTCCAGAACAGGCCCTGAAAATCAGAGGAACTATTCTAAGAATTGACAAATAGAAATATATGATTATAAATCTTTTGCAAAGTAAAAACAAAGCAAAACAAAACAACAACAATAAAGCAATTACCTATGTGAAGCGAAACCTACACATAAGACAAGTAATTAATATCTAAGATATATAAGTAACATCAAAAACTAAATACCAAAAACCATCCATTCCATCAGTAAACAGACTATTGGGTTGGACAGGACAGTTCACAAATGAAGAAATACCAGTGGGCAATAAATGTTTGCAAAGTGTTCAACATCTATAGATATTAGATAAATATGAGTCCAAAGTGCTTTGAGACTCCATCAGAATGGTCGCCAAAGGGGGGGGGGCAGTGTTGCTGAGGATATAGAGAAAGAACTGGTGAGGAGCATCTAAACCTGTGACAGCTTCTACAGAAATTCTACTGCATTTCCTCAAAGCCCTGAAAACCGAACTTACTTTGGTGCAATTATACCACGTTTGAGGTTATGCATGAGGCATTCTGAGTCTACATGCTTCTGTGATGCTTGATTACAACTGCATTGTTCACAATAGTCAGGCAATAAAACTATCCTAGATGTCCCTTAACAGAAATCAGTGAGGACATTGAATATATATTATGTATTATATTATATTATACTATATTATATTATATAGTGAAATTATATATAAATTTTATGAAATTATAAAAAAATTAAGTCATGATGTTGGCACAAAAATAGATGAAACTTGAAATCATTATGTTAATTGAAATAAGCCAGACTCAGCAAAAGAAAACAAACAAACACATTTTTTCTCCTGTGTAGAACGTATATTTTAAATGGGTGAGTGTATATGCCGTGTTGCTGGTCAGGCTCTGCTTCCCTGGCTGTAAAGGCATGATCAGCCCATGATCGAACCAATTGATCCTGAGATGGGAAACTGAGTAGGAGAGTAGGGGGCTGAAGAGAGTACAGGTGGTCATCCTCAGTTAGAAACCTCATTTAATGGGGAGAAATAAGGCTATTTAAACCTTTGGGGGTGATTATGGTCTTTCAGGGTGAGTGTACATCATCGGTTAAAGCCAAGGTCCTGTAGGTGCACCATTATAGCATGAGAAGAAATTCCAGCTGCTGCTAGAGATGACCTTGTAAGAAGAGAGGAAATTGAATATGGCTTCCAGGCTTTGTGACCGCCTCTGGTGGGCAAAGGTGGGGTGGAGGGTTGGTTATGTGGATAGAGATACACACACACTGGGCAGAGAGAGAATACTACTCGGGCTAACTCAGCTCAAGATTTCTGGGGTTTGGACATGCCTTGACCCTATTCTTCTTCCTGACTTGCACCCATACCTCCTGTCCACTATCCCCAGTCCCATGGGTCCTTGGATCCACACCTCCCCCTTTTTTTTTATAAAGGGAGGTGACAAAGTCACCAGCCTCTAGGTTTAATCCGAACCTGGCTGGTAGTGACTTGGACAAGGCTGCTTACATGCTGTTTTAGAATTTGGATGAAACAGGAATCCAGGAGGAGGAAGGTTCTAATGGCCAGTATGGGGCCATGGAAGGAAAGAAGCCAAGCTGCCAGAGGGTTTCAGTGCCATGGCCGATGATGTGTAGATCATAGTGGTACCACTATCATAGTGGGCTCAGAGACCTTGCCTGAGATCTTGAAGTACCTGTATGTCTTTTTTCTACTAGTTCAGATTCATTAATGGAGAAACAGTATCCTCCCTAGTACAACACACGTCCCTCTCTGCTCAATTTGTCAGCAGGTTGAGAGCATGACTATTTCCTAAGGCAACGCCCCTGGAGGGAGGTTATCTGTTGCTGGCGGAACTCAAGTCTATCTAAGGTGGAGGTCATGACCTGGTTAAGTTTGTCCTGGATGTCTTCAGCCAGGTGTTGTGTCTGTGCCAGACCCACCCGAGCAGCCCTTGTTTCTCATGCTGAGACGCTCAGGCCAACTTCTCAAAAAGATGAAGATCTTTTCTTTGCTCCAGTCCCATCATGGCTTTCATGTGATTTCTTTAGACATGTACACTTGAACCTGTGGGGTAATCATTTCCAGGGTATGAAATCCTTGGAGGGAGGAGGTAATACATGAACTCATGATGTTATTTTACCAGACAAGAGAGGGGGTGGGGGTGGGGGTAGAGCTGATGACAGGAATGTAACAGTGATGTTACAGGAACATGCAAGATGGGACCTAGAAGAGGATCCTAAGAGGTAAAGGAGGAAGAATAGATTGCAAAGAGGAATTGTTCTTTTTTTAACTTTCATGTGGGTAAGAGACCACAGGGTTCATGAAGCTAGATATGAATGAGTGCAGATACTAACAATGACCACGAAAAAGAGGCACAGGAAAGCACTGAAGACTT
>NC_034596.1:90717923-90736032 GCF_900095145.1 Mus pahari
GACAGCTGCTATAGCTGTTATCACATCCTATTGAAGCTCCTGGAAAGGGAAAGTTATTATCTGAGTTAATAATATTAAGTGCTGCTCATATTATGGTTCAAATCCCCTACCTCAGAGGTACTGGGCCTGCCTACCAAATAAATGTAGATCTGTAGTTCCTGAACTTTGAAGCTAATCCAAATTTGTTTTGGGGAAACACAGTGCCCACATTTGAAATAAACTGCTATTCATATACCCACTTCAGTTTTAAGGCCAGGACCTTGGATATAAAATAACATCTTTTGAAAAAATTTTCAATGACTTAATTGAGAATCTGAAAATCTTGGTTTGGCTTGGGATCTTAACAATGACTAGTCTCATTCTGTATATTTAAGCTTAATTAAAAGTTTAGTAGACACCGCAAGACATGCTGAAAAACTAGTGGAAAACAAAGGAGTCACTCAAGGATGACTGTAAAAGCACCATCTTTTTCTCATTTCCCAGAGTTACTTTTATTTCTGAGGTATGTGTAGAGATGCTAGATATCCAGAATCATGCTTCCTTTTTTCTGTTAATAAAACAGAGGATATTATTCCCAGGTAACCACACTTTCCTGCAGAGTTCTAACATGGACTCACTGTTTGTTTTAACATATTCTTTCATGTAATGAACTTCAGTCAACTGTAATTATTAAGGGCGATGAAGCCTTCATGCCAGATCAGATAAACACGATTAATTCTTGTCTCCTTAACAGAAATAACAAGAGGAAAAGTCAGTTGTTATCCATAGGAGACTATCACAGGAATTTTGAGTTCACTTGCTCTTATTTTGCTTCTTGCACATGATATTATTAGTCTAGGGGCAAGAAGCTGTTAATAGAACATGCTTCCTACATCTCCCCCAAAACAAAAACAAAAAAAAAATAAACAATAAAACAACACAAAACCAAAAAAAAAAAACCAAACAAATAAAAACACCAAAACTGTGAAAGACCATTTGTCTGAGTTGGGCTCTGGGGCAAAAATGAGTATTGTGGTCAGTTTAGAAAACTTTCTGCTTATAGACTATGTTGAGTTGTGGAAAATGATAAGGAGACAGCTCTAAGACTTGGCTGAGTGTCTCCATTGTGTGTCTCATGGATGGACCAGCTGAGGTCCAACTTCTTCAGTCAACTCTTCTACAACATGGAGATACTAATGCTACATGTCTTCTCAGTGTGCGGAATAGCTAATGATGAATACTGTCTGCCTTGTGAATCCTGATTATTGTTCATTTCTATGGATCTATCCCCATGTGCTTCTTTTGCATGTTAGGAAGCTAATAAGTGAACTGAGATATTGAGCTGAAACACAAATAAGGTAAAACACTAAAACCACTTTGGCATTATATGGCCGTATTAAATGTGTGGTAGTGTATGATCAAAGGCCTTTTGCAAAATGAACAAACCAAACCAAACCAAACCAAACCAAACCAAACCAAACCAAACCAGACCAACACATGTTTGAGTTCAAGTGAAAAGTATGCTTTGCTTCTGAAAAAGGCTGGAATTTCTCTAGATGTTTGTGATGAAGAGAGATGACAGATCCACAGTTTCAAAGCAGAAAGCAGTAGGAGACAATCCTACTTCTTAAGTGATACACTAAAGACAGAATGAGTTATTTGGAAAACTGACTTTTTCTTTTCATAGCTTTGGAAACTTAGACATCCAACACTCTCCGAGATACATCCTTTTAGGATTGCTTGCAGTCAATTTCTTTGGCCCAGGATGTGCTGCAGAACTCTGAGGTGAATATCTGTTGGTCTTCTTCCTCTGCATTTTGAGAAAATAATGAACCATTGGTTATGAACAGCTGAAAAGAATATGGGAAGGTCATTGTGTTGCCAAAATGTGATATGTTGAGAAATGTGAAGGCTTTTGGAACTTCTAAAGTACTGTCACGCAGGAAGCAGTGCAGTAAGTGGGTTCATCCATCACTAGCAAAAGCAGGGACACAACATCTCTGCTTGAAGGTTGGCATGGAAATGTTCAACCCTGATTAAATGGCTATAATTCCTCAAGGCTGTGGCATGGCTGGCAGGCATGGGAAGCCGCGGGGCCTTAAAATATAAATTGGTCAAATTTGTAATAGACTGTCATAGAAAGAAAAAGAAGTTCTAGATTCTCCCTAAATTCACATTATTGAGTCATATTTAAACTTTCCAAATGCTGACTTGCAAATGAGTTTTGATGAGCAAGACAGGAATCTATATATTTTTTAAAACTTTAATAAGAATATCATGGGTGGTGTTTAATGTTAATATTATAATGTAATATCAGAATGTTTAATGTTACTCTCAGACTCAAGAGCTATGGTGATTTTAAAAATTCGTTAGTCATGTTGTTTGAATCAATGGATTGTATGGAAGTCATGATTAAGAATGGTAAAGGATAGATACTGTCATTGAAATTTCAAATATACCTTAAAATTAAAAATATATTTAACATATTTATTTTACTCTATGCAGAAGCCTTTCTTACACGTGCCACACTTCCTTCAGAAATTAAAATATCAAGAGACTGAAGGTAACTTACTGGAGCAAGAAACAGAACATACAACTGACATGATGTGTCATTATAATCTATACCTAGAGTTTGGTGAGCATTGCATGCAACACTTCACTATGTTATCTGTGTTCTCCCACTTATGTATTATATCCCTCTTTTTCCTACAGTACCCGACAAAATGTTCTGCTTACTATAGACACTGTGTAAATTCATGTTGCTTAAATTCCCAATTCCCTACCCTCCATGAATAATAGAAGAGTTACATGGTACTCTTTGGAGAAACTAGGAAGAGCCAATGCTTTTCGAAAGAAACCCTGAACTGTGCGGAGGAGTGTTGGTACAAAGGAGGCTGTCCCTTGAAGCCTGGGCTAATCTTGTTCACTTCTGTATGTTGCAACATCACGAGAAATGTTTGATGAATAGGCGAGTCAATATGCATTGGTAATCATATGGTTGTTCATTCACTTTGTGGTGTTTACATTGTACCCACACTGCACCTGTAAGCACTGTCAGGTCCAGATAGATGAATTAAGTGAGAGCAATCAGGGCCTATGCAGTTTTGATATCATCTTCCACAGTCCCCTGTCTTTTTATTTATCTTTTTTCTTGTTGTTTCTCTACTTGGAGAGGTTTCCTATAGTCGAAGGTACACTACTATAGTAACAAATAGACATAAAATTCTAGCGCGACTGGCAACTGTGACTCTATAATGAAGAGAACAATGTTTTCATGAAAACAAAAAAATATGCAGCAACTTCCAGAAATTTAGTTTTTATTTCAACTCAAAGCACTTGAGGTTTATAACTTGATTCTTAGAGGCCATGTCTCAACAAGCTTCACAGCATAGGAGCTGTGGCTTCAGTACTGTCTCTGTAATGTGAATATTTTCCAGCTATAAATTACATATTTTATTTAATACTTTGGAATTTTCATTGTTGAGGACCATAGAGAGACATACAAATCACTTTTACTTGGAATGTTCACTTTTAATTTATGGCCTTAAGTGAAAATAGATTCAGTGAAAGGATATGGATGTGCTTTCTGTAAAATATAAAGGAAAAAAATTAAAGGTCCATTATTAGAATATCCCTTATATGGTAGTCTGCCCTATACTTGTTTGCCTCTCTCTTTCTCTCTCTCTATCTCTCTCTGTCTCTGTCTCTGTCTCTGTCTCTGTCTCTCTCTCTCTCTCTCTCTCTCTCTCTCTGTGTGTGTGTGTGTGTGTGTGTGTGTGTGTGTGTATGTATTTCTCTCTGTGTGTATGATGTGTGATGATTAATATAGTTAGGGCTGCTTTTAACTTTAAAAAGCATGGGATTATTTACAGGGGCATAGGAGATTTATTGATACCTATACCAGTGAAGATAATGAATGTGTCTCCTTCCTGCAGAAACGATAACCAGCCTATTGTTTTAAAATGTTAAAAAAAAAAAAAACAGACATGACAAATCATTAGTCCTATGAAGATAAAGGATTCCAGAGAAGTTCAGGACTAAATGAATCATAATAATAATTCACAGAATTAAAATTGTATTAGAATTCATTTGAGGAATCAGGCAACTTCATGCCCACTGAGAGTTCTAAATTCCTGAATTCCTGACCATATCTCTTTCATGATACTTCTGATATGTTTCAGTACTTGTATACATAGCATATCTTATTCTGTGTTCACAGTGTTATTAGTTCTTTCCCCTAGCCTAGTAAATTCCCCTATCACAAAGGTGGTATCATAACCAAGTAGGCAGGTGCAGGCATCCAGCCTACTTTTACCACATTAAATCTACACAAGGAATTGCAGTCAATGGCCAGGGTCTATTAAACTAGTTCAAAGTGATTCATTAGCACAGAGAACATTCAAAGTAGCCACAGATCTCAGCTTTTGGCAAGCATGTTGAAGCAAGCCCATAACAGATTAAGTCAATGAACTGACATCTTAAATAGCAGTTGGGAGCTGGGAGAAATGAATGAGCTGACCTCAGAACAGTGAGCAAAACTTAATGACTAGACAACACAAATTTTTGGGTCCTTATGGGAGAATATTTCCCGCTATGTATTAAGGGGAGGAGCGAGGGGCCACATAGTTATACACATCATTAATTAAACTTACCACAGAGGGGCTACTGATGTCTACCTTGCTGCCTAATTAACATATTGGGTGAAGGATGTTAGATATTTACTGCCTGTTTTTACATCAGAAACCATAAGGGAAATGGCCCCTCAGAAGTACATCTATAATTCATGGACCAAATCAGAAGCTGTGCGTGCAGGCTTACATTGCTATGCATTCTTTCCCCTGATTCAAGTGGGAGCTAGCCATGCGTAAGGAAGGTCAGAGCATGCTGTGTGATTCCATTTGTTTTCTTTCTTTTCAAGATGTTTTGGATATCCTGAGGCATGGGCAAGGGCATTGGAGGAGAATAGGAAATGTAGGTTAAATTAAAGGATTTATTTTAGTAAATCTTTCAAGGACCTGCAGGTACTAATTAGGGGAACACAAATTATTGTAGATTGAGTATATGTAAAGATATTTATAGTCACCAATATAGGACTAAATTATAAAAAAAAAATGTGCAATTGATTTTGTCTTATACTTTGGGTTATTTAGTATATGTACAACACTAGAACTATGAGAGATTTGCTCAAAATATTTGTATTTGCTTCTACCTTTAAGTCACTTTGTATGAAGATTATCACTTTTGTAAATTTTATTTTTCACATCTGCTATTTATATTTTGGGATACATGCATATTATTAATGTTTGAATATCAACAAAATCTCATTGAAATTTTGATGAGAATTTCTCTTTATGATTTTTTTCCTAATTTAATCCATATATCATGTATTTAATGGAGGTTTTTTTTGGGGGGTGTTTTTTATTTTTTTTTTAAATGAGCACTTTGAGTAAATCCTTTGGAGAGGAAATTAAAATGGCTTGTTATCTCATTATAGAATTTCTATTTTAAACCTGACAATATGATGACAAAGCGTGCAAGTCAAGCAGGAAGGATGCATGGCTAATCAGTTTCACAATTAATCGTTCTGATCCACCCTTTGCTATGGCACCAGGGAGCAGCATGCCCATCTCATGCAATAACATTGCGGTTGAACCAGTCTGTTGCTAAAGTATAGTGATGGAGTTACAGCCTGGAGGTCACAGACTAGAATCAGACTGAGACTGGAGATTATAAAACAGCTTGCTTTGCCAGTGTTATACATTACCAATATTATATACCTCTTTTAAATATGTTGTAATTCAAAGATATAAAAATCTACGGCTTTTGGTCACTTCACTCTGAAGCCTAAATGGCAGACTGAATCCTGCCTGGTTCTTATTCAATTAGCATGTAATTTGTTGTGCGTTTGCATACTCAGCTCAGACAATAGAAGTTCAGAGAAGATACACTTTAAGTGTTTTTGATAGGCTAGACTGTCCCACTTTCCACTGCATACAGTAATATAAAATGGACTGATTTATGAACATACATGAAAAAGTGTTCATTCTGTGATGATTTTCTTCCTCTGTTATATGATTTGTGGTTCTAGCCTTTTCCAGAAACAACAGCCTTATCTTGACCCTTTCTCTTTCAAGGAGATTGTTCTTTCATAGCCATATGCTTATGGCTTTACTGGATCTAAAATCCCTCCCAGTTGGTTTCCATAGACCACTAAACACAGGTAAGCCATAGGTTTCAGAATCGACAAAGCAGAAGCTGGTGATTGACTACATTGACTGGTGATTTGACTGAACAACTGGAGTTGGCAGTACATTGGAAAAGTTCTTCAAATATACGTGAACTGTTCGAACATGGGCGCATTTGTTCATATCTGCAAACCATCTGTGATCTTCAGGTCAATCTCATCCAATGTAAGAATCTCAAGACACTGAAGAAAAGAGCACTTTAACTCTGCTCTAGACAAAAAGTTGGTTTCAATGAATTCTTGCCCAATCTATTGTCAGAATGCAGTGGAGGGAAGGGTAGTCACAGTGACATTTTTCTCCTACCGCTTTAATTTGCAGATATCCATTTCAGGGATATTTGCATTCATTGAGACAAAGACTTCTTTTTTCTTTTTCTAACCAGTGGACATCACCAAGTGGAACTAGTGAAGATAAGTATATATCTTGTAGATTCTTTATTTATTACTGTAAATGAAGTATACATTCAGACAACAGTGATACACTATTTACTTATTAGTAAGTCAAAACATCTAACAACAAGAGAAAAGTGAATTATTTTTCTTTGGTTTCATAGGCATCTAACTCTATCAAAGATGGGGGTGAGGAGACATGTTGTGATTCATGGCAGTTGAAACTGAAGTAGGTGAACTTTTATGAATGAACACTTTTAATCAAGGTGAGCCAGGGTGCAGAGAGAGCAGGTTAGTTCCAGAGGTGAATACACTATGTGGAGGGCCCATTCGTGATCTACATGTTACATCCTCTATAATCCCAACCCTCTAAGGAGTCATTCTCATCAACATAGCTCCACCATCTTGGAACCCATCATTTAAAATATGAGCCTACTTGGAACATTTCAGATTAAAGCAGCAGAAATGAGTGCGAGGGATGTCTGAAGAGCACTCAGCCTTAGGTGTTTGCTTTAAAATATGAGAGAATTTCAAGGCTAGATCATTCCTTGTGATAATGTCATTCACCTTTGTTTCAATTCCTAAGTTTCTCCTGGAGAAAACACTTGTGAAGATGGAAATGTAAAGAACTGTAGTCAAGGAAAATCTGGATAAAATATGTGAGAGTTGTAGTATAAGTATTAATAATTAGTTTAGAATTTCTTTAGGAAAGGTCAAGAATAATCTGAAAGGGGAAAGGCAATTTTTGCTTTATAAGACAAGAAATTTGAGAGAATGATCATGCCAGGCATTACTAATCCAAATGAGATTTTTTTTTTTCTGGGGTATCTAAATACAGGATTTACATGATAAGACCCATTGCTCCTCATTATTTGTATGAAATCATTTAATAGATATCATTCAATAGGCAAAAGATAAACCATATGACTGCCAGCCCTAATCTTTCCTCCTTGGGCATACTTCCACAGATTCTCAATCAGACAGCTCTCTCTCTTCTCTTTCTCTCTGTCTCTCTCTCTCTCTGTGTATCTCTCTCTGTGTCTCTCTGTCTCTCTCTCTCTGTCTCTTTCTCTATATGTGTGTGTATGAATATATATATTCATATTCATATATACATTCATATACACATATGGATCTGGTTTTTCTCTCCTAGGCTCTCATATTGGCATTTTTCTCCTTTGCACACACCTGTCTGTACTCAAGTCAGGTTTGTGCTTAAGGAAATAGATCTAACAAATTTTTTGTTAGATGAAATTAATTATTATTGGCTTTGGAAAATACTAATAACTTTAGTTAAAATTTAATATATAATAAATTAATAGCTAATTACTATACAGCTATTTTGAAATCTATCAAAGGGGAAATTTTCCACATATGTTAGGCATATTGAGAGACAAGTAATATAATTTGGATAACTCTTCATCTTATTTCTCCATTTTCCTTAAGATAAGTTGATGTCTATATTTTGTATAAAAATTCAATTTAAATGTCAATTTAAAAGGAGAAGTACTATTACAAGGGGCAAATACCATGGCTCCAGCCAAGAAATACACAGGTGCTCCAGTGTAGGTTTGGGAATGCTCACTGAGACTGTAGCTTAGTGATAGATTATTTATCTGCTATAAGCAATGCACCATATTTTTTAAAAATTCAAAGAATTCAAGGGAGGAGGAGATTTCTATAATATCCTGAGTAAATCCATTTGCATCTCAATGAAATCTTTTTCTACCTAAATGATATCTCTGAGACTCTTTGTAGGGATAGGAAATAGCCTTAATTATCAATATGCTTGTAGTTTGCTTTATAAAACCAAGGGGCTATTCTCTCATTAGTGAAAATCATAAAGTTAGACAAACTAATGTCCCTGTGGGTATTTATTTCTCATTTCTTATTTCCTCCTCCATTCTACAGGTCTAGTTATGTATAATAGTTGCTCCATAGAAATTTTAATCGAATAGCTTTCTCATTTTAATTTGCCTCCAGATAATAGTTTGGTTTCTTAATTAAGGCAGTGAAAGCACGCATTATGATCTTTACCTGAAATATGTTTTGATTAGCACCAATACCTAGAAATGTGTTTGACTAAAGTACTGTTTCCCCTGCAGAGCGACTGTGTTAAAACTCATGGTTTCACTTTATCTCAGAGGTAGATGCATTTTCTCACTAAAAAAAAAAAAAGAAAAGAAAAAAGAAAAAAATGTATTTATTCTTAGTAAAGTTTGTAAAGTTTTTCATATTCATTCCAATAAAAATCTGCCTGTTCTCTGGACATTTTTCTCTCTGTGTCTTCTCTTTGTCTCTTACTTGCTTGTCTTTCATGACATATGTCGATTGGGAAAGGGCCCCACAAAGGTTTGTGTGTTTAAACATTTAGGGCCAGCTGGCAGGACTTTTTGGTAAGGTTCTGGAAACATCATGAGGTAGAGACTCACTAGAGGAAGTATTTTACTGGGGCAGCCCTTGATGTTTTATAGCCTGTCACCTCTTCCTGTTCTCTCTCTGATTTCTAACTATTGATGCAGTGGGACAAGCTGCCTCTTGCTCCTCTCATGCCTTCCTTCTTCTGAAAGATGGATTCCTTTGGAGCTGTAAACTAGATCAAACTCTTCTTCCCTTAAATCACTTCATCAAGCGCTTTGGTGCAGTAACATGTTAAATAGTTAAGGCCCTTCCTGTAATAAAAAGTCTGTCAGCATACTTGAAAAGTGACTCATAATGACCATGGTAAAAATAATACGGACCACTCACTACATTTTTAAATGTGTGTTTATTTTGATTTTAAGTCTTTTTGTATGACCCAGTCTTTTTTTTTTTTTTTTATTGAAAATACATACAATATATTCATTTCAGGTTTCCCCCTCCCCCATTTCCTCCAAGATCTCCCTCTTCACAACTATTTAAATCTATGTTTCCTTTATTCCTTTGCTTCTTTCTTTTGGAGAAAAAAACCAGGCAAATGAAAATATAATAATAACAATAATAACAAATGATTAGAAAGCACAAGAAACACATATACATAGACACATATAAAAACAAAACCCATAAAAACACAAAATCAGAAACCATAATATAAAGGCAAAAGACCAGTAATACTTAAAAACATATCTAAACAATTTAATATGAGACAAAAAATGGAAAAACATTGAGTTGGTATTGTGTTGGCCATGTAAAGCTTGGCATAGGACCTGTCCACACATATGGCTTATATACCCATTAAGATTCTGTTGGACAAACTATTTGTTTTCATTGCAAGTGGTTGTTGATTGAGGAGAATTTCCTAGTTAATGTTAGGAACTCATGTCTAATTCTCCCCTATCAGTCTTGTTTGGAATGGAAAACATTTTTCTAGCTGTCAGCCTTCTCTCCTCTTTCTTTTGCAACTCCTTGAGCCATGAGGGACTGGATTTTCTGAAGACATCTCATTTAGGATAGATTATTCCCAAGTCTCTCACTCTCTGCACACTGGACAGTTGTAGGGTACGTTCTATGTTTCAAAATAATCCTGAAAAGTACTAAACAATATTCCTCTCAAACATGCAAAGCAGCAGAGCTGCAGAATGTTTATGTATGTTTATGTTATGTTTATGCCTAAGCAGAGGAACAACCTCCCACCTTCTCTGAGACTATTTATGCTTTGAATTGAAATTAAGAGTTTAACTACAAGCCTCTTGAAATAAGAGACAACTCAATTCTACATAGCAATCAGACTGTTTGTGCTAAAGTGGAAAGTTGATCACAACATTTTCTCACTTAAAATTATTCAATTGATCCCAAATTCCCTCAAAACAAAGTTCAAGTTTGTTACTATAATACTTGTCTCCTTCATTCCTAACTGTGACATATAGTCTGAATTCCTCTTTTATATCTTCTCCTGTAAACCAATCTTATTTCTAATAACTTTTATGTCTCATACTTCATCTACCTTCAGCATACACCTGATGCTCAGGCTTGCTGCAGATGGCCCTGGGGCTATTTGTAATTTGATGCTAATTATGTTCTCCTGGGAGGGGTTATGAACAAGGAATGAGTCAGCACTCAGGTGATTTCCTGTAAACCTTCTTTCCACCTTAATTTGTAAAATAAAGGCTAGACTCTGTGATTGGGCAGATTAAGAGAGGGTTGAACTGAAAGTTGGGTGAGAGAAGAAGGAGGAGAGAGAGGGAGAGAGAGAGAGAGAGAGAGAGAGAGAGAGAGAGGATGACAATAGAGGAGGAGGTGGAAGGAAAGCAGAACAGAAGCACATGGCCTGGAGAAGCCTCAAGTTCTAAGGGGTCTCATAGATGGGGAAGATAGATGGTAGTGTAGTGGTCGACCTGCGTAATCTAGATGCACAGCTTGTATTCATATTGATTTGTGTTTACATGGTTGGGACATATTTGGGTTGAAGAATTACCACAACACAGGCTGAATTTCATTCTCTTCAAGCCTCAACTAGGAGAATTCTACATTTGCAAAACAATCTGGAGTCTCCATTTGCTACCCTCTTTGTCTTGTCACAGGAGATTCCTTATCCATTTTACAATTTGAGTTTTTCTTCTATTTATGTTACAATGACATCCTTGAAAGTACAGACAGATTCTCCAACATTCCGTTCCCATTTTTCACAGTAATATGTGATATACTAAATTCTCAGTTACTGAATATATGGGGAACTAAGAATGGACTTAGGTAACCATTTAGTATGCCTTTGAGTTTATACATATTAAGTTTATTACATCAAATGCCTGAATAGGAAAACAGCTGTTTTCACTTTGTAAGCCAGTGCATGGTAGTTGATTGTTTTAAAGCAAGCATACAAATAAATACAATCAAATATAAAATATAATCAGTTAATTTTAGAAATTTATAACTTTCCTATTAAAACACTAATACTTTCCCATCATTTAGATTCTTCTGGCTATTATCCTGCCTTTATTTTTGTCAATCATTAGACATTTTCATGTAAAACTCTAAAATGTAAATGCTGTCATATTGCCTCACTTCTTCAAATGCTTCAGTCAAATGCTCAGTAGTTAGAAGTGTGCATTGTTTTTCTAGAAGACTCATGCTCAGTTCCCAGGAACTGCCTGTAAACTACAAGTCCAGGAAACCTAGTGCCCTCTGCTGACCTCTACAGGCATCTGCAACAGGACATGTGTCCACAGGTAAAGACAGATATGACTTTAAGTAGTCTTTAAACAACCACTTTAATAGTTCCTTAGTACTTTTGATGATTACTTTGATTGTGAATGGATGCCTTGGCACAAAACCTCTCCCATCCTGTTGACTGTTGCACAGAGTTTAAAGCTCTAACCCTATATTTATCATTCTCTATCCATATGATCTTTCTCCCTTCCCTCCATTGACATATAAGTCCCTTTCTTTGAGATTGCGCTTCTTATCCAACATTATGACTCTAGATTCTGAAGATAATTTTTTTCAACCTTCCTGTTAAGCACCTGTGCCTTGCCATCTATTATATTAAACATTAGTTTTTAATTATTGACAGGCTCTCTGTGGGGTATCTGATTCCTAGGACAAGAAACCTAAGTTTCTTGTTAATCTTTATGTATATGTTGTATCATACATTAATTTTAATTGATTTTAGTTTTCATACTTGTATATAGTGGATATTTTCCATATTCTACCTTGCATTACCTATGCTTCATTTCTTAACCCTCTCTTATTCTCATACTCTCTCTTGAATCTGAGAAAAGTTTGTTTCTTGTTTCATGTCACGTCCAATTGTATGTCTCTGTACTAAACCTCGAAAGCAAGAATGACTGCAAACATATATTTCTGTTTCTTGGATTAATTTAATTCATTTGATGTAGTTATCTCCAGTTGTATCTAATTTTTCTTCACACATGACTTTGTTATCATTTAAGCCTGAGAAAATGTACCCAGTGTGGATATATAGCACTTTTTCTTCTTCATATCTCTGCTGATAGAAAACTAATTGGCCCTCAAATTTAATTATTGTAAAAGTGTTGAAGTAAATATCATTGTGTAAATACATGATATGTTGACTTGTAAGACTTAGGGTAAAATTCCAAGGTTTGGAATGGTTGAACCTTGAAGCAATTATTTAATATGTGTTCTTAGAATGAATAATTAAGCCATTTAAATAATTAAAAAATCACTCTAAAATGTATTGCAAACCCTAAGTCAGTAAATGAATGCAGAAATCAATCCCCCCCCCCCAATTCCATCTCTATGCACCAATGATACATTCATTGTGCTCTCCCCGGATTAAAAAAAATGCAGCATATTTTAAGCCAATAAGAAGTTATTATTCTTACTCTCATTTGAAAGATTCAAAAGCCATCAGTTATACCTTTTTTCTATATCAATATGAATTGATGTTGGCAAACTTTTTCTCTAAAGGACCAGAGAGTAACCAGTATTAGAATGGGAAGGCCTTCTTTCTGCTGACACAGTTAGAAGATCTCTATTATAGTCCTGGGTTTTTCACTCACCTAATTGTGAAGGATTTGATGGTTTCCAGTGATGAGAGTCCTCTAAGAATTAAGCCAGCACAGTCAGAAAGCAGAAGACTTGGAAGGAGATGCAGAGAGTTTTAAATGAGAAGACTATACATGAGCAAACATATGGAAATCATTCAATTATTTGGAGGTCATCTTGTGAACAGTGTCTGTTGCACCCAGCTGGAGCTTAATACAAAAACCCTCAGGCTGTCGCAATACCTTCTACCCGTTCAGTGCATTTTGCCAAGAGCTAGGCAGTTCAGCATCCTAATTAGGTTAAGCTTGTGACTACAGTTGTTCAAACCAACAAAGGCACTTTTATGCAGACATGATATTGGCATGACTACATCCTAATTTTCTGAGAGTGTTTGTTTTGCATATGTGTAAGTTTCTTACTGCCAAATTACAAATATTTGTTTTCTTCTCTTTCATTTCTGTTTGTTCAGCTTGATGGGTCCGTAGTAGTATTTTGGGTGTTTTGATTTCAGAAAAGTATCACCAGATTTCATTTCTTATGTCTGGTTTATTATTTAATTCTACATTGTTTAGGCTTTACAGAAATTTGGCATCAGTGGTCAGAGTCACCTTGTAGACGACAATGCTGCAAATAGAGTACAACCTTCGAAAACTGGTCTTTACAGCACTGGCTTAGAAACGCAAACACCAATTTGAAGTTGTTCTTAAAATTCAGTTGTATTACATTGCATATGTGTGTGTTCATATATACGAGGTTTGGAGTTTTGTAATGTAGCAATACTACATCCCAACATAAATATGTAGAGACATAAAGAAGGGGATTTATCTTTTGAGGAATTGGCTCATATGACATAAAATGGCGAATCTGAAGTCTGTAGGGTAAGGTGGTTTGTTGGGAACACCGGGAAAAGATCAATGCTATGTCCTATTTTTTTCAGACAGACTCAGGACAATGTCTTGTAGGCTTTATAAGAACTTAAAAAGGCTACTAAGAATATGTTGCAATTTTGCCACATCACACTCATCTTATTATATAGCAAGGGCTTGTTTTTATTGCACAGAATTCAGAACTTAGCCTTTGGTATTTGATACATCTAAGAATTTAAAGGATGCCCAGAAAGTCTTTTGTGTTTAGATTTTTAAAGGAATTTTGTCAGTGGAAACATTGTTTCCTTAAACAAAAGCATGTAAAGATGCTTTCAGACTGTCACCCTTTTATTTTAGAAAGCCTTCATAAAAAAGCCAGGTCTTTTGAGAGAGAGAGAGAGAGAGAGAGAGAGAGAGAGAGAGAGAGAGAGAGAGAGAACACTCAGGGAACAGAAGAAAAAAGTAGTGGCGACTAAGACATGGTGATCAGACTGGGCCTCAAAATCTGTAGATGTGTCTATCTCTCTCAGAATTGCTAGAGACCATGAGCTAGAACACACTTATCCTTTCTCTTTTATAATAAGGAGAATTAGGGTAGATTTCCTATATAAGGCTTAAGAGTCTAGCTATATATTAAATAAATTAGAATAAATATTTTATTTGTGTGTATGTGTGTATGGGTGTGTACTATGCACCCATATACACATGTGGTAGCTAGAGAACTGCGAGTATTCTTTTTTTCTTCTTCAATTTTTTTAATTAGATATTTTCTTCATTTACATTTTAAATGCTACCCCGTAGTCCCCTATACCCTCCCCACACCCTGCTCCCCTATCCACCCATTCCCACTTCTTGGCCCAGGCCTTCCCCTGTGCTGGGTCATATAAAGTTTGCAAGACCAAGGGGCCTCTCTTCCCAATGATGGCTGACTAGGCCATCTTCTGCTACATATGCAGCTAGAGACACAAGCTCAGGGGGTACTGGTTAGTTCATATTGGTGTTCCACCTATAGGGTTGCAAACCCCTTCAGCTCCTTGGGTAAATTCTCTAGCTCCTCCATTGGGGGCCCTGTGTTCCATCCAATAGATGACTGTGAGCATCCACTTCTGTGTTTGCCAGGCACTGGCATAGCCTCACAAGAGACCGCTATATCAGGGTCCCTTCAGCAAAATCATTCTGACATATGCAATAGTGTCTGGGTTTGGTGGCTGATTATGGGATGGATTCCAGGGTGGGGCAGTATCTGGATGGTCCATCCTTTTGTCTCAGCTCCAAACTTTGTCTCTGTAACTTGTTTCATGGGTATTTTGTTCACTATTCTAAGGATGAATCAACTATCCACATGTTGGTCTTCCTTCTTGATTTTCTTGTGTTTTGCAAAGTGTATCTTGGGTATTCTATGTTTCTGGGCTAATATCCACTTATCTGAGTGCATATCAAGTGAGTTCTTTTGTGATTGGGTTACCTCACTCAGGATGATATCCTCCAGATCCATCCATTTGTCTAAGAATTTCATATATTCATTGTTTTTAACCACTCTGGAAATCAGTCTGGCGGTTCCTCAGAATATTGGACATAGTACTACCGGAAGATCCAACAATACTTCTCCTGGGCATATACCCAGAAAATGTTCCAACTGGTAATAAGGACACATGCTCCACCATGTTCATAGCAGCCTTATTTATAATAGCCAGGAGCTGGAGAGAACCCAGATGTCCCTCGACAGAGGAATGGATACAGAAAATGTGGTACATTTACACAATGGAGTACTACTCAGCTATTAAAAACTGTGAGTCTTCTAATTCTATCCTTTTCCATAGCATTATAGCCAGACAGTATCTGCCACTGACCCTAGCAAGCCCCAGTAATCCTTCTGTCACTACACCCAATAGTACTGATGTTACAGATGCTCAGAAAGAAGACACTTTCTACGTGTGTACTGGAATTTTGAATTCAGGCCATCTTGCTTGTGGAGAGAGTACTCTTACAGGCTGCACTTTATTCAACCTGTTTCTCTTTTTCCCTGCCCATCTTTAGATTGATATGAGCATCTCCTCGTGAACCAGATTTAGATGATCTGACATAGTCCTTATACCTGGTAGTATAATTAAGTGAAACTCTGGAGACTTTGAAGTGGAATACCTATATTTTACTCATCAAGAATATGAATTAATTTCAACCAGGAAGGAGATTGCAGTGGGTTAAGTGGGCCACAAATCAATTATTATTCCCTTCCACAAAGAATTAAGGTTTAATTCTTCTCCTGTTTAATATGGATTGGCTGTGGTAGCTTCATAATGACTTGGCAATGAAAATGACGTGTCTTTCTATTGCATTCATGTGACCAGCCACAAAATTCCTTGATGTTAGGGGAAGTATTCTGTCTGAGGTTGCTCTTTTTGGGGCATGGGGCTTTAGTATAGAGGTTCACATATGAGGAGAGATTTTTGCCTAATAATTTTATCAGATGTTTACTACATATATTTAAAACATCTGCCAAGTTCTGGGGATTTTTTCATAATTTAAAAATTCATGTTCTCTTTGCCATGCTCTTAATTCTCGTATGTGATGTCTGCAGACTCAAAGTTAGAAAAGATAGCTAAATAGTCACATTAACAACTGAGAATTTACTTTATTGTACTAACAAGAGTTTTATAATATGAATTTGGCTCATTGTATAATCATATGTAAATACACTAAGGTTATGTTAAATCAAGGTTAGAGACAAGGAAGGGAACACCAGTTCTTTTATAACTACTACGAAAATAGCACAATGTTTATCTCTTAATATGTAAAGGAAATGGTTCAAACCTGGTATAAGAAACTATTCGTTTGCTGAGTTATATTGTGGGAAACATGGTTATTTATGAACAATGTAAAATGCTCAACATTTTACTGTAGTGATATGAGCAGAAGTCAGTTCTCATTTGATACTGGCAGTAGATCATGGTACATGGTTGCTTTGTACAAGGTGATGAACCAGTAAGAAGCATAGAGCCAAATGTACTTTTGCAAAGCAAGCAGTTTAAAATGACAAAATTAGATAAAAATTTAGAACACCAGTCAATCAGAGCATAATATCCAATATTTTCTCAGGAAGATAATGCAAGCTCTCTCAATTAATTATATACTACTAAAGCAATGATCATGTACTATTCCTGTCATTACAGATAAGAATAATAAATCTGTTAGCCTTTTTGGATCTTCAGTGAAATAATGTATTACAAACCAGTCCATGTATTAGAAGATCAGCATGTTTCAAATTAGCATTTGTACACAAAATTTCCTTATCTTATGTAAACACGTTATAATTTAAATATAATTAGGAGTATACTTTGATAACCAAGGAATTCAATTTCCAAAAACCATTGCCTTAAAGTTTCTAAAAGAGAAATATATTAAGCAAATAACCTATGTGGACAATTAGGTGCTATCTGCATGTTGCTTTTTTATCCTCAGCTGATAAACAAAGCGTGTACATGTGGTGAGTGGGGCAATCCGAAGACTCGGTTTGAGATGGTGTTCACCTCTGCAATGCTCCTATTGATTTGCTGCGATTGCTATTAGTTGTCAACTTGACTACATCCAAAATCAGCTAAACAAAAACAGCTGGCCACACTAGGAACGTTTTTCTTTCTTTTTCTTTTTCTTTTTCTTTTTCTTTTTCTTTTTCTTTTTCTTTTTCTTTTTCTTTTTCTTTTTCTGTCTCTCTCTTTCTCTTTCTTTCTCTTTCTATCTCTCTTTCTATTTCTCTTTCTCCTCCTCGTTCTCCTCATTTCCTTCTGTTTCTCTCTCTTTCTCTTTCTTTCTTTCTCTCTCTTTCTTTTATTCTTTCTTTCTTTCTATGTATTATTATTATTATTTAGTTTATTTACATTTTGAATGTTATCCCCTTACCTGTTCCCCCCCTCCCGGAAACCCCCTATCTTGTTTCCCTCTGTCTGCTTCTATGAGGGTATTCCTCCACCCGATTTGGGAGTCACATCCCAACTGTGGTCATTTGAGATGGGAAGACCTGCCTCAAATTCAGGCCACACCTGAAAGCAATCAGTCCACATTAAAAAAAAAAAAAAAAATGGAAGGAAGTGTAGGGCTAAAAATTAATAAGCTGCCTAGCTACCCAAAAGAAGAAGTGGGGTCTGTGAAAATATGAACTTTTCACCCTCCCTTGCTGCACAATGGTTCC
>NC_034596.1:90736043-90761276 GCF_900095145.1 Mus pahari
GGTCTCAGCGTCCTACTGGGTGCGCGTCCTTCCCGAGACTGGAGCGAGGGGCTCCCTTCGGGGGTCTTTCAGAAGCAGCATTTGATTCTGGCCTTTTTACTCTTACATTTACTGGCAAGTTCAACTACACTGTTGGAGAGGTATTTCTTCACTCATATTAGAACCAATTTCTCTGTGATTCCTACACATACTGATGACCAGTGGCTCATTTGAATTTCTGTTGGACTCCAGCAGCAGGCTGGGACTACTGAGACACACAGTCTCATGAACTGAACATCTATGGAGTCCTTAGCATTTTTGTTGGGAGAAAAAATATTGTTGCCATTATTGGACTATTCCAACTACATATAAGTATGTATTTATGCATTATGTATAAATGTATGTATGTATGTATGTGTGTATGTATTTATGTATGAATGTATGTGTGTATGTATGTATCTTAGTCAGAGTTTATCCCTGCACAAACACCATGACCAAGAAGCAAGTTGGGGAGGAAAGGGTTTATTCAGCTTACACTTCCACACTGCTGTTCATCACCAAAGGAAGTCAGGACTGGAACTCAAGCAGGTCAGAAAGCAGGAGCTGATGCAGAAGCCATGGAGGGATGTTCTTTACTGACTTGCTTCCCCTGGCTTGCTCAGCCTGCCCTCTTATAGAACCCAAGACTACCAGCCCAGAGATGGTCCCACCCATAAGAGGCCCTTCCCCCTTGATCACTAATTGAGAAAATGCCCCACAGCTGGATCTCATGGAGGCACTTCCCCAACTGAAGCTCCTTTCTCTGTGATACTCTAGCCTGTGTCAAGTTGACACACAAAGCTAGCTAGTACAATAATTGGTACCAGCATAGTGGGGTATTCCTGTGACAACCTGACCATGTTTTGGGAAGGACTGTGGAAGGACTTTGGAACTTTAGGCTAGAAGATCCATTTGGTGTTAAGAACTCTATCAGATGTTGTGTAGGAGCTTGGAAGGTAATGTTGAGAACAGTGCAGAAGATGGAGGCCTGGCCTGAAAATTTCAGAGGGAAAATTAAAGACTCTTTTCAGGGCCATTGCTATTTTGATTGTGAAGGTTCTGTGGTTCTGGATAGCTGGGGCTGAAGAATCAGCTGTGATTAACAAGATACCAGAACTACTAAAGTGAAACCTTTCATTACTGAGACTATTGATGCTGGTTAGCTGGAGCTAAGAAATTAGCAGTGATTAAGAAGAGACCAGCATCATTGAGGTGACATCTTCTGAGAAGTGTTTTCTGAGAACACAAAGGCTGTGTTCCAGAGATAGCCAAGGTTGTACCTTGGGATGTGGCTGGACTTAGTAATGTGTAAGAGTCATCCCGGTGGTACTGGTTTTGAAGGTATGAAGGGGTCAGGCACAGTAGCTGAGGCTTGGCACTGTGAGAGGCCATGGGAGGCCATTGGTGAAGGTGCAGCCTCAGTTTCAATTGATGGCCCAGGACTGAAGGGGTCATGTAGTGTTTTGGAGATGCCAGTACCATGAGATGACTAACAAGAACAGCAGTAGCAGTGAACTATAGGCAGCTGGAGCATAGAAGACAAGGTATGTGCTACAAAGTCCAGGGCTGGAGAAGTGACCCAAGCCCTTGGAAGAGCCCAGAAGATTGTGAGTTGGATCGAAGACATTGGACAGTTGGAGTTTAATTTTTGCTTTTGATTGTGACTGTGCNCTGATATATTTTCCCTCTTGAAGAAAGAAGATATTTTATTGGAGTCCACAGTTAAGAGACTTTTAATTGTAAAAAGACTTTGAATTTTAAAAGATATTAGACATTTTAAAGGGATTGAGCTTTAATATACAAGACTGTGGGAATTTTAAAATTATTTAGATCTTGGGGATGAATAAGAAAGTAAGGGTTGAGGCTTAATAATGATGTGTTTGTGTGTCAAGTTGACAAGGAGTCAATTGTACTGGCTGGTTTTGTGTGTCAACTTGACACAGGCTGGAGTATCACAGAGAAAGAGCTCCAGTTGGGGAAGTGCCTCCATGAGATCCAGCTTGGGGGGGGGCGCATTTTCTCAATTAGTGATCAAGGAGGAAGGGCCCCGTGTGGGTGGGAACATCTCTGGGCTGGTAGTCTCAGGTTCTATAAGAGAGCAGGCTGAGCAAGCCAGGGGAAGCAAGCCAGTAAAGAACAACCCTCCATGGCTTCTGCATCAGCTCCTGCTTCTTGACCTCCTTGAGTTCCAATCCCGACTTCCTTTGGTGATGAACAGCAGTGTGGAAGTGTAAGCTGAGTAAACCCTTTCCTCCCCAACTTGCTTCTTGGCCATGATGTTTGTGCAGGAATAGAAACCCTGACTAAGACAGTATGTATTATTCTAAATGTATTATATTTGCTTCAGTCCTGATATAATAATATGTAATATAACAATAATATAACAATGACATGTGAGCCGGGCGCGGTAGCACATGCCTCTAATTCCAGCACTCGGGAGGCAGAGGCAGGCGGATTTCTGAGTTCAAGGCCAGCCTGGTCTACAAAGTAAGTTCCAGGACAGTCAGGGCTATACAGAGAAACCCTGTCTTGAAAAACCAAAAAACCAAAAAACCAAAAAACCAAAAAACCCAAAAAAAAAAAAAAAACCAAAAAAAAAAAAAAAACCAACAACAATAGCAAAAAAAAAACCAATAACATATAATAAGTTTAATAATACACTTGCTTATGTAAACTTTATAAAATTGGAACACTCTTAACTCCTTTATTTGCCTTTTAACAGAATTAATCCTTAGTCAGTGTTTTATTCTTTATTGCATATAACAAAAGATTGATAGTGGATACAGTCAACTGTAACATACAGGAGTTAAAGACAAGAAAACAGCAAGTTGTGTGATATTTTAAAATACATTGTAGTACCTGGTTAAAAATATAAAACATAAAACCTTGGGAAACTATAGAAGAAGCAACAAAAATCAATTAAATCAATAAAATTAAATTTGATTTATGTGTGTATCAAAATTAATGAAAAAAACCCATGGATTTGAAAAAGAAGAAGGAGGAGAGTATTGGAGGGTTTGGAGGAAGTGAGGGAGAGAAATGATGGAAGGTCGGATTCCTCTGATGGAGAAGAGATGCCCACCTAAAGGAAAAACACTATGAATAAGGTACACCCAGCAGCTGCATCATCTAAGACGCCTAGTGAGCTAGCCATTAAAGCCACTGAAAACACTCATTTTCAAGAGATAACATGTTTCATTTCTTATAAAATGTTTTCTACAATAATGTGGAGGTCAACTGTGGAAGTACAATACTTTCATTAAGCCCAAATCTTGCTTTAAAAATAAAAGGTAACCTCAGAGAAAATAAGCTATGAGATTTTCCTCATTTGAATATTACCTCCTTTAAAAAAAAACATAGATGCTTTTCTCCTATGATATATCCTGGTTACAGTTTTCCTACCTTATGCTCCTACAAGTTGGTAACTATCTTCCCTCTCATTGGATTCCATTCCCTTTCAGCCTCTTTTTATTAAAAAAAAAAAAAAAAAAAAAAAAAAAAAAGGCTTCAGAGAGAAAACAACTAAACATGATGAAGTAAATTAAAATAAAACAAAAGCTATCATATATATGTAATAATATATATTTGGAAGAGTTGTTAGAGACTTGTGCATGCTCTGTGCTTGGTGCTTAAGCCAGTGAGTTCAAGCTTTGGTCAGTTGATTTGGAACCACTTGTTCTCCTGATGTCTCTTATCCCATCTGACTCTTACACTCTTTGTGTATCCTTACCTAGGAGCTTCCCCAAGCTCTGAACGGAGGGATTTAATGGAGACACATCTTACTTAGAACTGCATGTTCTAAGGTTTCTTGTGTGTGTTTCTCTGTGTGTCTGTGTGTTTGTTCCCATTTGTTTCAGGATGAAGCTTATGTGATGATGGTTGAGTATCATATTAATTTATGCGTATAGCAGAACATCCCTAGGAATAGCTCGAATCTTGATTTTTTTTGTTTTAAACCAGTAGTATTTTGTGTTGCCCTAGGTCCCTGGCTATCTAGAATATGTTCCTTGGTTACACAAGCAGGCCCTGTGCCACCATTGACTGAGCATATTTTGCAGGTGGAATAAAATATAGATGAAAGGTTTTGTGGCTAGGTTGATGTTTATGTTTTTATTTTTTATAGCCCCGAGAGTAACTTCAAATATCAAAGACACTAGAGTGTAGGGGAGAACATTCTACGTAGGCACCAGTTTCTCTCTCCATGTTCAGTGAGTTGTGTTGGTGTTGTCTTGAACAATGGGCCTTGCATTTAGTTTGTGGAGAGCAACATGGTACCTGGGTTGTTTGAGGACCCCCCATGCAACTCCTTTGTTAGGACAGTGGACTATGCCAGGAAATGTGGTGAGGTTGAAGGTGTCTAAGACCCTGGCACCCAGTTATCCACCTGAGATGGTTGGTACCTCACAGATTCCTGGCTTAGAACTCCTTCCACACTTCCCATATGGGAACTGTGACCTGTGGTCATGTAGCCCACTACAGAGTTCATCATGCTTATGAGGTATCTAGAGACCCTGGTGGTTTAGCCAATGAGCTTCTCTTCCCAGACATTCCTTCCTGAAAAAAAGGTATTTACTCTCTGGTCCACCCGGAGAAGGTGGTATAAACCCATTTTCCACAACGAACAACTAATAAACAGTTTAGAAGCAAGGATTGTCTCTTTCATCAAGAACCACCGTGGGGACCATGGAGAAGTCCTACTATAAAGCGGTACCTGAAGAAGGCCCTTCTGAGCACCCAGACAACAGCTGCCAGTGTAAGGATAGACACCAATCTGCAAATCCTGAGTTCACACACACAAACTCCAACCCCCACCCTCCATCCCTGGCACCTGGCTCTTGGTTATTCTCAGCCCGAGGACCCCCAACTCTCTGAGACCCAGTGGAGCCTGCATGTCCAGGTGTTTCGATGGCCCCTATCACAGGCTTTTCATGGCAGGCCCATGGACCCCCCAACCCTTTGTTCCTCTGTACAGTTTTCCAGTGGTGACTGGATGCCTGGGAGTCAGAGAACACCAACTTCTCCATCCCACACCCTAAGCTGTGTTTTCCCACACCCAATCAGCCTCTTGGCACATGGTAAACACTATCTAGCACTCCCCACATTTTGCCTCAGCAGTAGCAATTTGTCACCCACACCTTTGGCTTAAAACTCAATTAGATATCACCCAGTCCTGCTATTGGAAGCTTTGTTTCTTGGTAAGAGATGGTCAGTTAAGGCTCTGTTTCCATTATTTTGAGACATCACTAGGGCTACCTTCATATATTTTAGAAATTTCCACTGCACTGGGTTTCCATACCACTCTTCAAATACCCTTCAATTGCACCCATCTCTCTCCACATGTCTTCTCTCAATTCCTATGCTTTCTTCTCTCTGGCTCCTCAAATAATCCTGCCATCCCTGTCCCCATCTCTGCTTCCTATCCACATATAATATCTGTTCTATTTCATGTTACCAAAGAGATCTATGTCGCCCCCCCCCCCACCAACCCTCCTCTTTTTATACTTCTCTGGGTTTATGGATAATAATTAGGATATAATTTATTTAATGGCCAATATCCATATATAAGTGAATATATATCTTTCTAAATCTGAGTTACTTCACTGAGGATAATTTTCCTAGTGCCATTCATCTGCCTGACAATTTCATGATGTAATTTTTTAAACTGCTGAGTAATACTTCACTGTGTAAATGTACCACATTTTCTTTATATAAGTAAAGTAGCTATAATATAGTTGAACAAGTGTCTCTTTAGTAGGATGAAATATCCTTAGTATATGCCTAGGAATGGTCTAGCTGGATCTTGAAGTAGATCAACTCACAACTCTTTGAGGAACTGCTATATTGATTTCAATAGTGCATGTATAACATGCCCATCAGCAATGGATTACGATTTTGCCCTTATTCCACACGGTTCCCAGCACTAACTTTCATTTGTGTTGTTGATCTTAGCCATTCTGATAGGTGTAAATTATGTCTCAAAATATTTTTGATTTGCATTTCCCAGATGGATAAGGACATTGAACATTAATCTTTGAGTTTTTCAGTCATTTGTTTCCTCCATTGAGACTTCTTTGTTTAGATCTCATTCACATATTTAAACTGTAGCATATTGTATTACTGTTACCAGATTTTATTTTATGATATTTTTTGTTAATGTTAAACTTTTGGTTTTAAAAATGCACTAAAATTCCTTTTTTAATGCAATGGTATATAGATTTCCTTGGTTGATAGCCTGTATGACACTTGGAAAGGATTTTGATTCTTTTAGCTGCTGGGTTTAATATTTTCTAAGTCCCAAGAAGTTACACCGACTTTTCTGCATGAATTTTTGTTAGAGATTTGTGAATTGGTTTGGACATTATCAATGTTACTCGGAAAACATTAAAAAAATCAACGTGGTTGTGTTCTTGTCCTTGTTTTACTTTTGCACTGTTAGTTGTGGTTTATTAATTTTAATGTATTTATAGTTGGAATTAGTCTTCTTTAATCTACCCTTGTGAATGAAGTAAAAGCAACTTCAAATGTTTGAGCTGTGAACTAGCACTGGGTGACAATATTCCTGATAAAAATCTAGGCACAGTCGCTGGAAGAGTCATAGACTATTGGGCTCTAGTTCATTTCATCATCTGTACACCATCCACAGAGTTTGCTATATTGGTTAAAAATCTTTTCCTATTATCTAGGGTATTGTTGTTCCAATCAAGTTTAATGTGACAGTCAAAACAAAGATCTCTTTGCATAAACGTATTAGTCCATGCCGGGCTAATAGCTCAGTGACAGAAAGCTGCCTAGAACACATGAGGCCCAAGTTAGCTTCAGTAGTAAGTACTGCAAAATAAAAGAACAGCACAGAGAAATAAGTAACCCTGTTATAAATGGGGTACAGAGCTAAACAGAGAATTCTCAACTGAGGAATAATGATTGGCTGAGAAGCACCTAAACAATGTTCAACATCCTTAGTCATCAGGGAAATGCAAAGGAAAACAACCCTGAGATTCCACCTCACACCAGTCAAAATGGCTAAGGTCAAAAACAGATGCTGGAGAGGATGTGGAGAAAGAGGAACACTCCTCCATTGCCAGTGGGATTGCTAGTTGGTACAACCACTCTGGAAATCAGTTTGGTGGTTCCTCAGAAAATTGGACATAGTAATACCAGAAGATCCAGCAATACCTCTCCCTGGCATATACCCAGAAGATGCTCCAACATATAATAAGGACACATGCTCCACTCTGTTTATAGCAGCCTTATTTATAATAGCCAGAAGCTGGAAAGAACCCAGGTGTCTCTCAACAGAGGTATAAATACAGAAAATGTGGTACTACACAGCTATTAAGAAATGAATTTATGAAATTCTTAGACAAATTAATTGATCTGGAGAAAATCATCCTGAGTGAGATTACCCAGTCAGAAAAGAACACACATGGTATGCACTCACTGATAAGTGAATATTAGCCCAGAAGCTTGGAATACCCAAGATACAATCCACAAACTACATGAAACTCACGAAGAAGGAAAACCATAGTGTGGACACTTCAATCCTTCTTAGAAGGGGGGAACAAAATACCCATGGAAGGAGTTACAGAGATAAAATGTGGAGCAGAGACTGAAAGAATGACCATCCAGAGACTGCCCCACCTGGGGATTCATCCACTATACAACCACCTAACCCAGACACTATTGTGGATGCCAAGAACTGCATGCTGACAGAACCCTGATATAGCTGTCTCTTGTGAGGTTCTGCCAGTGCCTGGCAAATACAGAAGTGGATACTCACAGCCATCCATTGGACTGAACACAGGGTCCCCAATGAAGGAGCTAGAGAAAGTACCCAAGGAGCTGAAGGGGTTTACAGCACCAAAGGAGGAACAACAATATGAACTAACCAGTACCCACAGAGCTACCTGGGAGTAAACCATCAATCAAAGAAAACACCCAGTGGGAGTGGTGTCTCTAGCTGCATATGTAGCAGAAGATGGCCTAGTGAGTTATCAGTAGGAGAAGAGGCCCTTGGTCCTGTGAATATTCTATGCCCCAGTATAGGGGAATGCCAGGTCAAGGAAGCAGGAGTGAGTGGGTTGGTGATCAGTGGGAGGGGAGGAGATAGGGGGTTTTCAGGAGAAACCAGGAAAGGGGATAACATTTGAAATGTAAATAAAGAAAATATCTAATAAAAAAAGAAAAAAGAAAAAAAACAGCATGAAGAAAGCATCAAATCAAACAATAATCAGTAATGAAGCAAGAAGAGAAACCCAGAATCTACTGAGAGCCCTCAACATCAAGAACTTGTCTTCCTTAGTAGGAACAATATTCGTGATCATTATGTCATTTGTGACTAAAGTCATTCATCCTTTATTAAGTCCCAATATTTTAGCTTGTTTATTTTATTTTCTATAAGCCCATAAAGGTTCAAATGAGTTTATGTGACTGGAGAAAGAGAGAGTCAATCCAACTATGATTAAAGCCAAACATGCCACCAGTGCTGGAGATACTAGTCTTCATGGAGACACAGATGGAGAATTCAGTCTCAGCCCCTTTAACGTTCTTTATTTATCAATTCTCTTATATTGTAGAATCTCATTGTGCCTGGACTTGAACTTATGAACACATTATGTACCCTAAACTGTCCTTGAACTTCACTTGGTCTCTTCTTCCCGAGCTCTAGGGTCTTGCCTCACACCCAGGCTTATTTTGAACTATAAATTGTATACTCCATGAGTATTAAAAAAATCAGGGCTAACATGACCACACGTCTATACTTGTCTATCTGTATAAGAGACTGGTCAAAAAGAAATGATTTATTGCAACTCAGTACTAAACTATTAAGAAATTGAGTTTAAACTCTCGAGAACAAGGCTTAGACAAATGTAACCAAGGAAAAGAGTGGCATCAAGACAAAGATGAGTGGTTGAGCTCTTTAAACTCGTGACAAATGGGGATCTAGTCATTTTGAACCTGTGTATAAGAAGCACATCAAAATTGGGTCAGGGTTGCTTCATAGGACTTTAGAATACACATGCACACACTGTACTGATACTAAACTAATATCCATTCAATTATATATGATATGCGCTTTGCTTAATAGAAAGGGGGGCCTAAATTTTCTTCGAAATCTTTTGTTTTAGTTGTTTAGTACCTGCTTTGTAGAAGTAGGATCTGGGACTCTTGAAAAGGGGGTTGTAAAAATCTTACTTGAGGACTTTGCTGCAAGAGGAGATAAAACTTAAAGTGAAGAATTTAAGAAGTCAAGCTAACCTGAGCTAATTAGAAATCCACTTCCCTCTTTTATTGCTGTTTTAATCCCTGTTATAGATTGTCATTCTGGCTAGCTATTGCACACGCTAACTCTTATAAATTTGCTCTCAGATAACATCCATTTTGGCTGGCTTTAATCTTGGATTAATTTCTTTTATTTCTTATGTTTTAAAGATTCAGTAAATTAGGCTAATTTATAATTTTTTCAAAACTTATTGTACATTAATTAGAACGTGAGCTCATGAAATGTTATTGGCATTCATATATTTATCACACATAAAAGTATAGGAGCTAGCATTTCAGCTTAGAGCTACAGGCCATGAAAACAAAATCTGTCTTTATTCTATTGAGAAGTGTATTTGTTATTTATAAACTTAATCTCATTTGTAAAGCTAACCACAGCATCTTTGCTACTCGTGTATTATATTTACTTTAACTTTATTCATTTAGTCAAGTATCCACTTTCCTTATTAGAGAAATCGTGTTTTATTTGTTGTCTTTTCCTTACCAACCCCAAGTGGGTTGCACTGAATCCTCTAAGTGAATATCATATCTATAAATGCCAGAGTTTACATCATGATGTGTCTGTATTGTGCTCAATACAAATTCATATCTGGGGCCTTATTGTTGAAAGTCGTTCAACTGAAACAATTTTTAAATTTTCATAGAACTTTCTAGATGGATTTTTGTGACTGGAAACTATAAAGCCACAGTATGGCCAGACCTCAAAAATGATTTGGTTGGTTGTTTTTCTTCTTTTTCTCTCTTCAAAATTGAAACTGAATTTTACATCATCTCTGATTGGAAAGCCATTTCCAAAGTCTTTTCTCTCCTCAGTAAGCACAGCTCACTTTTACAGTATTGCTAAAACATCATTTAAATGAAATGTGGAAGGCTGTAATTACTGAACTCTGTGGCATAAAATATTTATCAATACAATGCTGTAAGTTTGACTGTGAAGTAAACGTTAAGGTACATTTAATAGTTTCTCATAAAATTAAAAAAAAAAATCCTGTCCAAGTTTTTGCAGCCTAGATTACTGGACTTTATAAACGAAAAGCTCATAATATGCCAACACTGAATTGCTAAATGATTGAGCACATCCTATACTACAGAAGGAAAAGGCCACATTGTTTGCACAAGTGTGTCTCATTCAGTGTTTGGCCTTGGTAGATAAACAGTGTCAGGTTAGTATTTAAAAATTAACCATTATTTTCAAATAACTACAGATGAAGGACCATTGGAAGTGGTAGACTGTGCTCCAGAATTCAAGGGAAAACCAATGCCAGGGTGTCAGAGCCCACTCCTTCTTGCAGTGCTGCGGGTGTGTTAACAGGGATTGATGAGTATTGCAGTCAATCCATTTCTTTTTTAATATCAACTTTGATATATAGAAAGGTATTGATTTTGGGGGTGATTTTTTAAAGAAAAAAAGTAAGAAGTAGATACTTGGTTTAAAGAAATATGAGGTGGATGAAATGCATTTCTTCATGATCAAAAGATGGCATTAATCGTAATTTAAAAAAAAAAAAAAACCTTTGATAAAAAGTATGTGTAAGTATATAAAAGGAAGCTGGAAGCCGAGCCTGCTGGTTCTTTGACCCCCGTGCTGCAGGATGCTGAGGCCTGATCACAAGTTAAGGCTTGCTTAGAATAGAGAAATTGTTCAAAGTTTTTCTGGGAAAATTTATGAGATTTGGTTTCAAATTACACACACACACACACACTCACACACACACACGATAAAGGCTGGGGATATAACTCATTTTTAATCACTTGTCTAGTAGGTGCAAGGTTCTAGTTTTAATATAAAATTACCGGAATAAATTTTATAACAGCGGGAAAGTTTTATTCTTTTCGTTTATTTTTCTTTTAATCAGAAAGGATAGCATCAATATATACTAAAGTAATTACCTTAAAATATTTTAAGTTCAGAATGAAGTCTTTAAGCCATTTGATAAATTCTAGAATGCTTATTTGTCTAAATGCACACATATACATATAAACATACCTACATATGCATCTAACTTTTAGTCCTGGCATCCCTCACAGGCAATTCCTACTGCTTTACAGATGAAAAGTATTGTTCTGACTCTTCTTAGCAGTTAAATTCCAATAAATATTGACCTTTGAAATTGAAAATTTTATATTTTAACAGGGATATAATGAGGATACTCTTTTTAAAAAATTTTACTTATTTTTTCTTTTTTCTTTTGCTTCTTAACTTTTAAAAAATTGGATATTTTCTTTATTTACATTTCAAATGGTTTCCCCTTTCCAGGTCTCCCTTTGAGAAATCTCCTATCCCATGTCCCCTCCTCCTGCCTCTATGAAGGCGCTCTCCGACCTATCCACTCCTGTCTTCCCTCCCTTGCATTCCCTTGCATACACTGGGGTATTGAACACCCTTTGGCCCACTGATGTCCAACAAGTACATCCTCTGCGACATGTATGGCCAGAGCCATGGGTCCCTCCATCTGTATGCTTTGCTTGGTGGTCCTGTCCCTGGGAGCTCCAGGGTGGGGGGTCTGGCCAGTTGACACTGTTGCTCCCTCCATGGGTCTGCAAACCCTCTCAGCTTCTTCAGCCCCTTCTCCAACTTCTCCATCAGGACCCTGTACTTAGTCCAACCGTTGGCTGTGAGGATCTTCAGGTAAAAGTAGATGCTGGCTAGTATGTGGAGAAAGAGGAATATTCCTCCACTGCTGGTGGGATTGTAAGCTGGTACAACCACTTTGGAAATCTGTCTGGCAGTTCTTCAGAAAATTGGGCATAGTACTACCTGAGGACCCAGCTATACCACTCTTGGACTTATGCCTAGAAGATGTTCTAACATGTAATAAGGACACATGCTCCACTTTGTTCATAGCAGCCATACTTATAATAGCCCCAAACTGGAAAGAACCCAGATGTCCTTCAACAGAGGAATGGATACAGAAAATGTGGAACATTTACACAGTGGAGTACTACTCAGCCATTAAAAACAGAGAATACTCTTAAGATGAAGAGAGTGATTTATGTGATAAAATATAGTTGATTATTGCAGTCTTTCACAAAAGGATTAATGTCCTTTCTCTTTGAGTCTGCATAAGAGACCTTTGCTGAGAAAAACTTGGCCTAAGTAAAACCCATCTACTATTACTTTTGCTAAGAAGAAATATTGTCAAACTGTCTTCTAGTTAAGTCTTATTTTAAAATTATTTATTTATTTATTTATTTATTTATTTATCTATTTATTTCTTTATATGTGCATGTGTGTATGCACACTTTTCTATGTATGCGCATGCATGTGTGTGCCCATGGGGGTGCAAAAGAAGTCAGATCTCCTGGAGCTGGTGTTATAGGTACTTGTGATTCACCATACATAATGGTAGAAACTGAACCTTGGTCTTCTGGAAGAGCTTGAAAACGTTTTAAGCACTGAGTCACCTCAGCAGCCTTGAAACGGTCTTGTGAATGTTTATGTACTTACCTGTAAGTACGTGCTGAATTCTGCCTTCATCTGCCTTCATTCTTTGTAAGTCATGATGGAATATTCTTCTCTAAAGGGAGCAACAATGCCACCGAGATTCAGAAAATGCTGTGTAAGAGGGAGCAGAAAGAATTTAAGACCTTGGGACCATGTGAAGCAAATGTGGTATCTGTACAGCACTTGCACTAGGATGAGCTCATCAACCTTTCACCAAGGGTGGGGCATAAATTCATGGGGTTCTTGTCCTTTCTAAGGGATTAATGTAAATAAACAGAGTGGTGGAGGAGTTGTCATTTACTTCAGTGTTGTATCCACTAACAAGTTGCTCCTCCTTTTATAAATAACCTCTGAATTGATCCATTCTTATCTCCTTGTACAAAGTTCAAGTCTAACTGGATCAAAGACNTCCACATAAAANCAGAGACACTGAAATTTATAGAGGAGAAAGTGGGGAAAAGCCTCGAAGATATGGGCACAGGGAAAAAATTCCTAAACAGAAGAGCAATGGCTTGTGCTGTAAAAATCAAGAATTGACAAATGGGACCTCATAAAATTGCAAAGCTTCTGTAAGGCAAAAGACATTGTCAACAAAATAAAAATGCCACCAACAGATTGGGAAAGGATTTTTACCAATCCTAAATCTGATAGAGGACTAATATCCATTATATACAAAGAGCTCAAGAAGGTAGACTCCAGAAATTCAAATAACCCCATTAAAAATGGGGTACAGAACTAAATAAAGAATTCTCAACTGAGGAATACCTAATGGCTGAGAAATCAGTCTGGTGGTTCCTCAGAAAATTGGACATAGCACTACCGGAAGATCCAGCAATACATCCCTGGGCATATACCCAGAACATGTTACAACTGGTAATAAGGACACATTCTCCACTATGTTCATAGAAGCCTTATTTATAATAGCCAGAAGCTGGAAGGAACCCAGATGTCCCTCAATAGAGGAATGGATACAGAAACTGTGGTACATTTACACAATGGAGTACTACTCAGCTATTAAAAACAATGAATTTATGAAATTCTTGGGCAAATGGATGTATCTGGAGGATATCATCCTTAGTGAGATAACCCAATCACAAAAGAAGTCATTAGAATTGCACTCACTGATAAGCGGATATTAGTCCAGAAACTTAGAATACCCAAGATACATTTTGCAAAACACAAGAAAAACAAGAAGAAGGAAAACCAACGTGTGCATACTTCATTCCTCCTTAGAATAGGGTACAAAATACCAATAAAAGGAGTTACAAAGACAAAGTTTGGAGCTAAGATGTAAGGATGGACTATCCAGAGACTACCCCACCCAGGGATTCATCCCATCATCAGACACCAAACCCAGACACTATTGCACATGCCAGCAAGATTTTGCTGAAGAGACCCTGATATAGCGGTCTCTTGTGAGGCTACGCCAGTGCCTCACAAACACAGAAGAGGATGCTCACAGTCAGCTATTGGATGAAACACAGGGTCCCCAATGGAGGAGCTAGAGAAAGTACCCAAGGAGCTGNAGGGGNCTGCAACCCTNTAGGTGGAACAACAATATGAACTAACCAGTACCCCCTGAGCTTGTGTCTCTAGCTGCATATGTAGCAGAAGATGGCCTAGTCAGCCATCATTGGGAAGAGAGGCCCCTTGGTCTTGCAACTATATATGCCCCAGTACAGGGGAATGCCAGAGCCAAGAAGTGGGAGTGGGTGGGCCGGGGAGCAGGGGCAGGGGGAGGGTATAGGGAACTTTTGGGACAGCATTTGAAATGTAAATAAAGAAAATATCTAATTATAAAAAGAAAAAAATAACATCTGGCTTATGATTGGTTAAGAAACTGCAATTACAGTCAGTAGGTCACACAGAAAAGATTAAGACTATAACCTGTTGAAAAAACATGTTCAGAGAGATAAGCAAGGGAGATAGATCTGTGTGAAAATAATTCATTATATGAATTCATGAAGCTGTCAAAAGTAATAGCACTTATGTGATGGGCATGGAAAACTCACAATTGGGTTAGTGAGTAACTTTCTAAGACTTAAAAATAAACTCTGCTGTTATTTGGAAGGTAGACTTTTACAAAGGAATAGTGCTAACCTTGGAGAACTCTGTTATCATTGACAGCTTAGATATTTTAGCCTTCAGACTTACGTGAAATAATGGCCAAATATAACTAAATTATCTACACTATCTCCGGATAGAATTCTGCCCCTTTTTAGTAGACAAAATATACTTTCTGAAAATAATGACATAAAATATACTTTTGGTCATATATGGCCATTATTGCAAGCTAATCTATTTTTTTTTTCAGTTCATGTTCTCAATTGGCTAAGATCATTTAAGGTAATAAATAAAAAGTGAAATGATGTGGACAGAGGATGGAATGGTGAAAGGCCAAGCCAACTGCCACTGTGAATCTAAGAATCACAAACTCATGCTACAATTCTTTTTCCTTCTACAATTAATGAACAACTAAAAACTGGTCCACAAATATATGCAGAAGGATGGTCCCTTTGTTTTGTTTTTAATTTTACTTTTATACTTATTCAATTTGCATACCACTCACTGCCACTTCCCAGTCACCCATTTCCACAGTACTTACCCCATGCCCCCTTCTCTTCTACTCTGATTCTTCAGTTGAGAATTCTCTGTTTAGCTCTGTGGTCCATGTTTTAATTGAGTTACTTGGGTTGTTGGTTGTTGCAGATAGCTCTGGGGATAATTGTATTTGATGTTAATTCTGTTCTCCTGTGAGCGCTTAGAACAAGGAACGAGTCAGCACTCAGGTGATTTTTCTGTAAAACTTCTTCCCACCTTAATTTATAAATAAAAGCTACAGTCTGTGATTGGGTAGAAAAAGAGGGGAAGGTGGAACTGAAGGTTTGGGGAGAGAAAAGAGAGAGGACAATGGAGAAAGAGGAAGAAGAAAAGTGGAGCAGGAGCACCTGGCCTGGAGAAACCACAAGTTCTAAGGGGTCTCTTAAATGGGGAAGATTATAGTGTAGCGGTAGATCTGCCCAATCTAGGCAAGCAGCATGTATTCATAGTAATTGAGCTATGTTTTCATTGTTCGTGCTTATTTGGGTTGGAGATTTACCACAACAAATTGGCACTGAACATATTGATTTGAACTCAACTAACCTGAGATAAAAATTCACTGACCTCCCAACCCCTGAGTGGGACTTGGGCAGCAATATAGGCTTCATTACTGTGGATTCAAAGCTGACTGGGTTTGAAGGACCTACAGAGAATGGCAGAGAGGCATCTCTGCCCAAGAGAGCCTTTCTGCCTTTGCTTCTCTGTATCCTTCGCTCCCTACCCTGCCTTCCCCACCCCAAACAGGGATGCAGACAATGCATATCTTTCTAGAATCAGCTCCTCCCTGCGAATAAAGAATCAGGAAACAAAAGTACAAAGGGCTCTGGGCCTGGTAATTCATTGAAATAAAGAGAGAAATATAATCTTTTGATACTTAAAGATGGGAAATTTCATCTGCTGTTTGGAACTAGATAGGAATATTAATAACTGACTCCAAGTAGAGAGTGGAGTGATAATCGCCTGCTATGAGCAGATATTAATTAATAGAAGTCTGTGTCTCCAGGTAGAAAGCATAACAGATAGATGGTATAAACAGGATGGCTGCTATAGACAGAGAGCTTAACAATTAAAAACTATCTGCTTTCTATAGGGACATATTAGTGGAAGTTTGTATTAATTGCTTTAAAGATGGTAGAAAGATATATTTCTCAATAAGTCTTACAAGATACTCAGATTCTGTCTAATGTGGGCAGGCTCCACGGGAATTTTGGGTTTAAATCCTGGTTTGACAAGCTGCCTCTTATAAGCAGGTATAGATAGAAGTGTGAATTAATTGTTTTAAAGAAGGTATAATAAAGTCTTCAGGAGATTCAAATTCCCTAATGTGTACTCCACGGGAATTTTTGGTTAATATCCTGACATGAGAAATTAGAAAGGCCTAAATAGGCTAAAATGTGTATGAATTTTTAGTATCGTGGTTGTTTTATTTTTCCTCTGAGACAGAGGGCAAGCTACAGGTTTCCCTAGTTACTGGCTGAATGATATGCTGATTTGGGGAAAATATTTTGTCTTTGTATTTTTGGGAAAGGTGATTAAGGTACTTACACCTTCCACAGTTATTTGTATCAGATTTGATAGAGGGAGACACCCTGAAGAACTAGATTCCAGAGAATCAAACAAAATGTTTATCTTGATGATACTAGAATTTTGTTTTGAGATTTATATACTTCAGAATATACAGCCTTGGTGAAGTTCATCATCAGACATGCTGAACTGACCTGCCTGAACTCCTGATGCCTTGGTTTTTCATCTGGATCCAGTCAGGACACAGACATCAGACTAATACAATCATTTGTGTGGCCTTCTTAAGGCCAACCAACTCACCCATTTTCTCTGCCTTTCCCCCTCCCTTCAAAAATATCTCAACACCAATATTTAGCTTGAAGAAGTTATGAAGAGTCACCATCTCAGTTTTGGGGCTGGGAGTGGTTATTATAGGTAGTCTTTCTTGGGAATGTAGAAATGGTAATAATCGGGACAGGGAGGAATATCTATAATTGATTGCATAACCATAATCTCATTTGGTAGAATCTCTAATTGTTACATAATTTCTTCAGTGGTACATAATTTGATGCAATATCAAAGGTTTTCATTGGTATAAAATTCTTCTCTTGATACAAAAAAAAAAAAATTGAAGTGCAGGGCTTAAAACCAGTCCATCTATTGCTGTTATTATAAACAGATCTGAGATGTTTAAGCCAAATAAATTTATGGCTCTGAGTTTATTGTTAGTGTGTTTTCAGTTATTTTAATTAGAAATGGCTGATAGAAGGTGACAGAGAACAGTCCAGATTACTTCACATAGATAATTGGTTTTCAAAAACGTCAGAAGTTCACAGAATGTGACATTTAGCATTATTTATTCACTTCTTGTTGAGACAAGTCTGCTCCTGACACCATTCCCTTTCTTGGATTCAAATAAGAAATGGAGCACCAATTGGAGTTGCTCTAGTTGTGGCAAGAGAGCCAATAGGAAAGAATTGCCTCATTTCATCTGCATACAAAATATTGTCCAGAAAAAGGACACACTAAGCAGAATAGTCGACTGATAATCTCTGCTAAGACAGGGTAATCAGCCCTTCAAAATTCTGCATTACAAAGATCTGTCAGATGACCCTGGGCCAGGAGGCTGAAGACCTCCAACATTTTTAAGTATAAGGGACTGTCCAGGTGGTCAGTAGTCTTTATAATTTGGCAAAGTTTTGGAAGCTATATTTTGTGCTTTTCATATTTTCAGGTAAAATTAGTCATTCTTAGATTTCTGATGGGGTTGAAAACCGGTAGTTTCATAGCCATACAAACTGTTTAGCATTGACAAAGATAATATAGATTTGAAAGGATGGTTTTCTGATGACTTACAATCTAAAGTCAGGGCATGAGTAAGGTATATAGATAAAGTTATGTCTTTTAAGATAGGAAAGATGACAGAGGTTCTACTTAATTAACAATGATGACGGACTGGGTATGAGGTCTCTTGTACTTTATAAATTACAAAATAGTAATAGTTGTGTTCAATTATATCTGAGATAAAATAGACTTTTAATTGGACAGAAAGCAGGAAATGTTGCAGATAGCCCTGGGACTAATTGTATTTGATGTTAATTCTGTTCTCCTGTGAGGGGCTTAGAACAAGGAATGAGTCAGTACTCAGGTGATTTCCTATAAAACTTCTTCCCACCTTAATTTATAAATAAAGGCTAGGGCCCATGATTGGGTGGAGAAAGAGGGGAAGGTGGAACTGAAAGGTGTTGGGAGAGAAAGGACAATGGAGAAAGAGGAAGAAGGAAAGTGGAGCAGAAGCACCTGGCCTGGAGAAACCACAAGTTCTAAGTGGTCTCTAATCTGGGGAAGATGGTAGTATAGTGGTAGATCTGCCCAGTCTAGGCACACAGCATGTATTCATAGTAATTGAGTTGTGTTTTTATTGTTCATGCTTATTTGGGTTGGAGATGTACCACAACAGTTGGTGTCTAACTTCTTGAGTTCATTGTAAATTTTGGATATTAGCCTCTGTCACGTGTAGGGTTAGTGAAGAAATTAAAACACATAAACAAAGACATGCATAATATGCTGTGTTCTTATGAATGTATACACAGATATTTAGGACTTTCTCTACGGTAAACCTACGATTAGTGAGCAAATTTCACATTTAATAAAGCTATAGGAAAACATAGGGCAGAGAATAATATAATTTTATTATAAGTGGATTTGTCCTTCAGTGAGAGAAAGAGAAGGAGATTAGTGAGGGCCTGGTAGGAACAGACCTTATTAAGTAGGCCTGGAGAATAAAAGGGAAATAGAGTGTTCACCTTGATAGATATCACCCTAACAAATTTCATTTCATCTCTGGCATCTACAGGAAGGAACTAGGTACTATTAGAAAAACAGTCTTAGGAAATGACCAGTTATGAAAGATATGTAGGGAATGGGGGTCATGAATATTGAGTTTACAGTGTTGGTGGTGGGAACAAGATTTATATTCACCCTTTAATTATATTTGAGGATTCAGACAAGAGAAAGTAAAGCCATTTAATATCTTATACGTTTAGTCTGTCCTCTATGTGAGCTCCATGCACTTTATTATCTTACTACTTGACATATTATGGTCTGTACTAATATTGCCCACGCATCTTGAAGGTACAAGGAGGATGCCTAGCTGAGTTCTCAATACTATTGTCACATTTTAACCATAGGCTTCTATGGCCAACACTTTAGTGTATTTTTGAGTCCATGAGCACAGTAGGATTAAGTTCTGATTGGTTTTGTCAACTAAACTCAAACCTACACATAGTTGGAAAGAGAGAATTTTCACTAGGAAAATGCCTCCATAAGATTGATCTCTAGACAAGTCTGTGAAGAACTGTCTTGATTGATTGTTAATGAAAATATGAGGCTCATCTACTCTCTGTAGTTTCATAGTATGTGACTCTGGCATCATATATTTTGTGGGTTGTTGACAAGTAAAAGAATCAATCATTAATATATGATAACAAATATTTTTATGTGTATGGGTGTTTTGCCCTCATGTATGTTTATGTCTGGTACCCTTAGAGGACAAAAGAAGGTGTCAGATCTGGGATTAGAGTTACAGACAGCTGTGGATGATGAAACTTGAACCCAGATGCTCTGGGTGAGCAGCCAGTCCTCTTAACCACTGAGCCATTGCTCCAGCTCCAATAACAAATAGTTTAAGCTGTGAAGACTACACAGTCAGTTATGCATTTACCTTGTAAGCAAAACATTCCAGCTCAATTCCAAGGATCCATGCAAAACCAAACCAAAATCCTGCAATATATTGAAAATCTGTAACAGAAACTCAAGCTCTGATAGTGCCTGCTTCTAACTTAAAGCAGAGCAGAGGAGATGGAGACATGTTGATCACTGGGACTCCCAAAATAGCTGGCCTACCTTACATAGCAATATACAGTTTAATGTTCATATTATAAACAACAAATAAATAATTTAAATACATGTCACCTGAGAAATGTCAACCACAGTTGTCTTCTGACTGACACACATATCTATTTATAGATGCATGCATGCTCACATACACAAAAATACCTGCTTACACTCAAATAAGTACATACTCAAGCATGAATGCGCATGCACACACACACACAGACGTACACATATGTTTGAAGCTCAATAAGAACCTCATTGTCATGGTATGAATTGTGAGTGCTTAATTTGATAAAAAAAAAAAAAAAAAAAACTCGTAGTGTCTTCTAAAGTTGCAGTATTTTTGCAGTAACTGAACATATATGTTTCTATATACATTTGTCAGCATTTGGTAATATAAGTGTTCTAAATTGTCCTTAAACTAATCTCTAAGTAGTAATATGTCATTGAATTAATTTGAATATTCTATGTACCATGTTAAAGGGTCATCTTTTCAGGCTCACTCTTGCCATCTTTCAACTTTCTTTTTGAGCTTCTAAGGCTTTCTTTCATTTTAACTGTTTTACAAATTGGGCTGTTTATCTTCACAAACTATTGAGTTTCTTTCACAATTTCTTAAAGTCTCATTTGTTCAGAACATGGATCACATGGGTAGATAATTAAGCATTGAGTACCACTTTTAGGTCTCTGAAATCAGAATTGTTGGGTGAGAGTACCAAATTCTATTCTCAATAAATATGTTATTTTTAACCTTAATTAGTTCAGAATGTTATAGATACTATATCATAAAACCATCTTTCAACAAATCTAGATTTATTTTTAATCATAAACATACAAAACATCTCTCCTCTAGCATATAACTAGAAGTCATATATATGACATACTTACCTACAGTACATATACTTTTATTCAGTGTGTTTGTGTGTGTGTGTGTGTGTGTGTGTGTGTGTGTGTGTGCATTATATTCACACATTATGTCATATATGGAGGGTAGTGAACAACTGATGAAACTTTGTTCTCTAAAAGCTGGGTATCTAAAGTTGAACTCAGGTCTATAGGCTATGTGACAAGTACATATAATCAATGAGCAATCTTACTGATCCAAGTCTGGTGATGTATGCTTTAATAATTTTACAGTTTTATAGATTTTCTTCATCCTTGGGGTCACCTGCTCTTGATTGTTTTACCCTATTTTCTTTCTTTGGTTTGTCTACTTACTCAGTAATTTTCATGAGTTACCAGAGTCCTGCTCATTTGGTCTTTGCGCCTTGGTTTTCAAACTTAGATGCATATACTATGAATATGGATAATATGGGTTTCTGGGAGATCAGCAAAAATTATGAGCCATGAGGAAAATATCCACTGGTTAATATGATGTGATCAGTTGAAGCAAAAAAAGAAAAAAGAAAAAAAACAAAAACAAAACAAACAAACAAACAAACAAAAAAACCCTCTGGATCTTTGCCAGTGTACAGGAGGCCACTTGTATAGGATACTGACAACAAAAAGTGATGTCAAAATTTTAGTTCAAATTACTGATGAATATAATTGATAATGGTTTCTGGGAATTTTGATACCTATGGGGTTATTGTAAATGTTCAATGTCTTTTATTGGCATACTAGTAAACATTACAGTTCCAGGAATTCACCTGCATGTAGTGTGAAATGTTGAATGTACAGATTTCACATTCTGCCTGTGTTATTTTCATAAAAACCACGGCTCTTGTATTAATACTCCAAAAGTTTAGGAACCAACACTTCCTAAAAGCAAATCCTTGTATTGACCATCTGGAGATAAATGCATTTTTACTGGGCATTTCTTTTTAAGAACTGGAAAAGAGTTTATATTAAATGCTCCAAACAGAAATGAATACAGATGCCCATTTGTCATTTCAGGGTTTCCCACACGTAGCCTCCTTTCAATCACCAACTCTATGCTCAAGAGACACTCTATGCAGATGCCATGTTTCCCCTCTTACAGTGTCTGCATCTCAAAAATGACACCTTCATACTGGCTCGTATTATGATTTATTCCATCTTATTTATTGCATCATTCCTTTACATGTATGTCAGTCTTTACTCAGGCTTGTACCCAAATTCAATACCCTTGATGCACATTACACTTATCTGTTGGAAAGTTTTACATATCTGTGGTATCACTTGGAGATTGCCATCTAAACCAGTCCTTTTTCTTGTTTTCACAAATATATCACATATGTACCCCCCCCCACACATACACACACACACATATATACACACACACATACAGAGAATTTTAGGTTTTTTATTGTGTTCTACATTCTTTTTTTTTTTTTCAGTATTCAAAGCAGGAAAGATTTTTGTAAGTATTGTTTATTTGTTTTTTTTTTTTAGATATTTTATTCACATTTCAAATGTTATCCCCTTTTCTTAGTTTCTCCTCCGAAAATCCACTATCCCCTCCCCCTCCAGCTGTTCCCCAACCCGCCCACTCCAATTCCTGGTACTGGCATTCCACTATACTGGGGCATAGAGCCTTCACAGAACCAATGGCCTCTCCTCCCATTGATGACTGTCTAGGCCATCCTCTGCTACATATACAGCTAGAGCCACAAGTTCCACCATGTGTTTTCTTTGATTGGTGGTGTAGTTCCAAGGAGCTCTGGGGGTACTGGTTAGTTCATATTGATGTTCCTCCTATGGGGTTCAGAACACTTCAGCTCCCTGGGAACTTTCTCTGGCTCCTTAATTGGGGACCTTGTGCTCTGTCCAATGCATGACTGTGAATATCCACTTCTGTATTTGTCAGGCACTGGCAGAGTATCACAGAAGACAGCTGTATCAGGCTCCTGTCAGCAGGCTCTTGTTGGCATCTACCTAGTGTCTGGTTTTGGTGGTTGATTATGGGATGGTTTCCCAAGTGGGGCAGTCTCTGGATGGCCATTTTTTTAGGCTCTGCTCCAAACTTTGTCTCTGTAACTCCTTACATGGGTATTTTGTCCCCCATTCTGAAAAGGAATGAAGTATCCACACTTTGGTCTTCCTTTTTCTTGAGTTTCATGTTTTTCAAACTGTATCTTGGGTATTCTAAGTTTCTGGGCTAATAGCCACTTATTAGTGATTACATATCATGTGACTTCTTTTGTGATTAGGTTACCTCACTCAAGATGATATCCTCCAGATACATCCATTTGCCTAAGAATTTCATAAATTCATTGTTTTTAAGAGCAGAGTATTACTCCATTGTGTAAATACCACATTTTCTGTATCCATTCCTCTGTTGAGGGACATCTGGTTCTTTCCAGCTTCTGGCTATTATAAATAGGGCTGCTATGAACATAGTGGAGCATGTGTTCTTATTACATGTTGGAGCATCTTCTGGGTATTTGCCCAGGAGAGGTATTGCTGGATCTTCCATTAGAACTATGTCCAATCTGAGAAACGACCAGACTGATTTCCAGAGTGGTTGTACCAGCTTGCAATCCCACCAGCAATGGAGGAGTGTTTCTCTCTCTCCAGATCCTTGTCAGTGTCTGCTATTACCTGAACTTTGATCTTCTGATGTTTTGAGTGGTATGAGGTGGAATCTCAGGGTTTTTTTGATTTGCACTTCCCTGATGATTAAGGATGTTTAACATTTTTTCAAGTGCTTCTCAGACCTTTGGTATTCCTCAATTGAAAATTCTTTGATTAGCTCTGTACCCCATTTTTAATAGGGTTATTTGATTTTCTGAAGTCCAACTCCTTGAATTCTTTGTTTATATTGGATATTAGTCCCCTATTGGATTTAGGATTGGAAAATATCCTTTCCCAATCTGTTAGTGGCCTTTTTGTCTTATTGACAGTGTCTTTTGTCTTACAGAAGCTTTGCAATTTTATGAGGTCCCATTTGTCAATTCTCCATCTTATAGCACAGGCCATTGCTGTTCTGCTCAGGAGTTATTCCCCTGTGCCCATATCCTCAAGACTTTCCCCCACTTTTTCCTCAATAAATTTCAGTGTCTCTGGCTTTATATGGAGTTCCTTGATCCACTTGGACTTGAGTATGTACAAGGAGATAAAAATGTGATTTCTTTATTGTTTCTACTTCCATTATTAGATCCTGGAAAGTTCTGTTCAATTCTTTAAGGGACTTTGTGTTTCCCTTTTAAGGGCTTCTAGCTCTTTACCTGTGTTCTCCTGTATTTCTTTAAGGGAGTTATTTATTTCCTTCTTAAAGTCTTTCATCATCATCATGAGAAGTGACTTTAGATCCATATTTTGCTTTTCTGGTGTTATGGTATATCCAGGACTTACTAAGATAGAAGAGTTTGGTTCTGATGATGCCAAGTAACCTTGGTTTCTGTTGCTTCTGTTCTTATGCTTGCCTCTTGCCCTCTGAATATCTCAAGTGCTTGCTGCCCTCAATATCTGATTGGAGCCTGTCTTTCCTATAATCCCGGTTGATTCATGACTCTTCAGAGTCCAGTTTCTCTGTGATCCTGTGATTCTATTATCCTGTGAACCTGGGATTCTTGGTGTGTCAGAGTTCTTGGCAGTCAAGCTTCCACTGAGACCCTGAAATCCTGGTGTGACCAAGCTCCTGGTAGTCTGATATCCTGAAATCCTAAGATCCTGGGTTTGTTACAGCGTCTGGAAGTGATGTCTTCTCTGGGGACTGTGGGGCTTTCTGGTGTGTTCGAAACCAAGGTATGCCAGCACCTATCAGAAGGAACCTGAGCCACAGATCAGGTAAGGGTCCTGTGTCCTTGCTCCTGCTGTCACATGCCCATCATGATTGGTTTGAAACAGGTGTTGTGTTCCAGTGATCCTAACATCCTGGGTGTGCTAGGGTGCCTGAGGCATGGAGAGTCCCCTAGGGACCATGGGACTGTCTGCAGAGTTTGTGCCCATGGTGGCCCAGAGCTGGTGCCTACAGGAAGGGATCTGAGACCGTGGTCAGGCAGTTTTCCTGTGTCCCTGCTGCTGGCACAGGCTTGTCATGATTGGTTTGGAACAGATGTTGTGTTCCA
>NC_034596.1:90761556-90771111 GCF_900095145.1 Mus pahari
AAAAAAAAAAAAAAAAAAAAAAAAAAAAAAAAAAAAAAAAAAAAAAAAAAAGAACCTCCAATATTCTTGATCCTCAGGAAGAATAACTGTATTATAACTGTATTTATCTCAAAAGAGGATATAAAGTGACATAAATACATAGTTCAAAACTGTGCCTAGTGCATATTAAACTTATAGAAGCAGAATCTCACTTTCATTTAATTGAATAGAAATGTGTGTGTGTGTGTGTGTGTGTGTGTGTGTGTGTGTATGATTATTAAAATACTTTTGGTATAACCATCTTTATAGTCTGGAAATAATGAATAAAACTAAAATAAATAAGCTGTGGCCTCAAACTATAATTTGAACTGAAGTCTTAAAAGAGGATTATAGGTTCATTTTACTCCTCATTAGTTGATTTGACAAGTCTCAAGCATAGCTCGCTGACCTCACTTTGTACCCTATGAAAATGATCTATCTCCCTCTGAATCTCTTCTTTCTCTCCAGTTGCTCTTGGATGCAGCAGTCGGATGTTCTACTCTTACACTTGGTAAGTGTCAAATTTTACATAGGAACTTGAAGGAGCTGTCACTGAATGGCTCCAGGCATCTTGCCAGGTTGTGAAGTTGAATATTCACTTGGGTTTGTATCTCATCATTACAGCTATGGCCTTCCAAGTGGGAACCAAAAGGGCCAGACAGCTATGAATTAATGAAGCTCTGTGGGAAGTCCAAATAGAGACAAAAGTTTTCATCTATATTTGCTTAAGAGTGTTGAAGTAGAGGCTGCTTTCCAAATGCCATGTCTAATTTAAGAGCAGGCCTGCAGTGGTAATGGCCTGATAACGCCATGTCTCCACTGCCTGCTGAAGCTGATATCAGGGGACATCAAGCTGTGGAAACAATTATATCAACATAATTGGAAAATATTTTTTGGTGCCTTTCTACCTTAATTAAAGCTCATTTTACATCTTGGGGAAGGATATGTTTTCACAAAACTTCAGGATATATTCAAATTTCTTTCAGAAAGAAAGTCTGGATAAAACACATAAATGAAGGTCCAAGCCAGGGCAGATTAAGGATAAAGAGAATCAAATGGAGATTTTCTTCTTCTTTTTTTAAAACCAGAGTCAAAAGTTTGAGTACTAGTTTTGTATTTCCCTTGCTTTATGACAATGTGTCAGTAATTCTATTATCTGTAGGTCTAGATTTTATTTATTATAAAAATTATTTGAAATAATATATAGTAATGAATATCAATGTAAGTAATGAAGCACATTCATGAAACTATCTTGAGAAATATAAGAAAGTGAAATGGATGTCATTATGATCATATGAGGAAAAAAAGAACATACAGAGTAACATCAGGTTTGAGGAGGAGGAGATGAGAAAGTGGACAGGAATTAGTCAATGACAGGAAGCAGAGCTTGTAGGGATTCCTGGACATTTAGCAGCAGGTGATTGGTGTGTAAGACTTTCAGTAGTTAAGCAGTCAGTACATTAAATGTACATTTTTCTATTTTCTACTTGATTTAAATTGGACTCTTGCATCATTATCATGGATTGTCAATAATATCTAAGAAATATGGGTATATGTGTGTGGTCATGTGGTTTATGTTAGTGCTGTTAATGAGGGAACCTGAGCAGGAGGAGGACTTAGCTCAATTTTAACACTGGTTTAATTTGATCCCTAAGAGGTCACTGCTAAAAATAGGATCTTTGCCAAAGAGTGACAGTGGAAAACATAATCCTAACAGAGAAAATCAAACATCATAAGGAGGTTCCATTTCCAACTGCCCATGGAGAGTGAGTCTGTGACAAAGACAATTGGTTTCACAACTGTATCTGATTATTGATATACCATAAGCTCTTCTCAGACTAGCACGTGCATACCCTCAATGCTTTTAAAACTTTTGATTATGAAAGTTAAACCAATAAAACTAATTCTGAGCAAACTATGCAATTCATATTTCCAAACTCCTTATCACACAGAATTGGTTGCTTTCCTTATCTCTCACAATATTGCCCACAATCTCACTCATCAAACACATTGAAGATTAGAGATAGAGGAAGTAAACTATTTCCATCTTGCTTAGAATTATGATCCCAAACTTCAGTTAGAGTCTTAATTGGTAACTAAAAACCATTTGTTGGATGGGTAGGAGGGTTTATTTCAGTGTTAAACAGGCATAGACCAGATTTTTCACATTTATTTTGGGGGTAGGAGTGAAGTACAGAGAACTATGCTTAAAGACATTAACTAATGAGTGACAGTCACATACTAGATTTGAGTCTTCATTACATTAAGGATCTTTCTCACTGTACTTTTTAGCTGAAAGTTTTTCCAATCATAAAAGTCAAAAAGTAATAGAATTTAAAATTTCCAAGATAATTACCTTACTTTCAGGGAAAATTAGACAATTACCTTTTTCTAATGGTTATTATTCAAAATGAGATTGGAATCTTAATGATAGATTTCATAAATTTGGATCTTTTGGTGCTGGATTCATTCTTCATTCCTCAAAATTAAATAGCACAACTTTTAATTCACTGTACTATTTTTAGAAGCAAGGAAAAGAATGCTCTTTGTGTAGAAGGAATGAATACATGACCTTGAATAGGAATGGGGGCTCTTGAAGTCCAGTCTCTATATCCCTTCTCTACATTATTAGTTTCTGGCTCTCCCATGTTTGCTTTTAAGTTTGAGTTCTGTGTCTTGGCAAAACAGAAAGGACGTTCAGAAAGATTATCAGGAAATCCCAAAAGTAGAAGAGGAGTCATGGTTATCTATCAAGTTGTTTATTTATATAGCTTTAAAATCAAACTCAGCTCGTTTCCAATAATAATTCCAAGTTAAGTTACAAAGTTTATCATTTAACTTTGTTTTCTTGCTATACACTCGATGTATGATTTAGTTCTAGTTCATCTGACTATATTTTAGATATTTGAACTTATATACATACATACATACATATATATATATATACACACACACACACACACACACACATATGTGTGTGTGTGTGTGTGTGTGTGTGTGTGTGTGTGTGTGTGTGTGTGTGTGAAACTGGAGGAAGCATAAGTCCAGTGGTTGACATTGCATGAATTTTGTCATTTCTAGTTTGGAGATGTACAGAAGGAAAAGACTACCCCTAGACTGCTTTGAGCTGTTCTCATTGCTGTAGATTGATTCTGTGAGTACCAAGGTGATACTGGTAGTTTTTGACATCTCTGAATTTTACATCAAGACTATATTTGATAGATTAGACAGACAGACAGACAGACAGACAGACAGACAGACAGACAGACAGACAGATAGAGAAACAGACAGACAGTTAAAGAGGCAGAAAGAGGAGATTTTATGGGAAGAATGTGGTCTATTGCCAAGCTCAGGTGGAATGTAGTTAGTGAGAAATGTGAAAAACTATGGAGACAATTATAAAATATATACAATTTAGTAACTTTATGAAGACACTAGAGTCCCACGTTCTAACGCTCTTCAAGGACAACAAGGGTCATTTGGAGCACACCTATATTCATGTGCAATATTTACAGAAATATATTCCCTCAGTCTTCCTTAGAAAATAACCAACAATTTCCAGAAGCCACAGGCTGGCTGAGACCGCCATCTACACAGAGTGGCTTTGCATTTGCTGTTGATCTTTTAAATGGCACCACCTACCAGGTAAAGTGGCTCTCTGGTTGGTATACTCCGTAGGCCAGGGAGGGCGTTAGTGGCTAGAATAACAGAATGTACAAGAGCTTCCTATCTGGAGTTCCTTCCCCAGGTACCTGCTACTAACCTAGAATATTAACTGCAAAGAATGGTGTTCTGAGGGTGAGATTAATGGCTAGAAAAGAGAGATTGTCAACATTCTCTTTTGGTAGAACAGTAAACACTATCTATCTGTAGGTGATAGAAGTGGTTAGGCTAAATTGTCAATTCATTTTGCTGGATTACAAAGCAAAGAACATTAGACATAAAGACAGGTGGCTGCAAAGGTGATTCTCTCTTACTATGGCTGAATGCAGAAAGCTGCTGACAGGTTAATATTAGCTCAGCAAGGTGGAGATATTGTGGCATTACTTCTGGAGTATAGCCCAATGTATCTAGATAAAATCTACGGATACAGACTTTAATGGTCAGGAAAGTGAGACCAAATAAAAGTAGCTTTTATTTTTAAGTGCTGAATTCATAATTTAATATTCTCACAATTTACATGGTTTTTAAAAACAGAAGTATGAGGGGAAAAATCAAATTTCTGAACTCATCTATCCTTTTGTTAAGGAGTGATTACATTAGAATATGCATGATGGCCTTTTCAGACTGCTCTGAAAATTGATCTGACTGCAAACAACTTTTCCTGTGCTCTATTTTATTCATCGTTCTGACATATTTTAAAGGATATGAAAAGCACGAAATAAATACAAATTCTCTTAAGGAGAGAAAGAAGAAACTGATTGTCTAGAAAATCTGCTATAATGTGATTAATTTGAAGCAAATACTATTATGCTAAGTTTTATTTTTGATCCTAAAATATGTATTTTTCATTATTGCCTTGAGATGAACAAAAAGAACTAGCAGAATGTACTCAATGAAGTACCAGGATTTTAACAAGAGGATACAAATGGAAGTTAAAGCTCATATGGCTTGTATTGTTTTTGTAGCATTCTGAAGGAAATAATTTTAACTTCGTTCGTTTGGTAAAAAAAAAAAAAAAAAAACATATATTTGCATATATAAGTATACACATATATGGTTCATCAACAGTTTAACTCTATGTTAATGTAAAAAGTTAATGATTAAACCTTCAACAGTCAGTGTTGTGATAATGAAAAATGAGAATTTGGGTATGTTACTATAAGAAAACATCTCCTTTTTACAGGGGCTCATGGAGCCTAGGCTAGCCTCAAACTTACAATATAGCCCAGGATGGTCTAGAACTTTCAATCCTCCTGTCTCTTTTCCTCCCAGGTTCTAGGATTAGTCACATGCACTATGGGCCTATTCATGTAGCTCTGTGGCTTAAAGAACATAATGCATCTAAGAGAGGGCTCTACAGATTGCATCACATTTCACTCAATCTTCTATACAGCTTCTTTTATAGAAGAACCTTTCATAGGGAACCTTACATTTTTCTCATTTTTATTTCTACATATTCACGTGTGTGTGTGTGTGTGTGTGTGTGTGTGTGTGTGTGTGTGTGTATGTGTGTGTATTCCTGTGTGAGATGTTTGTGGTATCTGCATCAATGTGTCTGGAGGTTCACATGTGTGAGCAGAGAAGCCACAAAAGGACTTCTAGCTCCTTTCTCTATCTCTGTCTCTTATTCATTGAAACTGTCCCTCAGTAACCCTGAGTTTGGTTGGCAGACAGCAAGCTGCAGAGATCCATCTGTGTCTGTTTCCCACAACACCGAGTACTTACATATATTCTCAACCTATGCTATATTTTCTGATTGTTTGGTTTTAGAAAAAAATATTGAAATTATAATGTCATTAAAATATGTCTCCCTTCCCTCTCATCTTTCTAATTCTTCCATATACTTCTCCCCAGGTTTTGCTTCAAATTCATGGATTCAGTATTAAGTCATTGTTGTCATGGCTATTCTTGATTGTCAACTTGACTATATCTGGAGTTAACTAAAACTCAAATGGCTATGCATGCCTAAGAGGTCTTTTTAAAATTAATTCTTAGAACCGGGACAACCTATTTCTAATCCAGATCTTTGAGTTAGGAAGATGTAGCTTTAATCCAGGACTTTTGAGATGGGCATTTATTCTTCACTTCTTTAAAAAATTATATATTTGTTCCCTTTATAATCCAATGTCAGCCCTAGTACCCCCCCCATACACATACTCCCTTCATTTCACCTTCCCCTTGTCTTTTGAGGTAGGCAGGCAACAAGTTCAGGGATACCCACTTCTACAGTTTTTTTTGGAATCATGTGAAGACAAACCTGGTCACCTACTACATGTGTGCTGGTACCTAGGTTCAGCCTAAGCTCACTCAGGCTTTGTGAGTCCCCAAATTACCAGGGTAGTTGACTCCTTTGATCTTCCTGTCGAGTCCCTGTCACCTTCAGGTCCCTCAATCCTTTCCCCAACACTTCCGTAAGACTCCCAGAGCTATATCTACTCTTCGGGTGTGTCTCTGGATCTCCATTGACTACTAAGTGGAACCTCTCAGAGGACAGTAATGCTAGGTTCCTGTCTGCATAATAACACAGTATCATTAATAGTGTCAGTGATTAGTTTTTGCCTATGAGATGGGGCTTATTTGGGGGAAGTTATAGGTTGCCCATTCCCCGAGTCTTTGCTATCTTTGTTCCTGCACATCTTGTAAGCAGGACACATTTGGGTCAAAGGTTTTGGAGGTCGGGGTTCCTGCCCTTATCCCTCCCCTAGGAGCCCTACCTGGCTATAGGATGTGGCAACTTGAGGAAACGTGCACCTGACTGATAGGGGTCTCAGCTAGAATCACCACCATAGCTGCTCTGGGCTCCCTCCCATCTCTACTTTCTGGCAACTCTTAGAGATTGCCCTACCCACCACCAATCTCTTTTCTCTTCTCTGCTCTTCTTACAATTACTCTTTCCTGCCACTGCCCTTCTTCTAATACCCTCTTCCTCCCAGATCCCTCTTTCCACAGACCTCCAATATCTATTTTGTTTCCACTACTGAGAAAGATTCAACCATTCTCTCTTGGGCCCACTTTGTTACTCGGTTTCTTTGGGTCTGTTGCTTATACCACGGTTATCCTGTACCTTAATGTTAATATCCATTTATAAATGAGTACATACCATGTATAACCTCACTCAAGATGGTATTTTTTAGTTCTTTCCACTAGCCTGCAAGATTCATGGCATACTTTTTTTTAAATGGCTGAGTAGTATTCGATTGTGTAGATATACGACATTTTCTGTATCCATTTTTCTATTGATAAACATCTAGATTGTTTATAGTTTTTGGTTATTAAGAATAAAGCTGCTGTAAACATAATTGAACAAGTATCCTTGTGTGATGGTGGAGAATCATTTGAGTATATTCCCAGGAGTGTTATACCTAGTTATTGATGTTGAACAATTCCCAATCTTCCAAGAAACTGCCAAATTGATTTCCAGAGTGGTTGTAAAAGTTTGCACTACCACCAGCAGGAGAGGAGTGTTCCTCTTGTTCCACAATCCTGCTACCATGTGCTGCCCTTTGAGATTTTTGTTTGTTTGTTTGTTTTTGTTGTTTTGTTTTTGTTTTTGTTTGACAGGGTTTCTCTGTATAGCCCTGGCTGTCCTGGAACTCACTTTGTAGACCAGACAGGCCTTAAACTCAGAAATCTGCCTGCCTCTGCTTCCCGAGTGCAGGGATTAAAGGCGTGCGCCACCACGCCCAGCTCTGGCTTGAGATTTTGATCTTAGTCATTCTAGTGGGTGTAAAATAGAATCTCAGAGTTGTTTTGATATTCATTCCCCTGATGACTAAGGAAACTGACCATTTCTTTAGGAGATTCAGCCCTTGGAGATTCCTCTGTTGAGAATTCTCTTTTAAGGTCTATAACCCATTTTGTAAAATTGTGTTATTTGAATTGTTGATGTCTAACTTCTTAAGTTCTTTACATAATTTGGGATATAAGTTTTCTGTTAGATGTAGGGTTATTGAAGATCTTTTTCCTGTCATTTTGTCCTAATTATGGTGTCCTTTGACTTACTGAAGCTTTTCAGTTTCATGAGGTCCTATTTATTAACTCTTGACTTTAGTGCCTGAGCCACTGATGTTCTGTTCAGGAAGATTTCTCCTACACTGATGAGTTTAAGGTTATTCAATTTCTGTTCTATTAGAATTAGTGTATCTGGTTTTACATTGATGTATTTTCTAAATTATTATATTTATTTTTTTGTTTCCCCCCTCCCATTTCCCCCTCTGCTTTGCCTGTGAGAATGTTCTCCCCAACGCCAGACCTCCCTGGGTTACCATGTCTCTCGAGGTTTATGTGCGTGTTCTCCCACTCAGGTCAGACAAGGCAGATCTCTGCTATAGATGTGCGAGGGGCCTAGGACCATCCCATGTTTGTTCCTGTTTGGTGCCTCGGTCTCTCTGAGCTCCAGGGTCCGGGTTAATTGAGACTGCTGGTTTTGCTATGGGGTCACTCTCCCCTTCAACTTCCTCTTTGATCCATTTAGACTTCATTTTTGTACAGGGTGACAAATATGGATATATTTACATTCTTCTCCATGCAGACATCCAATTGGACAATTTGTTAAAGATGCATTTCTTTTTCCATTTTATGGTTTTAGCTTTTTTATTTTTTTGGTCAAAATTCAAGTTTCAATACGTAGGTGGGTTTGTTTCTGAGTCTTTAATCTAGATCCATTGATCAACCTGTCTTTTTCTATACCAACAACATGCAGTTTTTATTACTAATGCTCTGTAGTACAGCTTGAAGTCAGGGATAGTGTTACCTACAGAGGTTCTTTTATTGTTCAGGAAAGTTTTAGCTATTCTGTTTTGTTTTTTGTTTTTTGTTTGTTTGTTTTGCTTTTTCATATGATTTTTGAGAATTTTTCTTTCAAGATCTCTGAAGAATTGTGTTGGAGCTTTGGTGGGATTGCATTGAATCTGTAGATTGCTAAATTCATTCTATCAATCCATAGTTACCCTGATACCTACACCACACAAAGACAATACAGAGAAAAAGAATTTCCCTTATGAGCATTGATGCAAAATACTCAGTAAAATACTTGTAAACTGTATTCAAAAACACATCAAAGATTTCATCTACTATGATCAAGTAGGCTTCATTCCAGGGAATTAGGGGTGGTTAAATGTACAAAAAATCCAATCAAAATAATCCACCATATAGATATAAAATTCCCATGCAAATGTATGCATGTATATCAAACTCTATGCTTAACAATACAGAAAAATAGAGATATTGAAAATAGCCCATAAAACAAAATTACATTATATTTTTTTATCTATCATTTACCATATTAGTTATTTATCTGACTGTACACTTCAGCAAATTAAAAATGAAATAGAGACAGTGGGTAAGAGTGCTTACTGTGTGAAGATAAAAACCTGGGTTTAAATTCTAGGCATCCTTATTAAAGAAAAGATAAGAAAAATATACATATATTCATGCAATAACCATTATACTAGTAAGGGTTTTCTAAAGGAACAGAACATATATAATGAATCTCTCTCTCTCTCTCTCTCTCTCTCTCTCTCTCTCTCTCTCTCTCTCTCTAGTTATATTTCAAATGTTATCCTCTTTCCTGGTTTTCACTCAAAAAACCCCCATTGCCCCATCCCCCTGCCCTGCTTACCAACCCACCCACTCCTGCTTCCTGGTCCTGGCATTCCCCTATACTGGGGCATAGAACCTTCACAGGTCCAAGGGCCTCTCCTCTGACTGATGTCCCACAAGGCCATCCTCTGTTACATATGTGGCTAGAGTCATGGATCCCTCTATTTGTCCCCTTCAGTTTGTGGTTTAGTCCCTGGGAGCTCTGGGGGTATTGGTTAGTTCATATTGTTGTTCTTCCTATGGGGCTGCAAACACCTTCAGCCCCTTGGGTAC
>NC_034596.1:90771321-90874701 GCF_900095145.1 Mus pahari
ATATATATATATATATATATATATATATATATATATATATATATATATATATATATAATATTAGAGGAGGGAGAGAGAGAGAGAGAAGAGAAACCTAATATAACTAATATAATTTCCATGGTGAGAGTCTTTTGGATTTCTGCCAGCTATACCCATGCCAAGTTTATCTACATATAAGCTATATATGTGTCAAAAGTTGTGCCCATGATCCTGTTCATATAATATGGCTCAGAGTTTCTTAAGTATTCTATTTTCATAGCTTTCTTTTGAGATTAATCAACAAAGAATGAACTCATTTCCATACTTGAAGGAGTGAGATCAGCCACAGAGAATAATAGATTTTCCCAAACATCAGAGAACAAGTCACAAAAGAAAAAGAGTTTGTGTGATTAGTTAATAAAATTTCTCATATATATTTAATTTTAAGTCTACCACTTAATACAATTAATATGTGAGTCATAAAATCTAAATATGGTCATAATGATTATTATGCTAGCCATTAATTTTTATAATACTTTATATATGAAATAAATGCAAAGATAAGTTGTAACTATGAACAGCAAAATACATTTATCTATTATTAGAGACGCTTTATTGCACTGTGAAAGTAGAGTATTAACAAGGCAGCGAGCCTTTCACTCACTCACACATTCATTCATGAATTCATTCATTTACTGAGACAAATATGAACAAAGAACCTGCTACTTGTGTCATAAATGTAAATTATAAAATGTAACTACATAAATGAATACGTATTTTGCATGTTTAAAAAACTACATATATTGCAAAACAGACAGGCATATGAAGCAGTTGTAAAGCTTAACATTCTGTGGGGCCTTAACAAATGTAATATTTTAGATATACATTAATATTTAATACAGAGGACAAATTAAAGTACATGTCTGAAAAAAATATGATTCATTCAAACGGAGTAGTGTTTTCTCAGAAAAATTCATATGTTGATTTCGTACAAAGCTAGCTATAAAGGAACCAATGGATAACACTGGCTTTATGCTGTAAAATATTATTCAAGCCATTGCTATGTGAAGCTAAAGAAAAAGCGATTGAAGGATGTGTAAAAAACTATTCCAGACAGGAGTTCGAAACATTGGGTACATAGATCAGGAAAATGGCTATCGGGAGAAGGAAATACCTGGCTCTATCTGCTCCATTCTCTCAAAGCAACAGCAATGATCAGTGTTAGTGAATTCAGCTTGAAACACGCAAGTGAGATACACAGGTCTGCCCTCAGGAGCATACAGACGACTAAGCATCAGATCAGAACACACATGATGCTTTGATCAAAAGCTCAAAGTCTAAAATCAGACTGCTTAGTTTCAAACGCTAGATTTGCCAAATGTTAACTCCAGTCTCAGGAAAGTTACTTAAGTGGTGGTTGCTGTAATTTATTTTCCTTTATAATGGAGAGTAATACCAGTACTTCCTAATTGAATTTCTCCCAATAAACATATTTTACATTTTAGACCAGTTTTAGATTTACAGAACATCTGAGATGATTATGACGAGTTGCCTTGTGCCTGGTATCCAGTTTCCTCACAGCTATAACACTGTACATGACTGTGGTACATTTGTTGTAATTAATGAAGCACTAGTTGTACATTAAACTGAAACCTATGCTTTAATCTATCTAGTTTCTTCTTTAGACGTTGGCTATTGGATTTTTGTGTGTTTTGGTTTGGTTTGTTTTGGTTACTCTTCCTCCTGGATCTAATCAACATACACACTGCATTTAAATGTCCAGGCTCCTTAGCTATGTCTTGCCTGTATCAGGATGTGATATATTTTCCCTCTTCACCTTAATGATCCTTGTAGTTTGGGGAAACACTGATCATGTAACAGTGATGAATGTGAGTCAGAGTGGCCCTTGAGGTTTTAAAACAGATTTAATTTTTGGCTTTGCATACTGAACTTGTATCATGACAACTTCTGTATTATTTGCTTCATGAGTTGCTTATGGAGTATGGAATTTCCCACATGAGTGTTGGCATTTAAGCATAAAAGACAGTTACAATTTTTCTTATATGTTTCAGTTTGTATTTCAAGCAATATGTGGAACTACAGTGAGTAAAAACAGCTTTCTTTTCTCCATGCTTAGTAGAATGTTCCTAATCTCTAAGTACTAAATGCAAGAGTACATATATTTTACTTGCAGTGGGTAATGTGGGAGTGGTTGGGTGGGTGGTGGAGCAGTTGCTCAGAAGCAAAGAGGAGCGCAGAAGGAATGATGAACTTGGGAAAGGGAGAAACACAATAATTGAATAAACATAGAAAAATGATTTAAAGGAACATTCCTGTTTGTTGTTCATTAAAAGTTTTAAATGAAAGAAGTCTTATATTCAGTTCTAAAATTTTCAGTGTCACTTGATATAAGGATGTGCTTTTTCTTGGCGGATCACATTAATGCTTTTTACACTTTTAAGTATGCAATATAAGTTCATCATTTTCATCTCCTTTCTCCAAAGCAACACCTTTTGTTCTCTCTCAAATTCATGTCATCTTCTTTCATTAAGTCTCTCTCTCTCTCTCTCTCTCTATATATATATATATATATATATATATAATCACATACATGTACATTCATATATATCATCATATACTCATGATACATATGACATATCACATATATGATATATATTTGATTTGTGGTATATTCACATATATGAATATATGTATGTGAGTATGTTTTATATATATATATATATGAATATATATACATATATACACATATACACATATACATATATCTGTGTGTGTGTCATGTATGTGGTATGTATCCATAAATACAACCTGCAGAATATGAATAATGATTCCTGATAATATAGGTTTTCAGGGTTGACTATGTTGTATTATAGCACCAATTGATGTGCTCTTCTCTAGGTATATCTACTTCTTCTTCTCTAAGTGTCCTTTGGTTGCTTATAGTTCACAGTGTACGATTACGACCTCAAGCATTTATCTTTTTCATATTAATGTGCCTATTGGTTTCATGTCTAGATAGTTATATTCGTGAAACTTTAGGGTTGTTGTCCAAAACTCTGCATTTTGATTAGTTGCATCAATTTAATTGATTTCTAACAATTTTACCTAAGCAATTTATAGTTTTAGTAAAATTCTAAACTAAATTTCCATTTCATTCTTTACAGAAGGGGAAAAATACCTAAAATTTTCTATGGAACAACAGCAACAACAAAAAAGTCAAATAATTGTTAGCTAAAAGAACAGTGCTGGAACGGAACAGACCTATACACCAACGAAACAAACCTGAATACCATACCATCAGTACATACAACTTCAGCTATTTGGTATTGGCCTAGAAATATATATATATATATATATATATATATATATATATATATATATATATATGCTGGAAGAAATGAAAGACTTTTCAATAAATGATGCTTGCAAAATTGTACCTTCACATGCAGAATAATCAAACTTCTTATCTATCACCTGGCTTGAAAAAACTAACTAATTATAAAAGTTGTTTGATATAAAACAGTAGTCAATTGAACAGTCTTCTGTAGATGTTTGTCTACAGCAATACTGAAAATACATGTTTTTCTCAATATAAATTTTAAATAACTCCAAATATATTAACTGTATGATTTTTAAAATAATATATCACTATTTGTTTTTTTAATGAACATAAATAGATAAAGTCTTTTTGTCTGTTTGTTTTGTTTTTAGTAGAGCGTAAAGTCTTGGCTCTTACTGTGGTACAAACACCAAATAAGAACAGTTTTTGGACATTGGAGTTCATTGTAATAAGGATGTACTTGAATGTCCCTCACGTCACCAACGGATTTTTACCTCCATAGTAGATAAGCTAAGAGTTGACAGTCCTGCTGCACCAAGGAATAAATTGTAGACACCATTTTTGGATACAGATTTCCTGCTATGGTCAAAGGTATTTGGCTTGAGTGATTGTCGTAATTCTCAGCCCACAGGGAACAGGTTACATTCATTTAAGAAATGGTGTGTATATTAAGATGGTCTATCCATGAAGTCATTCATCAACTGATTCAATGAACAATGGCTCTGCTTGGAGGGTGGCACAGACATTAGGTGAGGGTAAGATTCTTGTTCATTGACTGTGATGGTTTCCAAAAGCATTCATCTCAGAATAAAAGTAACTTATAAAATCCTCTTCTTCAAAATTGATAACAATAATTATAAACATCAAGCAAAGCCTTCAGTCTCACTGTTTGCTGTTCTCTTACAAGTCACCTTACAAATTAATTGTCTACATTTCTTTTGGCTGTATAAATAATTTTGAAATATGTAATCTCTTCTGAAAGCCATAATATAGTTTAAAAACACCAAATAAACAATCCTACTAATAGAGAGTTTGAGATAGGAGAAGCATGGTTTCAAGACCGTTATGTGGCACACAGCAAGACCCTATCATGTACAAACAAGCAGAATGTGTATATGGATTGTACAATACTGGGCCTATTTCTCCCATTACCAAATTAAAGGGATCATGGGATGACAGCCGGCAGATTTCTAATTCCTCATATTTTTGAATTTCAATTGATTAGGATATTTTGATAATATTAATTTTCATATTGAGAGATATTAAGGAAAAGGGATTGTTAATTTCTGTTAATTTTCTCCTTAGAAGTGGAATTATGTTTGTGTGGGGTTGTTGAAAGATTACTTTCTTGCTTCTTCTAGGGTGTAGTTTCATTTCTCATGATGGTGTTTTCCGTCTATTATCCTTTGTAGAGCTGGATTTGTAGAAAGTTATTGTGTAAAGTCATTTTTCTTTTTTTTTTTTTTTTTTTTTTCATGGAATATCTTGTTTTCTCTGTCTATGGTGATTGAGAGTTTTGCTGGGTAGTAGCCTGGCTGGCATTTGTATTCTCTTAGGGTCTGTGTGACATCTGCCCAGGATCTTCTAGCTTTCATAGTCTCTACTGAGAAGTCTATTGTAATTCTGATAGGTCTGTCTTTTTCCCTTACTGCTTTTAAAATTCTTTCTTTGTTTAGTGAATTTGGTGTTTTGATTATTATGTGATGGGAGGAATATCTTTTCTGGTCCAGTCTATTTGGAATTCTGTAGGCTTCTTGTATATTCATGGGCATCTCTTCTTTAGGTTAGGGAAGTTTTCTTCTATAATTTTGTTTGAAGATATTTACTGCCCCTTTAAGTTGGGAATCTTCATTCTTTTCTATACCTACTATCCTTAGGTTTGGTCTTCTCATTGTGTCCTGGATTTGCTGGATGTTTTGGGTTAGGAGCTTTTTGCATTTTGCATTTTCTTTGACTATTGTGTCAATGCTTTCTTTAGTATCTTCTGCACCTGAGATTCTCTTTTCTATCTTTTGTATTCTGTTGGTGATGCTTGCATCTATGACTCCTGTACTCTTTCCTAGGTTTTCTAACTCCAGGGTTGTCTCCCTTTGTGATTTCTTTATTGTTTCTATTTCCATTTGTAGATGTTGGATGGTTTTGATCATTTCCTTCATTTGTTTGTGTTTTCCTGTAATTCTTTAAGGGATTTCTGTTTTTCCTCTTTAAGGGCTTCTAGCTGTTTACCTGTGTTCTTCTGTATTTCTTTAAGGGAATTATTTATGTCCTTCTTAATTTCCTCTATCATCATAATGAGAAGCACTTTTAGATCTGAATCATGCTTTTCTGGTGTGTTGGGGTATCCAGACTTGCTTTGATGGGAGAATTGGGTTTTGATGATGCCAAGAGACCTTGACTTCTGTTGCTTATGTTCTTATGCTTGCCTCCTGCCATCTGGCTATCTCTAGTGTTACCTGCCCTGGCTATGTCTGACTGGAGCCTGCCCTTCCTGTGATCCTGGTCGTGTCAAGCTGTCTCTGGGATCCTGTGATTCTGGGATCCTGTGATCCTGAGATCCTGAGATCCTTTGTGAGTCCTAGCTCCTGTGAGTCAAGCTGCCTTTGGGACCTTGAGATCCTGGTGTGAGCAAGTTCCTGGGATCAGGGAATCCTCTGAACCTGGGTGTGTTAGAGTGCCTAGGAGTGGACCTATATCTGGGTGTTGAGGGGCTGGTTGTGGAGTTTGCACCCAAGGTCTGCTCAGGGCGCCAGACACAACAGATGTATCTTTTCTTTTTGTTTTTTTTTGTTTGTTTGTCAGGGTTTCTCTGTATAGCCCTGGCTGTCCTGGAACTCACTTTGTAGACCAGGCTGGCCTCGAACTCAGAAATCTGCCTGCCTTTGCCTCCCAAGTGCTGGGATTAATGGCATGTGCCACTGCCCAGCCAGATGTATCTATTCTTAAAGGAAATGTGTCAGAGGTTTCTTTTTAAACTTCTTGATAGGTTTGAAGAGTAANTCTTTTGGCTGTATAAATAATTTTGAAATATGTAATCTCTTCTGAAAGCCATAATATAGTTTAAAAACACCAAATAAACAATCCTACTAATAGAGAGTTTGAGATAGGAGAAGCATGGTTTCAAGACCGTTATGTGGCACACAGCAAGACCCTATCATGTACAAACAAGCAGAATGTGTATATGGATTGTACAATACTGGGCCTATTTCTCCCATTACCAAATTAAAGGGATCATGGGATGACAGCCGGCAGATTTCTAATTCCTCATATTTTTGAATTTCAATTGATTAGGATATTTTGATAATATTAATTTTCATATTGAGAGATATTAAGGAAAAGGGATTGTTAATTTCTGTTAATTTTCTCCTTAGAAGTGGAATTATGTTTGTGTGGGGTTGTTGAAAGATTACTTTCTTGCTTCTTCTAGGGTGTAGTTTCATTTCTCATGATGGTGTTTTCCGTCTATTATCCTTTGTAGAGCTGGATTTGTAGAAAGTTATTGTGTAAAGTCATTTTTCTTTTTTTTTTTTTTTTTTTTTTCATGGAATATCTTGTTTTCTCTGTCTATGGTGATTGAGAGTTTTGCTGGGTAGTAGCCTGGCTGGCATTTGTATTCTCTTAGGGTCTGTGTGACATCTGCCCAGGATCTTCTAGCTTTCATAGTCTCTACTGAGAAGTCTATTGTAATTCTGATAGGTCTGTCTTTTTCCCTTACTGCTTTTAAAATTCTTTCTTTGTTTAGTGAATTTGGTGTTTTGATTATTATGTGATGGGAGGAATATCTTTTCTGGTCCAGTCTATTTGGAATTCTGTAGGCTTCTTGTATATTCATGGGCATCTCTTCTTTAGGTTAGGGAAGTTTTCTTCTATAATTTTGTTTGAAGATATTTACTGCCCCTTTAAGTTGGGAATCTTCATTCTTTTCTATACCTACTATCCTTAGGTTTGGTCTTCTCATTGTGTCCTGGATTTGCTGGATGTTTTGGGTTAGGAGCTTTTTGCATTTTGCATTTTCTTTGACTATTGTGTCAATGCTTTCTTTAGTATCTTCTGCACCTGAGATTCTCTTTTCTATCTTTTGTATTCTGTTGGTGATGCTTGCATCTATGACTCCTGTACTCTTTCCTAGGTTTTCTAACTCCAGGGTTGTCTCCCTTTGTGATTTCTTTATTGTTTCTATTTCCATTTGTAGATGTTGGATGGTTTTGATCATTTCCTTCATTTGTTTGTGTTTTCCTGTAATTCTTTAAGGGATTTCTGTTTTTCCTCTTTAAGGGCTTCTAGCTGTTTACCTGTGTTCTTCTGTATTTCTTTAAGGGAATTATTTATGTCCTTCTTAATTTCCTCTATCATCATAATGAGAAGCACTTTTAGATCTGAATCATGCTTTTCTGGTGTGTTGGGGTATCCAGACTTGCTTTGATGGGAGAATTGGGTTTTGATGATGCCAAGAGACCTTGACTTCTGTTGCTTATGTTCTTATGCTTGCCTCCTGCCATCTGGCTATCTCTAGTGTTACCTGCCCTGGCTATGTCTGACTGGAGCCTGCCCTTCCTGTGATCCTGGTCGTGTCAAGCTGTCTCTGGGATCCTGTGATTCTGGGATCCTGTGATCCTGAGATCCTGAGATCCTTTGTGAGTCCTAGCTCCTGTGAGTCAAGCTGCCTTTGGGACCTTGAGATCCTGGTGTGAGCAAGTTCCTGGGATCAGGGAATCCTCTGAACCTGGGTGTGTTAGAGTGCCTAGGAGTGGACCTATATCTGGGTGTTGAGGGGCTGGTTGTGGAGTTTGCACCCAAGGTCTGCTCAGGGCGCCAGACACAACAGATGTATCTTTTCTTTTTGTTTTTTTTTGTTTGTTTGTCAGGGTTTCTCTGTATAGCCCTGGCTGTCCTGGAACTCACTTTGTAGACCAGGCTGGCCTCGAACTCAGAAATCTGCCTGCCTTTGCCTCCCAAGTGCTGGGATTAATGGCATGTGCCACTGCCCAGCCAGATGTATCTATTCTTAAAGGAAATGTGTCAGAGGTTTCTTTTTAAACTTCTTGATAGGTTTGAAGAGTAAGGGGAAATTCTCATATCAGATATGAAGTGGTAAAATATCACTTCTACATTACTGTCTAGAAAACATTTTTCAAAAGTAGAAAGCTGAAAGAGTTTCTTTCCTAAATATTTGGTATAGTAATGATTATATTCATCTTGTTTTATTTACCTTCTGCCTTTTTTTCAACTCTTTTTTATTAGATATTTTCGTTATTTACATTTCAAATGCTACCCTGAAAGTTCCCTATACCCACCCCACACCCTGCTCCCCTACCCAACCACTCCTACTTCTTGGCCCTGGCATGACCCTGTATTGTGGCATATAAACTTTGCAAGACCTAGGGGCCTCTCTTCCCAATGATGGCCAACTAGGCCATCTTCTGCTACATATGCAGCTAGAGACACAAGCTCTGGGGAGACTGGTTAGTTCATATTGTTGTTCCGTCTATAGGTTGCAGACCTCATCAGCAACTTAGGTTCTTTCTCTAGCTCCTCCATTGGGGACCCTGTGTTCCATCCTTTAGATGACTGTGAGCATCCACTTCTGTATTTGCCAGGCACTGGTATGGCCTCATAGGAGACAGCTATATCAGGGTCCCTTCAGCAAAATCTTGCTGGCATATGCAATAGTCAGGTCTTCTATTCCTGGACAAAACATCATGACCAAGTAGCGAGGGAGGGAGAAAAGGGTTTATTCATCTTACACTTCCACATTGCTCTTCATCACTGAAGGAAGCCAGGACTGGAACTCAAGCAGGTCAGGAAGCAGGAGCTGATGCAGAAGCCATGGAGGAATGTTACTTACTGGCTTGCTTCCCCTGGCTTGCTCAGCCTGCTCTCTTATAGAACCAAGACACCAGCCCAGAGATGGCACCATCCACAAGGGGACTTCCCCCCTTGATCATTAATTGAGAAAATGCCTTGCAGCTTGTCTTAGTCAGGGTTTCTATTCCTGCACAAACATCATGACCAAGAAGCAAGTTGGGGAGGAAAGGGTTTATTCAGCTTACATTTCCATACTGCTGTTGATCACCAAAGGATGCAGGACTGGAACTCAAGCAGGTCAGAAAGCAGGAGCTGATGCAGAAACCATGGAAGGATGTTCTTTACTGGCTTGCTCAGTCCACTCTCTTATAGAACCCAAGACTACCAGCCCAGAGATGGCACCACCCACAAGGGGCCCTCCCCCCTTGATCACTAATTGAGAAAATGCCTTACAGCTGGATCTCATGGAGGCATTTCCCTAACTGAAGCTCCTTTCTCTGTGATAACTCCAGCTGTGTCAAGTTGACACAAAGCTATCCAGTACACAGCTGGATCTCATAGAGGCATTTCCCCAACAGAAGCTCCTTTCTCTGTGATAACTCCAGTCTGTGTCAAGTTGACACAAACCTAGCCAGTACACCTCCTTATGGAGTTGTAAATGTATCAGTTATATTTATTTAATAGATGTAACTTCACTAATATTGCTTCTCTTTGTTCATTGGTTTTGCACATTTTGGGTCTCAAAGCATTTGATCACCAATTCTAAATTATCAATCAATTAACTTAAGATTTGATCAGAGTCATCTAGTTTTAAAATGTTTTCAATGTATATAGCTTTCATAAAATAGCTAATATCTGGTGATGATCATTTTGGTCTTTTCTTTTGATAGCTTGTTGGGAATTGCTTCAACTTTAGTAATTTGATTTAACACCAGTCTACTGACTTATTTGATGTTCTCTATTATATTCTTATTTACATATTATTTTTTTCTACCTCCATCTTCTTGAGGAATTTTATCCCTGCTTCTACTTGGCTCCTATTATTCTTCCTATAATTTTATAAGGTAGGGTGTTTATTTTAAATTTCCCTCCACTTTGAGTGAAAACTCAAAGCTAAATCTCTAAGTACTGATTTCACCACATTCATTTCAATGTTGACAAGTTAGAATTTTATTTTCTTTACTAAATCTAATTTAGTATTTTGTGGCAAATGTTTCTTTGATCTTCATGATTTTTATATGTGCTTTATTCTTCAAATACTTTCTAAGGTTTCAGCTACTATTCTGATTTTGATTTCTATCTTTAATTCTACTGTGATCTGAATTTATACTTCCTACACAGACACTTCTTAAATTTTATCTAATGGATCAAATTATGATCCAAGTTACTGACTCAGAAGAGCTTAAATCAAACTGTATTCTTCTGTTTACTTAATAAATGTTTGATAAAATTGATTTAAGCTGTTGTTCAGGTTATTTTATCCTTACTGATTTATCAATTATTGCCCAAGGACAGTTGAGGTATAAAATCTTATTATGGATTTTCACATTCTTCCCAGTTCTATGAGTTTTGCTTCATTTAATTTTATACATTCAGCTTGAGGGTTAGTTTGTTCCTTCATTTAATCTCTTTATCAGTATTTTACTACCACACTTTACCCTAGAGGGTCCTGTTTGCTTTGATTACTTTTCCAAAATTGATTCCTTTTTTTTAAGAGTACATTTTCTATGAAATACATAGTTACACCTTATTTATCCACTTGTTCTATCTACATGAAGTCAATATGTTTAGATTAATCACATATAAAGTGATTGATCACATGTTTGAGTATATATATATATATATATATATATATATATATATATATATAAAACTTTATTTGTAATACTGTTGTCTATTTTTCTACTATGTCCCATTTTGGTTTCAGTTCTTATGCTGTTATTTTTCTTCCTTCAATGTATAAATTATGCTTGAAAATTTGAATGAGTTTCCAAAATACATTTAAAGAAATATAAATTCTTCTTCACACAATTTCATATATAGTGCAGAATCTCAAACAGTATATTTTGAATTCCCCCTTTTCTCTTGGGAAAACGCTTTACTCATTTCTTGTATTTTCATATTAGATTCACCAAACATCTTCTTACTCCTAACCCTTTACATAACTAACTATTGCATTTTAACATATGCAAGAATGAGTAAGTGTTTAAAAATAATAACACATCTTGGGCATTGAAATGTCTCTGAGAGTAGAGGCACTGTGAAGAAGGACAGCCTAAGTTTGACACCAAGGAATCACATGGTAGATGGAGAGAACACATCAGCTGGTCTCTGACTTCTACATGTATACCATGATGCACATGGTCACACACCAGGAAATAACTATAAAAATAATTTGTCCCATTATTCTTTTAATCTTATTGATGTACTTCCATTTTTCCATCATGTTTTTCCCCCTTGCTTTCCTTTAGTGGGTTTATATATGCCTCCAAAGCTGTCATCGAACATGTAAAGTTCAACTACAATTTTTATTTTTTATGTCTGAAAAATATAGTTAACTTGAAGGAGCTAGAGAAAGTGCCCAAGGAGCAGAAGGGGTATGCAGCCCTATAGGAGGAACAACAATATGAACTAGCCAGTACTCCCAGAGCTCCTGTGACTAAACCACCAATCAAAGATTACACATGCTGGGACTTGTGTCTCTAGCTGCATATGTAGCAGAGGATGGCCTAGTTGGCTATCAATTGGAGGAAAGGCCCTAGGTCCTGTGAAGGATCTATGCCCCAGTATAGTGGAATGCCAGGACCAGGAATGGGAGTGGGAGGGTTGGGGAGCAGGGGAGGGGGAGGGAATAGAGGATTTTTGGAGGGAAAACCAGGAAAGGGGATAACATTTGAAATATAAATAAAGAAAATATCTAATAAAAATTATTGGTTCATTTATTTACATTTCAAATGTTATCCCTCTTCCAGCCCCTCCCCCCACAAATCCTCTCTCCTATCTCCACCCCCACCTGCTTCTATGAGGGTGCTCCCTCTCCCATCTACACACCTACTCACTGCCCCAGCATTCCCCCACACTGGAGGTAGAGGGAGGGAGGGACTTGGGAGGAAGAGAGGAGAGGGACAGGAAAAGCAGGGCAGGATCTGGTGTGGAAGGAGACTTGGGAGATGTACAGAGGGTCAGGAAATTGAACAGAGGTGTGTAGCAATGGGGATGGGGAACGGGGGTAACCACCAGAAAGTCCTAGATGCCAGGAATGCAAGAGGCTCCCAAGCATCCCAGTGGGGATGACATTAGCTGAAAAACCACCCAAAGGGGAGACAGAACCCTCAGAGACCATGTCCAATTTTTATTGTCTATTTTTTTTCTTCAATTTTCAGGATACTTGCTAAATGTAGACTATTTCTTAGCAGTTTATTTCTTCTGGTCCTTTAAATTATCTACTTTCTTGCATTATTTCTGATGCTAACTTTTTTGTGTGTATGTGTCCCCTGACACAACTTTCTTTGAGCTGGTAACTTTCATAATATATATATATTATGAATATAATATATATATATATATTCATACTGAATATCACTTTTTTTTTCAAGACAGGGTTTCTCTGTATAGCGCTGGCTGTCCTGGAACTCACTTTGTAGACCAGGCTGGCCTCAAACTCAGAAATCTGCCTGCCTCTGCCTCCCAAGTGTGAATATCACTTTCATACAAAAGAGAAGAGCATTTTATTCTGCTGAAGTTGAACATGCTGGGGTCCACCACTTATCTTTTTTGTTTGTTTTTTTGAGACAGGGTTTCTCTGTGTAGCTCTGAGTGTCGTGGAACTCACTTTGTAGACCAGGCTGGCCTCAAACTCAAAAATCTGCCTGCGTGCTGAGATTAAAGGCATGCACCACACACAGCAGGGGTCTACCATTTATCAATATGGAGAACCTTAATGAGCAAACAGGACCAATTTAAAGCAGGGGAGGGGGAGGTAACCTTTTGCTTAATTGTTTGGCTTTAATCTAGGGACATTCCAGAACCATTCCTGGAGGGTTGGGTGACAGGAAACTCTTTTGGGGGAAGCCTTGAAACTGCTGCTGTGGGAGCCTGGAAACTGTGCCCTTGCCTCAGGCCAGGTTACAGGGAAGCTACTGATGATAGGGCAGTTTCTGATTGACTGCTTGAGGCCTGGGTTTTTCCAATAACTGAATTGCCTGAACATGGCCACTTCTTCTAGGCCTAATGTCCTGAACTGCCAGTTTGAAGCCTGTCATGGATCCAGTCTGTTTCATTCCCCCTTCAGTAACGTGTCATCTCGAATCCTTGAGATGTTTCTATGGGCTGGTATTGTTGTTTGAAAATCATTAGTTGAACAGCAGAAATCTGTTCTTTAACAAACTTAACTAAAGTATTAATGATTCAAGGATCTCAAGTCAAAGACATCAGTAGGATAAGAGGACAAGGTAGGGTAGAGCCAAGAGTGGTTGTCCAAGGAGATCAATTGAAGATGGTCTTGTGCCAACCCTGAGACTGTTCTCTTTCTATTCTTCTGTCTTGTAGTCTAAATGGCTAAGGCCATGGATTCTTTGACTACCCCTGAGTGGGCAACATAGAGATAGCATTCCTCACTTAAGGATGTACAGAATCCTCCCTGCTTGAGAAACAACAAGTCTAGGCTTCCTTTGTTCAGAAAGACTACTTCTTCCAGGGAGGATAGGGAATCATCTAGAGCTGGGATAGACTTTCCCATCTCCTATATATCTGCATCTATACATCTGAGGCCATTACACTAGCAGCTCTGGCCAGTCCTGCCAAGGAAAGGACCTAGTAACACAGTGGAAATGGGCATTTTTTATCCAATTGTTTGTAGATGCTCGCTGATCAAAGACATCCTTCCCAGAGTAATAAATCACCCTGGGTAAAAGACGTAATAGAACACAAAAATCCTCAGTCATAATTACAACCAGGCCATAAATGCATGGATTAAGCCTGGACGTACAATCCCACCAAGCACTCTCTGGGGGCAGCGTGTATCCTGCAGCAGTAGTGGTTACAGTGTTTTTGCAGAGATGGAAATAGGCTGAGGGTACCTGATTTCCAATGCAGAGTCCCTGTCACATATTCAACAGTTCTGGGTTAAGTCTGGGTAGGAGGAGTTGGAACTTTGCTGGAGAGAAAGGGTGGTGGTTCCTGATGAGGGAGCAAGGGTGGGCTGAAGCCGAGGTTGGTGGGCAGTTGCTTGAGCCTTGCTAATATCTTGTTGGGGCCTACGGGGACAAGGGGTCTTAAGAGGCTATGTTTAAGCAGTTGGACAGTAAATAGGCATCCCACATCATAGCCAGAGAGGTAAAGTCTTCATCCCCTTACCTACATTTCAATTGGCCTTCCTGCCAGTCACTGCAAACTTGATGATAGGGTTGGTGCATCACTTCTTGGACGTACCCAAAACCAAACAAAACAAAGTCTGCAAGTTTTGCTCCTAGGAGGCTGCGTGTCCTTTCTTGACTTATGCAGGAACTGGCGCCAAGTGTCTGTGTATCCCCAAATCTGGTCATAATGATGAGGGCATCTTTGATGGAGGGAGGGGCTGTTGGCTGGTGCAGTAAATCTTAAGCAGCAAGGGTGCAGTATCAGGAGTGCGTAGGTCACGGTTTCAGTGGATCTACAGGGTGTGCGGTGACCTTCCTTTGCTCTTGTGTTGGTTTGTCTGGAAGTCTTTCCCAACAAGGCCACAACTTCTGGGTTGGCTCTTTTTCAGCAGGCTTAATATGGAAGTGGTGTCTGTCCCGATCCAGTGTACCTTTACAGTAATAGGTGTGGTCAGGATCACTGTGTGAGGTACTTTCCATTGAGGTTCCAGTATCTTGTGGTTATGTTTCTTAATCCAGACTTTGTCACTGATTGAAAAATCGCTCCACTATTCCGGTCAGGGGGACTCTAGCAAAAATCACAGAAAACCCCCCAAACTTAATGGTCCATGAGTCGCGGAAGAATGATACTCAGCATACAAATAGTCTGCAAAAGTAATGAACATTTTATTCCCCAAAAGGCCAGCGTGCTGGGGTGTACCATTTACTGAATATGATTTTCTTATGGGTTATAGTATTTTGTTTTCCTTTTTGTAAAAAAAAAAAAATCTTAAACTAGCCTTTTGAATTTTCTAGAGATACCCTGGTATCTTCCATTTACTTGGTGATTTATTTGACATTAGCAGTTCAAAATTCCATATCCTCTTGAAATACGTTTCTATTAATTCTGTGTATGATATTCTTTTTAAAAATTTACCGCTGGTTTTGAATGCTCAAAAATATTAATTTGTGTCTCTGTGAAGATATTTTAGGAATTGTCTCATGGTATATTATCAGCTCTTGAATCCTTCCCTCAGCCCTCTTTGGTAACTGATCAACCTAATGCACCACTCATCCTTCTTTCCTGTTACAACAGTTTCGATTGTCAGTGTTTTTCTTTCCTCCTTTATAGATGCTCAACTTGGCACAGACAAAGTTCAGTTTGTTCATGATAGCTAAAACTTAAAGAGAACAACCAAGTAAAAAAATTGGCCAGTTTCAAGTAATCTGATTCTCATAAACAAATCAAATGTTGAGTTTTTTGAAGTTTATCTAAATTTACTTTTTAGTGAACAGAATTGAAAATATTTCTAGTGAATGGAAAACATAATATAAATTACTTGCAAACTATATGAGACTGCCATTCTAGGGGACACAGAGAAACTTCTCATGCATCAAGTACTAAATTCTGAAATGAAAATAGCCAAAGTATCCACTGGAATTAGGAGCAAAATAAGAAATACTTGTAGTTTAACAAGGTAAATCTATGAGCTAGTACCCTTTAAAAGTAAAAACAAATAATGAGATTCCACAAAATTCCAGATGATAATAGAAAAGCAGAGTGAACTATTAGCCATATAATTCTCTAGCAGCAATATTTTGCCTATCTCATTTTTCAGCACATGAATATTGCAGTATTGGTTGGCCTTTGTACAGCTCTAAAAATCTTTTAGGGTTATATATATCATATGATATATATATAAAATCATATGAACCGTTACTAAGAAGACTTCTACCTTTTTCATTGTTATATTTTTATTTCTTTCTTTTGCTGTATTGGTCTTCTGAAACTGGCCATTCTACAAAATGCAATCTAAAGATTCATTGAAGTACCAAACATAGTTCTATGATACTGTTTTGAGATATAGAAGTAAAGTTGAAATATATATGGAAGAACAAAAAAAGTCCAAAGATAGAAACAGCAATCTTGAAAAAAACAAGTACTTGGAAAGGAATAATCATATCCGATTTCATGCTATACAGCCAGGCCATATCATTTTAAAACATCAACATACTGGCACAAAATAAGATCAAAGGAACAGAATATTGACTATAGATATAAAGGGCAAACTAAGGTTACTTAATTTTTGATAAAATTGCCCAAAATCCTACATTGCAAATGGGGCAGCATCTTTTTTTAAAATTTTATTTTATTTTTAATTTACTTTTTACACTCCATATTCCGTTCCCCCCATCCACTCCATATCCAACAGCTCCTCCCCACCCCACCCTGTCTCCACAGAGATACCCCAACCCCCCCACCCCACCTGACCTCTAAACTCCTTGGGGCCTCCAGTCTCTTGAGGGTTAGGTGAATTTTCTCTCAATGAACACAGACTTAGAAGTCCTCTACTCTATGTGTGTTGGGGGCCACATATCAGCTGGTATATGCTGTATGTTCGGTAGTCCAGTGTTTGAGAGATCTCGGGGGTCCAGATTAATTGAGACTGCTGGTCCTCCTACAGGATCACCCTTCTCCTCAGCTTCTTTCAGCCTTCCCTAATTCAACAATTGGGGTCAGCTGCTCCTGTATGGGACAGCATCTTTAATGAACAATATTGGAAAACATGAATATTAGCATATAGAAGAATGGATCTTGGTCCCTTTCCTCTTAATTTGCACTTAACTGGACTCCAATTAGATTAAATATCTTAATAATTATGATGAATGATCAGACACAACTAGAACAAGAAGTAGCAAATACATAGCAATTACATAGAAATTACATACAGAAAGAACATATAGGAAGTTCATGGCAAGAACATATATGTACAGATACTTCCTGAATAAAGCACCTTTAGCTTGGATACACAACATAAAGCTGACATATAGAATCTATAGAATATAATTAAAAATTTTTTGTTAAGACAATAAACTTTCACTAGACAAAGAGGCTGTACACCAAATGGGGAAACATCTTTGCCAGAAAGTCATTAGGTAGCATATTACTCTCTAGAATACACAAAATAGCAAAAGTAACACTAACACTAACAACAACAACAACAACAACAACAAAGGAAAGCAACAAGTAAACACCAAATTAAAATGGGCTATGTGACTGAACAGAAAGTTCTCAAGAGAAGAAATTCAAATGGCTATGAAATGCTTGAAAGGATGTCAATATCTTAGCAGAGTTAAATGACATTACAAACTTTCTAAAAAGTCAAAACCCAGTACTGTAGAAGCCTCATAAAAGACATATATAAACATATAAAAATAAAAAAAGAGTCCAAAAGGAATTTATCTATTACAAGAAAACCATAGCCCCTACTAGGCACTAGAGGATATAAACTAAAATAGTTCAGTCCCACATGTTAGTTAACTCTTCTGGAATTGATGGCCAGTGGCATGCCAAAGAAATTGCCAGTGCTCCTTATCAAAGAATCTTCTTTTGAAGTTGGCAATGATCAACACAGAGGTATATCACTAGCCAATGAGAAGAGACTATAACACTTCAGAATCTTCAGCTATTAAAAATAATACATATTTTATATATAAGTACATAATATAAATATAAAAACAATAAGTATAAAAACATAAGATATAGTTTACCTTAAAATATAACATCAATTATATCTTACATAAACAAAATAATATAAATTATATATATGCAATTATATAATTTATAAATTTTAGAGGGTGAGGGGAAAATGAAGGCTGGGGCTTCTGTCAGAGTGTGGCCCATAAGTTGAACAAGATAACAAGCTCCAGTGAGTGATGACAGAGCCAATAATATTTTAGCATCACTAATTGACCTTTATTGGAGGAAAAAGGGCCACAGAGTTAGATGGGAAGGGAAGAAGCATGTAACATGTCTTCTTGTGAAATTTTCCCAAAGAAATTATTCAACATTTTTAGTCTGTAGAGAAGTCCAGATTAAAACTAGAGACCACAAGGACAAGCACCAATCCCTGACTCTGTCATGAACACTGTTTTGCTTGAAGGCAGGAAACTAACATGCCTGTCCTCTGGTGTGAGAACCTCCACCTAGCAGCTCACTCAGACAGATGCAGAGACCCACTGCCAAACTTTGGATGGAGCTTGGGGATTCTATGGGAGTGCTGGGGTAGGATTGAGGGCTCTGAAAGGGATAGAAACTCCATAGGAAGGTCAACAGAGTCAACGAACTTGTACCCTTGGGGACTCTCAGAGACTGAACCACCAACCAAAAGCATACACGGGCTGGAACAAAACTCCTGCACTTATATAGCAAATGTGCAGCTCAGTCTTTATGTGAATCACAAACAACTGGAGTGGGGCCTATCTCTAAAGCTCTTCCCTGTTTGTGGAATAGGTAACTGTCTTGTTAGACCTCATGGCGAGAAGTGTCTACAGATTGGAAGTGCCAGGAAAGAGGAATACCCAGGTAGGGCCTCCACTCTCTCAGGGGAGAAGGAGAGGGAGTCCAAGGGGTAGAGACTGGGGGAGGAGAGACCAGGAGGAGTGAAAGCTATTGTGTTGTAACATGAATAATGAAACAATGACAACATCAAAAGCAAACAAACAAACAAGCAAAAAATATAAACAAAGATTTCATATATTCCCATTCAGAGCGATGCCCACCATAAATAAAATTAACATAAATGCTGGTATAGATATAGGGAAGGGGAACCTCTACACACTGTTGGAGGAAGTATAAACTAATATAGTCACTTTAAAAATCATTAAAAAAACAAACAAACAAAAACTAGAGGCAGGCCTGTATTATGGCCTACAGGTGCCATGCCTGATAGTTTATCCAAAGGATTCCCCACACTACTACAAAACTATTTCCTGAAATCTACATATTTCTGCTCAGGACATGGGATCATCCTAGAAACCAGCCAACTGGTGAATGCATAATGAAAATGTACTCTATATGCATAAGGCGTTTCATTACACTCAACTTGAAATAATTATACTATGTGAGATATGCCAGATCCCGAAAGACGATCATTGTCTGTGCTTTCTCATAAGTGTATGAAGTTTGGAGTCTACTCATTTTGCTTATTTAACCTATATACCCATGGACATCAGGGAATCACGAATGAGGCAGTGTGCCAGGGGGAAAACTTAAGGGAGAATGTAAAGCTAAAACATGGGTGAAAATAAAACAGGGAGAATACTAGGGGCAAGAGATGTCAAGCACAGAAGGGTGTAGACTGGAAAGAAGAGTTCACTAAAAGTATAAAAAAAGCCACACTGAAGCTTTCTATTATGTACAAATCAATATAAATATAAATGAAGAGAAAAAAACTAGAGTTTCAATTGCATGTGAGCCATTTGAGTGATACTACAAACAGCTATTGTATGCTGCAGTATACAAGCATTAATCAAGAGCTGCCTGCTAATCTGATTGATTACATTCGCCAGATGTTCTTGAGAAAGTTATACAAAACATTTTGCCCACCTTTCTTTCAAATTCCTTTCAGCTCAGAGCACACTGTTTTTGTAATTAAGGTTTCTCAAGGCATTTCTTTTTGAAAAGGTTAACATCAACATGACATATCCTAGAAACGGCAAAAACAATTTCCAACCTCACTATTTCATTTCAACACACTGCACAAAGTATCACTCTTTCCCGATACTTTCAATAGAAGAAAGAAGCAAAATGTTCAAATACCAAAGTGCTAAAATATTCTTGATTTCTCTGAAAGCGGGCTAAGAAAACATTTTTTTTCAAGAAAATTCTGGAAATAAGAACATGGTAATGTTGATCACTAAGGGATGAAAATTTTATACAAAGAGCCATTAGTCATATAGACTATGTGTTCTTGACCAGTAATTTCAGATTGTAAGATTGCCATTATTCTTCAGTGCAACCATGAAATGTTAGGTCTGTCATACATACTGCTTCATAAGATTCATCTCTATAGCAAGGTGCTGGTGCCTCTTTGCATTCATTTAATGTCTATCAGAAAAATCACGAGGAAATTATTTTTTAATGAAAAAATAACAAAACAAAAATGCACGTGTCAATTTTGCAGCTCACACTTAACTGCAAACCAGACCTAGAATTCTCAGAATATATTGTCTCCTGATAGTATTAGATCAGAGAGAAATATTTGTGGAAGGCTATTGTTGAAGGATGATCAGCATAGATATAAATAAGGATTCTCTAAGATAATTGTTTATGGAATTAGTGAGCAAGTTAATGCCTAAATATAACTACTGAAATTACAAATTACATCCTCAGTCAGACTACAGTTATGAGAGGTATCACCAAGGTCAGAGTTTGATGTGTGTGTGTGTGTGTGTGTGTGTGTATATATATATATATATATATATATATATATATATATATATATATATATATATATTCAATGTGTCCTTTGAGTTAGATCAATGTGAGAATCATTTATTCATTAAATTAATATGAATTGACCATACTCCCAAAAATGTGCTAAACCTCAATACATATTAGGAACAGTACACATATTGTACTTTCCTCTCTACAAAACTATATTATACTGGTAAAGCTAAGCATTTATACCATAAGCCTTAAATATATTTAGTTGTGATTGCTATTATGGAAGATAACAATGAAAACCCCAGCTTTGTACATTGTAAAACATAGTAGACAAATATCTCATTTGTCTTGCAACATTTGCATTTCTTCAGAGAACATGTGAAAATACACACATTCGTTGATGGGCTTTCATATTATAATGGAACATCTTTATTTTCTTATAAATCAATTTCTATTTCTCTACTGCATAATGGGATAATACAGCTTTTACCACAGAAACATCATGACTAGGATGGCAGTCCCTATTCAGTCACTGCTTACCCAGTGTTCCATCCACTTCTCCAACCTTTTGACCATAAAATAATCTGATGAGCATCTCAACATGATATGAAAATTCAGACTTTGTTGTGATACATATAAGATAAAGGGGCTATCAATACATTGACAGGTCACTTGGCAATTCATGTTAGTGTGTGTATATTAGTTGATATCCTAAATTATAGTATTAAAATAATAAAATCTCTGAGTTTTTAAGGACACTATGACATACATAGTATTTTCCATGCCAGTCTGGTCTCTTAGGTGAGGCAATGTCTGAATCAATCAGTTGACCAATCAATAAATCAAATTATAATTTAAAATTTCCAATAATTGTCTGTCTTTATTGGTTTTGTTTTTAAGTTTTAAACATTTTCTTATCAGAATGACAAATTTTAAAGTTGACCAGGCATTCTTGGTCTATTTCTTACATGCTTCCTGGTTCCCCTTCTGCCATATTACTTGAGCCTTAGAAGTCATGATCTATCTATCCTATTTAGGATTAAGCACTCCACTATTACATATTCTGAACACTCTAGACAGTTGCTGGCTTTTGTTAATGACATTTTAATAACTATTTTTCAAAAATATGATGCACATGAACCATGTAAAAATTCACTAAAAGTAATCCTCAGCTGTTATTCAAAGTAGCAGAATGAGAACTGGGATATTCTGCTTTTTCTCTCTCAAATCTCAAATGGGTTTAGGGACTTTATAAAAGAATTGAAACTTCTTGTAGGAAATCAAGAAATCAGCTTGATAGAATATTTGAGTAAGTCTGGAGTATAGAGGCATAAATACTTTCTAACAATTTTTAGTGTATATATTTAAGTATGTATATGTCTATGTATATCTTTATCTACAATAGATATGTATATGTGTATATGTATACATAATACATTCTCTTCTAAATAAAGTATAATTAGGTGACAGATTTTCAGGAATATATTTTACAAAATTCCACAAGTTATATTTTTACATCTAGAAATGCAAATAACTAACAATATCCAGTAGAAAATCACAGAAGGATTTAGATTAAAGAACTATAGAAATGTCTCAAGAGTTAACTAGAAGCTACAACAGAGTGGAAGTGGAATTCCAAGTTAGAACAGATGTCTAGAAAGATAATGGGTCAATCCACAGTAGAATCAGCAAAATATTGTTTTGAGAAAAACTGTAGACTTTAAAAATGAACTGTTTCAGAAAAAATATTGAACAATAGCAGCAATTAGAATAATGTCAAAAGAGAGCCAAAATTATTTATCTTCCACAATACAGCAAAATTTATCACTTATTGTGTAGAAACATAATATGTATCATGCTGGCCCCTTGGATAATTACTTAGAAAAATGATTTTCAATTTTTAACCATACACTATGGACTGAGTAGTGAACAAAAATATAAAAAAATATATAAAATAAAATTTTAGAAAAAAATATTAAATATTTTTTTCAATTTGCAGACTGTCATATTTCTTGACCACAATGCATAAAAATTGCAAAGAAATGAAGAACATGAATTAGAAGCACCAGACTATATGAAAATTAAGTTCTATATTTTTTAAGTGTAGCACGAAAATCTGATGTGTTGGTGCATGCTGTAATCTTAAGGTTTCATGAGGAAGATTTTAAGTTCAAAGTCATCTTCAAGAAGTAGAGTTACATGATAGCCCAGGCTATTCAGCTTCGTCTTAATAAAAACAAACAATAAAACACAAAAATAAACAAAAATGAGCATAATATGAAAGCTGGAGAAGAAAAGCCATAGAGAGGGATAAGATATATTAACTGATGTATCCTATGCTCTTATAAACTTACAATGATATAAGTTTTGTACACACATCAATCTCAACTTGTATGTTAATATAAGTTTCACATGCACACAAACACATGTTTACTATTTTCAGTGGAAGATTAAAAGAAGACCAGGAACAGGACTTAAAGATACACTTCAGAAAGGAGGCCAGCCAAACTGACAATAACCTACAACGTCAGTCGACTTCAATAGCTGCCAGGAAATTGCAATTTTTAGCCAACCATCAGATGACAAAAATCAGAAAAACAGGGAAATATCCATTGTTGGCAAAGAAATGACACAATCTACAGCTTTCCTAATTACAACTGTGAGTGAAATCACTTTGGAAACCAATAGTTTCAGATTCTCTGAGTCTGCAATTTTAGGTCTTGGTACATGTCCAACAAAAATGTGTTCATGAAGAGTTGGATTAGAATGTTAATAACAGCACTGTTAAGTAGCTTCAAACTGGAACCTATTCACACCACTCTTGGGAGCGAAATACATATGTATTTCTTACTACTATTCAGCTTTAAGAAAGATTGAAAATAATGCAGAATGGCAACGTTGGCATCTACACTTTGTGCTAACCCTGCAAAATTCTTAAGACTGAACCAAACACTAAAGATAACAAACTACTCGTAAGTTTGGACAGTCATTAACTTTGTGGGAAGCACTAGCTTGGAATTTAGTTAGTTCCTTCAGATTATTTTCTTTTAGCCCATGTACAGACAGGAAGCCTACAGTGGACTGAAGTAAGAAAATTTTTCATGTCCCCTAAGGGGAGTATATGCTAGTAAATTTTCTCCCGCTGTGAGACAAATTTAATAATCTGTAAATGAGAACCTCTAAGGCGATTAATGGTGTACTAACGAAGGTTTACTATGATAATACCCATATGTTAAATGTGGCTAGACAGTCTATGCATTTTTATGATTGTTTTATTGGTATGGATATTATCTAGTGGTTTGCTTAGAGAAATGTTTTAGTTTAAATCTGTAGGTTAAGTTATTAAATATTTAAGACTTGATAATTATCATTTTAAGGACTAGAACCAAATCACAGATTTTTTTTCCTTTACCTACATATCATTGGGGAATGATCTTTCCCTACACATTCCCAATAAGGGAATAAAGCTTGTCTAATTCACCAACTCAAGCAAAATTTCAGAATTGTAGTTCTCTTATTAACATTGTTGTCTCCCACTACTAATACTATTTGTTTTGTTTTGCTTTGTTTTTCAAATTTGTTGTTTCAAATTTTGATAAAAATGTGTATTTTTATCTTCTACCTATTCAGAAAAACTTTCTATAATAATGCATTCAGTAAATTTACTATGTTTTGTACCCCTGCCTCTATAGCTCATGAAAATTTAAAGAAAATGTTTCTGTTATGATTGCTCAAAGTATCATTTCCTCTTACAGGTAAATAATACAAAATCCAACTGATCTCGCCCTGCCCAATATTCAAGAGAGTCAGATCTATATTGTTCCTGCTACAGAAGTACTTTCTTTTTTTTTCCTCTTAAACAAAAAATAAAGATTTATACAACAGAAGAGGGCATCAGGTTTCATTACAGATGGTTGTGAGCCACCATGTGGTTGCTGGGAATTGAACTCAGGAAGTACCCAAGGAGCTGAAGGGGTCTGCAACCCTATAGGTGGAACGGAACTACTTTCTAAAGCCCATGATTTGGGATCTGTAAGGCATGGCTTTACTTTATAGCTGAGTCTCTAGTTCTTAATGTTTTCTTAGTTTACCAGGAAATAAGATCCAAAAAATACTAAGAACATTACTATAGAGAGTAAGGAGTAGAATTTAGAAAGCCCAAAATGCTACAAAATTGTTGAATGGAGCTATCTTCAACTCTGAAGAAGAAGGGCTGAGCAGATGTAGGAACAGAATGGATTGATTTGGAAAATGAAAAAAGGTATTACAGCCTCTGTTTGCTTCCGAGGACACATAATTTCTAAATCCTTAAAGATATCCCAATCTTAGAAATGTTCGTAGGAATTTGAAGATCTTGTTTCGTCCAGTCTCTGTTCAGCATAGGCACCAATGCTCACAATTCACCTGGAATTGTACTTTTACATTTTATGCATCTCTAAAATTAACTGGTCAACAGGAGATCACCTTTGGGACCAACCAATGTTTTATGGTTCTTCTTTGAGTACAAAGGCTATATCTCAAACTTCAATTTTTTTTTCCTTCTCAAAATAAGCTATGGTTGCTGACATTCTTTAGGAAATCATCATTGGTAGGATTTGATTCATTTCTACATTCAAGTACATAGCAGAGAATCATAGCAAATAGAGAAAGACCTCAGACAAATGTTACTTGTCCCTCCACTTATTTTATGAAGGCTTTCACAGTCTTGCATGACTCATGGCAGCAATCCATGAGCAGACAATTTTACTTTCATACCCAGGACTGCATAAGTCCCTAAAGAGGTACAGAGCCTAACCAAGTTGGCAATATTAAATTCCGAAGCAGCCAAAGCGCTTGCATTTAGTAACAATCAAGCCTTTACTCTAAGTTGCCACCCACATTTTTCTCTCTAACCACAGACTAGAACTCTGGTGCAAAGCAACAAGACACCTTTAAAAAAAAATGAAAAAGAAAATTATTGACTGTATTGCACTATAGATTCTCAATACGCTATGAGGGGGAAATTTGCATTTTAGAAAGCAAAGCACTCAAATCATGGCTCTTTTCTCTTGTTCAAGGTTCCTAGTTTATATGGTACTAAATCTTTAGCTCTTTCAGATTGAGATCACAGAGAAGCCAATCAGTGAAAGGGAGAGAGACTTACTTGACAATTGTCATATTTAAGTTGGGCCTCCACACCAAGTATCAAATACTGGGTGGATTGAACAATAGACCTTATTTTCAATGCTTCTACGTTTTAAAGTTTATTCTGAAGGTCTTAACAGCATTTGTTTCCAATGAGACCATTCTTCAGGGTTTTCAGCAGGCTGTTAGCTTGCTGTGCCTTTATGTGACCTTTTATCTCTGTTAAAGGGCTGTCTGTTAGGAAGCCCTGATGTTTCTTTTCTTTATTATGAGGACAGTAGTCCTATGGGATTATTGTACCCTTCTCATGACAGTCTGGAATGTAACTTATGCCACTGAACGTACTATTTCCAAAATAATCAAATGTAAACTTGGATGGAGTACTTGAACTCATTGTAAAATAATTCAGATTTAAAAATATATACCTTGTCTTAAAAGTAGCATTAAACTAAAATGAGTGATTTTAATATAGATTATATATGTTTAGATTTGTAATGGGTGGAATATATACAGGAAAATCAATAGAAATTGAGAACAACAATATCATTTACCTATTTAAAAAGCCTCATGTACAAAACCCAATTCATTGCCTTGTTATGCTACAAACTAAACATTTACATAAAAGCAAACTGTGACACCAAAACATTCTTAGAATTAATGTATCCAGCTTCAGATTGATAGGGTGAACTATTAAAAACAAAGTCTTCTTTATTGTTATTTAAACAGAACACAGAGATACAGAAAAATATTGATATTTAATATTTTAATATTTTAGATGAAAATGGCATAGTACCTGTTAAGTATATCTCAATTAACTTAAGATTATACCCCTGGAAGCCACCTTCCTTCCTTTCTTTCCTTTCCTTTCCTTTTCTTTCTTTCTTTCTTTCTTTCTTTCTTTCTTTCTTTCTTTCTTTCTTTCTTTCTTCTTTCTTTCTTTCTTTCTTCTTTCTTTCTTTGTTTCGTTCTTTTGTTCTTTCGTTCTTTTCTTTTTTCTTTAAATTTAAATTTTTATTTAAATTTCAAATGTTATCCTGGTTTCTTTCCCTCCTGGAAACACCCTACCACATATTCCCTCTCCCTGCTTCTATGAGGGTGTTCCTAGACCCACCCACCCATTCCCACCTCCCCTCCCTTCATTTCCCTACACTTGGACATCTATCAAGCCTTCATAAGACCAAGGACCACTCGTTCCACTGATGCATGACAAGGCCATCCTCTGCCTCATATGCAGTTGGTGCCATGTGTACTCCTTTGTTGACGGCTTAATCTCTGGGAGTTCTGGGGGGTCTGGTTGGTTGATATTGTTCTTCCTATGGGGTTACAAAGCCCTTCAACTCCTTCAGTTCCTTCTCTAACTCTTCTATTAAGGACCCTGTGCTCAGTCCAATGGTTGGCTGCTAACATCTGCCTCTGTATCTGTAAGTCTCTGGCAGGATCTCCCAGGAAACACCCATATCAGGCACCTGTCAGCATTCACTTCTTGGCATCCACAATAGTGTCTGGGTTTGGTAACTGCATATGGTGTGAATCCCCATGTGGGACAGTTTCTGGGTGGCCTTTCCTTTAGACTCTGCTCTATACTTTATCTCGGTATTTGCTCCTGTGAGTATTTTGTTTTCCTTCTAAGAAGGACCAAAGCACCCACACTTTGGTCTTCCTTCTTATTGAGCTTCCTGTGGTCTGTGAATTGTAGGCTGGTTATTTAGAGCTTTGGGGCTAGTATCCACTTATCAGTGATTGCATACCATGTATTTTCTTTTGCATGCAATTTCTTTTAAGTTACCTCACTCAGGATTATATTTTCTAATTCTATTCATTTGCCTAAGAATTTAATGAATTCATCGTTTTTAATAACTGAGTAGTATTCCATTGTGTAAATGTACCTCATTTTCTGTATCCATTCCTCTGTTGAAGGACATCTGGGCTCTTAACAGCTCTTGGCTATTATAAATAAGGCTGCTATGAACGTAGTGGAGCATGTGTCCTTATTACAAGGTGGAGCAGCTTCTGGGTATATGCCCAGGAGTGGTACAGCAGAAGTTTTCTTTCTAGTAATCAACAATGTGATAGAGTAGTATAGAGCCAATCTAAATAAAAACACTTGCCCTATTCAATGATGAAGTAAAGTTACAATATCAGTTAGCATGTCAATACTCTCTTAAAACTAATTTGTTCACTTTTACCTTATGATAATGTCCAGAAAACGCAAATTTCTATTTGTTAGCAAGTGTGTAATAGTGGTGGTAACACTCACTATTACAGAGGGAAACAGAATGAGGGAGTGGAAAACAGATTTATGCAATAGATGTATTCTCATATTTTGACTATGTTTTCTTGAGCAACATGACTTCGGTTGTGGTAAATATTCCTGTGTTTTGAGTGATGGGCATTATTAAACACAAAATGAATTTGTGCTTGCTATGAAATTCCAAACTAAAAACTGGAATAAAAGTTTATAGAACTTACTGAACTGAAATGCAGCTGGAAGATGGGACTTTTCAGTTCTGAAACCTGTGTTGGACAGTTCAGAATAAATGCAACTGGGCATAAATAAATCTCATTCCTAAGCAGCCTCAGATGACCAACTCTACTAACACCCACAGTGGATATTGTCAGGCCTGCACACAATATCATGATAAATTTATATCACACATGCATATTTTTATAAACATTAATACAGTCTCTGCTCTAGCAGGCACACTCACAATCAAAAACCAATTTAGGCTACAATTAGCTGAGTTAGGAAATTGATTCCCCCATGATTTTGGTGGCGGCTACTAGAAGTGAAAAATAATGATTTTGGTCCTACCTCAAAAGCAGTAAATGGAAGAAGAGAATGGTGGTGCAGGTGTCTGCTTATTTCAGCTCTTCTTTTTTTTTTTCATCCATAGTTTTATTGTTACTCTCATCCTCTGTCATTTTTTGTAGTCTATTTCAATTATGCTGACTTTTAAATAACTCATAATTTTACCAATTGAGAAGGAAACATGTTATGAATTACTATGTAACCATTCCATTGCTTTAATATGTTTTGCATATTTCAATTCACTTTTTAGAATTACAATTATTTTCACAAATCCATGGACAAAGATCAAATCCAGATCTCAGATATGAAAAGAATTTCATAATGAAGAAAAAGATAAATGCTATTTTTTCAAACTTATTAACTCAACACCTCCCTTGAGTTCACACTTGCTGTCTCTATAACTTTACTCTAAAATTTGAGCAAATTTCATAATCTTTCACTTGCCTCACTCTGACTTGCTTCTAACTATCTACTTAGCATCAGTGATCTGATCTTATAATTATTATTTATATTTATATGTTCATTTTTTTAACTATAGCACTAGGCTCTATTCTATAATACATCAGGCGTGGAAAATTGTCTAGTTTTGTTATTGCTAGTCTTTAAAAAAGAGTTAATTTTCTTCAACCAATGAATGGATAAAGACATTGTTACGTACATACATACACACACACACACACACACACACACACACACACAAAGACTACACAGCTGTAAAGAGTAATGAAGTTTATAGTAAATGTATGGAATTAAAATGACACTATACTGTACACATTAGCAAAGACCCAGAAATAGAAACATAGCATGTTCTTTCTAATCTGAAATTTCTACCTCCAAATCTTCAGATGAGACTGTATGACCTGGAGTGAGTTCAGAACCTAGGAAAGTAAAAAGAGGACCATGGTGGGCAATTGAAAAATAAATAGTGTTGTCAAAGGAATTTTATGAGAAGTGTGGAAAAATTGTAGGGTGAACTGGGAGGGTTGAGAAAAAGGAGAAGAAGAAACTATAAAATAACAAAAGTGTGTCTGAAAAACGTTACTTAGAATCAAATCATTATCTGTTTAAAATTACACAAGATGCATATGTGTACACACTAACATTCTATATTTAAGAACATGTTTGTATACACATATGTCTGTATGCATGTAATAATAATTAATGAGATGAAGCCATGAAACTGAAAAAGAGAGGAGAGTATATGTAAAGTATACAGGGGAAAAAAGGAATGGGGAATGGTTGTAAATATATTATACTCTCACAATTAAAACAAAATGAAAATTGAATAAGAAATATTTACTGCTTACAGATTCACATTTACCTTCCAAGATTCACAGACTTTCTAATAATAATGCAATACCACTCAGGAGAAATTCTTTTGCAACTTATTGACCAGAGGATTCCAAGTTTCTGCTAAAGCATCCTGAACTAGTTCTACTGCCCTATATTATCTTCCAAAGTTTGAATATTTGTGAATGCAACACACACTTCCAAAGCAGAACACAAATGATCTGAGCCGGAGATGACCTCAATGTCACATCTCTAAGGGCTAGATTTTATGATAGTACAATGTACCATATGTTTCCAAAGGAGGGAAGCAACTAGTAGTTCTATGCAGAAATGATGCCTATGAATTACAGCAATGGCCAGCATGGCATGGTATCGCTAAAAATGCAATAGGCGCACTCGTATCTTGGTGGTAACAAACAGTTTTTAATTAGAGTAAAACTCAAATCAAGAAAAGGAAACTCGTGCTTGCTTCTGGAAACCTAGCCAAGTACCCAGCGCTAGTGAGATCATGGATTTTAGAGTACAGTTCAGAACAATTGATTTACTAAACTAGAATGATTTTAACAGCATTATAAATACTTACACTTGTACCCAAATGTAAGTGTAGTCTTTACCCCTCAACAAAGAAACTCTGTTTGCAACAGATGGAGACCATTACAGAAATTCACAATCAATCAAAATGCAGAGAACAAGTGATATATCATATGGTTCTCAGCACAAAATGGTCCACATACCAAACAGTGCTTTCTCCTAGGGCTTAGGAAACATCCCAGAAAGATGGTAGGAGCCAGATAAACAGTGTATAGGCTGAGAAATTAAATCTCCTACAAATATCAGGGAATCTACTCTACCCCTGTGAAGTTGTCTACAGAAACATGACTTGAATTAGGAGGATAGAAGAGGACGAGGACATACCTAAGCTCCTACCCTAGATAAAGAAATTCAGTCTGCTAAGGATTGCTGATTAAAAGAGAAATGGTCTCCATTTTGTTATCTAAGGCAAAGTGGTCAGTCCTGGTATTATATACATTCAAGTAATTTTATACATATTGACATTGAGTAATGTTTATACACAAATTGACACATGCATTCATACATACATACATACATGCAATTAAAGCCAAAAAGTAGCAGAGGCCATTAATTTGAGAAAGTGTCCTGGGGGGTTGGGAGTGATGGCACATGGAAGAGGTTGGAAGGTGGGATGGAAAGTTGCCTGTATACAGAATGACTTGGAACCAAATTCTCAAAGGTAGAGCTGATGTATTTTCTTCAGCATGCACTTGTAGGGATTTGGTCCAATTCATTTTAATTGTAAACAACATGTAGCTATAATTGCAAAAGTTTTATAATTCAATAAAACTCATTTAAATTAATCATTTAATTGACATGTATACTTTCATAAGTATTCCATGAGATCTCAGTTTGCTATTTATAACTTGAGCCAAATTCCAAGGGATGATTATCTCTCTTCCCACAAATTTTCACAGACCTTTTTGCTTTATGTCCTAATGTACATCCTTCTTAACACATTCTATGAGAATTAACACCAATCTCATCCACAAAGAGGATTTATGAAAACAATCTAGCTTTCAATACTGACTTAGATAGTGACTTATAACTGTATGATTTAGAAACTTGTATGCCTGTGAGCCTCCATTTCACAAGTAGACCTGAATGATATTTAACATCAAAACATAATGAAAAAAAATCCCAACCTTACGGAACTTAATCATTGGTTAGGGACACCCCCCGTCAAAAAAGGTTACTGGTACTCATTTTATCATCAGAAAATATTGAAATATTCTTAGTAAGAACATTGTTAAGCTAGTTTTCATTGCTTCTTTGTTTTTTGTTTTGTTTTGTTTTAATTCTAAGCTCTTTAATGGTGACAATTACTTCTGCTTCTGGAGAGATGCTTGGGTAAAGACATGCCATTTTAATCCAGCTTAATCTGAAGGAAATGTCAGTCAGTATGTGTATTGGTTCTTTTCTCTTTCTTGTGTGTAGAACGTCAGTCTACCAGTTAAAGATGTTGATATTTACCCCAGCTCTTATTTCCTTTGAACAAACTCAAGCCTCTAGAACAGACTAAATAGAAAGCACCTCAAACTTCAAAGTTTAGCTGATTATTGAGTTTATGAGCAAGCCTTCTCCTTTGAGATCTCAATCTTTGTCTTAGTCAAGGTTCATATTCCTGCATAAAACATCACAACCAAGAAACAAGATGTGGAGGAAAGGAGTTATTCAGCGTACGCATCCATGTTGAGAAAATTGAGAAAATGCCTTACAGCTGGATCTCATGGAGGTATTTCCTCAACAGGATCTCCTTTCTCTGTGATAACTCCAGCTTGTGTCAAGTTGACACACAAAAGCAGCCAGTACAATCTCTCCAGTCTCTGAATGCCTTGATTATTGTTATTATTTTATTTACACTCTAGCCATTGCCCTCCCTCTCCATTCCTCTCCCACAGTTCCTCGTTCCATTCTTCTTCCCCTTTGACTTGATTTTTGAAATGTTTTACATAAAAATGTTTTAAAGGATGACTCCCCCTAACTCATCCTGTCTTTTTCCCCCAGTGGGAATAAAAGCTAACTTACCAATAAGAGAAGGAAAATTCTAAACATGGAAAATTTGAACTGGCAGTTTATTCAATAACTCAAAATAAACCCTTTAAAATATTATTATACTCCATATGATGTTGTAATTTGATAAGTTTCCCACAGAATACTCAGAGATTAGTCAAAATCTACTAGTTTTAATTTGAACTCAATAATGATTGTTACCAACTCTACTCAAATATTAAAATTTCCCATACAGTATTCCTATTATTGAATTTTATTGTCCATTTGCTTTGGAATATTTTGCACTGTGCAAAAGCCCATTACAAAAGAGAGTGCCTTATTACATAAATAAACCCTGATAGGTTTAAGATGAATTGGACCAAATTCTTACAAGTGTATGCTGAAGAAAACGCATCAGATCTACCTTTGAGAATTTGGTTCAAAGTCATCCTGCATGCAGACAAATTTCCATCAGTGCACATTTGCCTGAACTGTTTTGTTTCCTTTCTACAGTTGGGTAACAGTGAGGACCTCAGTGTCAAACTCTATTTTCATGTGTATATGTAAAATTAATCAACAGACCTAGCCACTCACAGGACTATGGTTCTTAGAGCCTGAGGTTAAACATCTGTCTGAAATGATGTTTCCTGAAAAGCTTTATGTAATGGACAAAGGAGCCGAGAGTGAGCACTTAGTGTGGATGGGAGGGCAAGGGAGGCACTTGAGGGGAAGTGCAGGGTTTCAGGGAACTGACAACCTCACCCTTCTATCCAAAGGTCAGCACCTTAGACTCAAAAAGCTTTTAAAGCTTCATGCAACTGGGTTGCCTGACTGCCTTTAGCATTAAGCACTTATGCCCATGATGCTTTGAGCATACTTCTCTTTCAATGTTTATTTAATAAGGATAGGAGAATCCATCATTCAGGAATATCCATCTCATAGATCATAACTCAAAGTTACTGAGTTTGGTAAAACTGTTTCCTTTACTTACCAACCTCCCCACCCCAATGGAACTTATTCAGGAAGGTACTGAAACCAGTTTGAGGTTGGCTTTTACATGAGTAGGTTTTCCCCTAATATTAGACAGAGTTTTGTGTTGTCAGTGCTAACTAGAAGAACCATATAACCAAAGAACGGGATTTGGGGGTTTTGTCCTGAGTTCTGCTACTTCTTAGCTATAGGATAGATCCTATTTCCTTGCTAGATTCCCTACACTATGCTATGTGCTTAGCACTATCTTATGTGTGCAGAGTTTCTGGGGCCTGTGTTGAATCTGGAACCTGAGAGAAAGGCACTCATGGAATTAGACTCAATAATTTTATTTTATTTATTGGTTACTATAACATATTAAAATTCAAAACAAAATCACAACTTGATATTTGTATAGATTGCCTGAAAATAGGCAAACAGTTAATTATTGTAGAAAATAAATGTTACTAGCAGAAGAAAAATTTTGCCTTCATCTTTTGAATGGAAATATAATGAAATAATAACAAACATATTATTAAGACTACCTATTTAAGATATAAATGATTTAGAGATCTGTTCAAGGTACTGTGCCGTTAATAGATTCATCACTAAGTAGCAGTTCTTTGGAAGTAACTTATACTCAGAAACCACTGAGATGAATAACAGGGTTCTTGTTCAGACTGTTTGAAGGTGAAAAGTCAATTAAGTTCTTATTCAAGCTTCCTTATGTCATTCTGGTAATAATCAATAAGAGTAGGCAAATACAAAGTGAACTGATAACTGATATGAACCATGTACTTTAGCAGACGCTTTCTATAGAAAATTAGTGGGCCCTCTAGTACAGAGTATGAAGATTAGCTATACTTTTCACCTATTTCTTGTTAGTGTGAGCAAAGGTATGTGTATGTGAATGTGTATAATACACACACACACACACACACACACACACANATATATATATATATATATATATATATATCCTAAATATCTATTGATTTGTGTTTAAATGAGAATTTGTTATTAAAATGCTACCTTCTCAGCCTGGCAGTGGTGGCACATGCCTTTATTCTCAGCACTTGGTAGGCAGAGGCAGGTGGATCTCTGAGTTCAAGGCCAGCCTGGTCTACAGAGTGAGTTCCAGGACAGTCAGGGATAAATGAAGAAACCCTGTCTTGAAAAACCAAAAACGATCAAACAAACAAACAAAACCCCTACCTTCTCAAAATAACTATATGCTCAAAGGGTCAATGAGAAGAGGGCAATATACAGACTATTCACTGCCTTGGTAGTGAAGCAGCTGATTGGAAGCAGGGGACAGCCACAGTCAAGCACTATTTAAGATTTCAAGAATACAACTTAATTGTGTAGACAGATGCTTGTAGTTGGCAGAATAGTGCTCATATAAATGCAGCCAGGTCTTATGAAGACACTGTTTTCCATGGGATGTGACAGATACAATTAAATAAGACTTTGAAATGGGTAGATTAGCTTTGATTATCCAAAGGAGCAAAATACAATGAACAGCATACTTAAAATCAGAAAAGACAGGAAGAAGAGATATCTGAAGACTTTCATGATTCAAGTCCATGATCTAAGGAATGTCCATGGTCTCTGAAGTCTAAAATTGCCTGTAATAAATGAATTCTTGTTTGAGAAATACCAAAACTAGTGCCATTCAACTTACAGTTTTAGTTTATCCTCACTTCTGACCTACTGATTTCTTTGAGAATATGTTTGTTTTCTTAAGTCATTGATAATTTAAAAATGAATTCTGTGTCTTAAATAGTAATGAATATAAACTATATATCCATCAACACAAATATATTTAGGTTGGTTGGAGTAATAAATAAGTAAATAAAAAGCTACTGAAAATTGCTGCATCCACTCCAGTAGTGACAAGTGTGACAGGCCCCTAAAACCTGGGAGCTGTCCTGAAGTAAAAAGTTCATGGAATTGTAGTCTTCTGGAACCATGACATCCTGTATAACAAATGCTTCAATGTCCTTGCTTTAGTTGGTAAACGGATCTGTGTGCTCTCCCTTAATTTTGATTTATTATAAGTGCCTTTATTTGATATATAGCTAAGTTAGGTTCTTCACCAGTTCTAAGCAGTCCTTGAGCTGACCCTGGGCATGGATAGCTCACTGCCCTATGCAGGAATTTACCATTATCTAGNAAGAAGGAAGTTTGTGATCTAAGGAGGAACCAGAGTAGATATGTAGAACTATAGATAGCTGGGTTACACCCATACACAAGTATTTACAATGGCCTAGGGGGAAGGTGGACTATACTATAGACTAGAGTAGGAATTATGGCAAGGGCACAAAGCCCTTGCCCCTGGCTTCTAAGTTTAAGTGGACCTTAGTTGGAGCTTTTTTTTGTTCCCAGTTGTTAAAACTGAATCTTATCCCACTTGGTTCCTGCCAGACCTTTCATGTTTGCATTCCTCTGTTTTGTGTAACTTCACTATTTTCTTCTGTATAAAAAGTCTGATGCTTGATTTGACAAATTACATTTAGATCCACACTCCCTTGTGTCACATCTGTTTGTCACCCTACTTCCACCGACTCTTTGCCCACCTGTTACAGAACCCGAGTTTTGCCCGTGGATCAAGGATCCAAGTGAGGTCCGTCTGTAGCAGAAAATATCACTGACATGTCTATCCATAGAGATGGTAGTAAAGAAGATACCTAAATGGATGAAGAGGTACCTTCTCATATAGTTCACCCATCCTTTAAATTCACATGCAAACTCCATCCTTAGTAGACCATCCTTCTAACTACCAATATTTAAGCAGATTTTCCAATAGATTTCTTATAAAGGAAATAAGTTGTTTTGAGTAACATCCATGATGTCTCTTCACACATAACATTCAATCTAGACAAATATAAATGCAGTAGGTTTTAGTTGGAATAATGATTGTAGGAAAAGGCGGCAAACAGAAATTGACATAGAGTTTCACTTCTCTTCTCCAATCCTTAGATGAAACATTTGACCATTCTAAGTCATTAAGTGATTTTGAAACATGCTACGTTAGATATTTTGTCACTATGACATACTGGAAAATGACTTAAAAAGTGACAAGTTTTATTTTTTGATAACACTTCCAGAAGTTTAAATTTGTCATTGGCTTTGATAATTCCAAGTCTCTGGTGTAGCAGAAGCTTGTTAAAGTGGGGAGCATGATACTAAGAACACTTGCTGAAATCAGGATGTTTGGGAAGCAGATACAAATAATAAGAACATGACACGTCCAAGACATGTCACCTGTGAACCAAGCTTCCAACCAGACCTCACATGGCAATTCTGGCACTTCTTGAGTGATTAGTAAAAATTATGAAAAAAAAAATACCCATGTGTATTGGTGTCAGGAGAATGTGTGTGTGAATGTCACTGCTTATGGAGGCTATAAGAAGGTGTTGGATCCCCTTGAGGTGAAACTATATGGCAATAAGCTATGTTCAATGGTCACTGTGGATGCTAGGAACTGAATCCAGTTTGCTGAAAGAAGAAGAAATGGTTCTAACTTCTAAGTCAAATCTCCAGCATCTAGACTGTACAGTGTGAACCCATATCACATGACACAAGAGTTTTGTAAAGTCTACCTCTGTGATATATTAGTATAGGGAACCAAATTTGTAATAATGAGCTTTTTCAGGGGATAGATCATATTAAAACCATGATATGTAGCCGGGCCTGGTGGCGCAGGCCTTTAATCCCAGCACTCGGGAGGCAGAGGCAGGCTGATTTCTGAGTTCGAGGCCAGCCTGGTCTACCAAGTGAATACCAGGACAGCCAGAGCTATACAGAGAAACCCTGTCTCGAAAAACAACAACAAAAAACAAACAAACAAACAAAAAAACATGATACATGCTAAGTTCCTATTTCAGAAGCTTTAAGTACTTTCTAGTTTTTAGCTAATAAAGATCAAATTTTAGTTTGAACATGTATCTATTTGATAGGATACCCTAGATGTATTATACAATTCCAGATTTTCTGTAGATTTATTTATTTATTTCAATATAAGATTCAGATGATTTGATGTTTGTTATATGATCTAATTTCTATAAGGAATATAGTCTATGTTTTTTTCTGTTTTTGTTTTTTGTTATCTCCATTTCAAGTGTTGTCTGCTTCCCGATCCCCCAACCCTTTTGCCTCTAAGAGGGTGCTCCTCCACCCACTCATCCACCTCTGTCACACTGCCCATGCTCTAACACCCCCCTTCACTGGGACAACAAACCTCCACAGGACCAAGCACCTCTCCTCTCATTCATGCCAGATAAGACATTTTTTTTGATACATATGTAGGGGGACACAAGGATTGACTCATGTATATTCTTTGGTTGGTGCTTTAGTAACTGGAAGCTTTGAGAGGCCCAGTTAGTTGATATTGTTCTTTCTATGGGGTTGCAAACTGAGCTCCTTCAGTCCTTCCCCTACCTCTTCGATTGGGGTTCCCAGGCTCAGTCCAATGGTTGGCTGTGAGTGTCTGCATCTCTTAGTCAGGTGCTAGCACAACCCCTCAGAGGACAGTATACCAGGTTCCTGTCTACAAGTACTTTTTGGCAACAGCAATAGTGTTGGGGTTTGGTACCTGTGGATGGAATGGATCCCAAAGTGGGACAGTCTCTGGATGGGCTTTTCTTTAGTCTCTGCTCCATTTTTGTCTCTGTGTTTCCTTTAGACAGGAAAAATTCTGGGTTAAAGATTTTGAGATGGATGGGTGGCTCCATCCCTCAAGTTGCAGCCATGTTTATTTACTGTTTATTCTCTTCAGGTTCTTTTCTTCCCCCTGTTGTGTATTTCTGGGAATGTCAACCCCACTGGTCCCTGGAAGCCTCTCACTTTCCTGGTGTCTGGGACGTTTTTAGTGGTTCCCCAAGCTCTCTACCTCCCGCTGCTACATATTTCTATTTATTCTCCCGGTCATCTGGACTTCTCTCATGTCTCTTCTTATACCTGATCCTGTGCTCCCTTTTTTCCTCCCTCTCCCCTCTGCTACCCAGGTCCCTCCCTCCTTCTGCCTCCCTGTGGTTATTTGGTTCTCCCTTATAAGTGGGATTGAAGCCTCCATACTTTGGCCTTCCTTCTTGTTAAGCTTCCTAACTTTGAAATTGTGGCCATACTGAAGCTCTGCAGGTGCCGTGGAAAAGGCATCACGAGAAATAATCTGTGCTGCAAAGCTGTGTTTTTGAGGTAAAACTTAAACATAATTAAATTTAGCAATTTCATGTATACAATTTAATGATATTTACAAAATGTACAGCCATGTAACCTCTGTCGCAGTATGACATAATACATTTCTAGCACATCATTCACCTTAGCAATCAACCACTGTTGCCCTAGGTAACCGCTGATCTGTTTTCTGTCAGGAGAGAGCAGTTCATTTCATATGGAATTTCTTGTAAAAAGAATCACATGGTGTTTGTTAGTTTGCATGTAGACTCTACCCATGGCGGTGATTTTTAGATCCATGTTTATCCCATTAATGTCTATTAAGACAGTGCCTTATTTGTCCTTGGTTTTTATTCTGAGTTGTATCATGTCCTTTGAATTTGAGGTTTGGCTCTTCATAACTCTGTGAAAAATGCTTGGTTCATTTTCAGTTTGAGATTGTCATGACCCATGACCATTTCTGTGAAGATCTTTGAGAGAATATGCTTTGATTTCTCTTTGAAAAATATAGATGTCATAAATATTGAACATGTAGGTATGACTCTTCAAGAAACTGTCAACATGATTGTATGGATTTTCCATTCCTACTAAGCTTGGTAATTCTCTCCAAAATGGGATACCATAATTTGTTTTGATTCCAGCTATTCTAGAATTGTGCAGTGATCTTTTATGATGATGTTTATTTCCTAAGATAATTATGCTATGTCTTTTTATGTGCACATAAATCTTCTTTTATAAAGTGTTTCTTCAAGTAGTTTGTTTTCCTGCTTTGTCTTGTTGAGTTATAGAGCTCTATGTATAGAGCTAGAGAGGGAAACGATCATTTGTCAAATATTTATATTATGAATATTTTCTTTCAGTCAGTGACTTGCCTTAAGATTCCCAAATAGGAGTTTTGTGCTAAGCAGGAGATTCTTATTTAGATAAACTCAATATATCAGTTTTTGTTTTATGGCTTTTGCTTTTTGCATCCAATCAAAGATGTCACTGTCATCTTCAAAGTTACAAATATTTTTCCCAATCACTTTCTAAAGAAATTGGTATTGCTCTAGTTGACACCTTTGTGTTAAAGAGAACATTTTTTTTTCTTATGGTAAAGATTAAGGTACAGATTTATTATTTTCAGCTTTTATTCCCTATTATTTTAAAATGTATTCCTTTCCCCAGTAAGTTACTTTGCAAACATTTTGAAATGTCAACACAAAAATTTTATTTTATTTTTAACTTATCATTTTATTTGTTTATATTTCAAGTGACTTCCCCTTTTTCGGTTACTACTCCACAAACCTTCCATCCTATCCCCCATGTTCTCTTCCCCTTTGCCTCTATGAGGGTGTTCCTTAAATACTTTTTCACTATTTTTTAAAGTTATCAATATTGTCCTACATAGTTTTGTAACATTTCCTACTACACTGCCTTCTTTATTCTGATATTAGAGTGTATTGAAATAATGTATAGCAAATATTACAAGTTGGGTTTTACTTTTAAATCTATTTCAGATATTTGACTTGCTTGTTTGTACTTTCATAATTTAAACAGTATAATTATCAAAATTTTCTGCAAAATGAATTCAAGAAATTGCAGCTGAAAATTTCTTCAAAATTGCTAGATTCTGCAGACCAATTTTATGCTAATGAACATCATAAGAATGGATTTTAAAATCTCTAAATATGGAATATATTTCTATTTTTCTTTCCCTTAAGTTATCTAGGAAGTGTTTGATAGTTTTTAATTTGGCAATCTTGCTTATATTGGTATATTTTTCTATCAGTAGTATTGAGTCTGATGCCACTATAAATGATATTGTTTTAAATTTTTCTTAATTGATTTGCTAGTGTGTGTACATAAAATTAATTTTCACATTAAGCCTATATTTTATAGCCTTTGAAGATTCATTAATAAGTGTAGAAGCTTTGGCATTTTCTATGTAGATGAATCTGTCAATTGTAAACATAATTTTACCATATTTTGGTTAATTCTCATGTTAATAAATATCTCCTTTTTTGTTTACCTCCATTATGCTGTTTTGCATAAATATACTTCTTTAGATTTAACAACTTCCTTTATATGTTTACATTGCTTTGTTGCCTCTCTACCCATTCTGTGATTATTCTGTTAGTGTTGTAATAATATAATTATACATGAATTACATTCATATAAACCATTTTATTTCTGTTTCTGAATTTTTTCCTTTTATTTCTTTCTTTTTTTCTATTTCATATATCCCATAATTTCATTTACTGAAAGTAATTATGGAAATCTTAGAATGAATAGGTTGATTTTTTCATTTTATTTGTTTCCATTATATTAATTTTTGTTATTAGATTTCAAAAGGAAATGACTAGTAATCCTATGTCTTTTCACAAGTATAATTATATGTCTATATTTTTGTTATTTAGTTAATAATTACTAAAAAGAACCCAAACTTTAATTTCTAGAACAATATTTTTTGTAGAATTGGTGTTAATTCCTTCTTAAATGTTTATTGTCCTTTTATGTAAAAATAAGCTTTTTGAAAATTGCTTTCTGTGAAGTTAGAGAAGGTTTTAATTTTTGACTTTGTATTCAAATTTTATTTTCATTTTACGTACAGAGTAAATGCATGCACTCAGTGTAAGCGTGCCATCTGTGTGTCTCATATATAAACTGCCAAAGGCAGCATCAGATTCCTTGGAACAGGAGTTAGAGGGAGTTGTGAAACTCCGTGTGGTTTTAGGGAGCTAAAGCCATGTCACAGCCAGAACTGCAAGTAGTCCTTAGCCCTGACTCAACTCTCTGGTCCCTTGATTAGTGCATTTCTTTATCAATTTTATGCACCATGATCAAGACAATTTTATTCCACAGATTCCAGAGTGATGGAACTTATGTAAATATTAAAGTAACAAGTTTCACAAATGTACTCAAATACAGAAATCATGTTAGCATCTTATTGAATGTAGAGAAATCTTTTGAAAGAGCCTAATGCAACTGCATTATTAAAAATCCTAAAGAAATGAGCCATGGAAGTATCTATGTTAGCACAATAAAGGTTATATAGGAGGAAAAATCTATACCTTACATTGTGCTAATGGGGAATAAAACTTGTTTTCCAATAAAGTTAGGGACAAAGCAATGAAACTTTCCTTATTTTTACTCAATGTAGTTAGTCCTTTCATAATGCGGTAGAAAAATAAGAAAGGAAATTAAGATAAAAGGGTTATAAATAAGAAAGTAATTCAAAGAATCCTAAATTGCAAATCATATGATTCTGTCCATCAGAGATACTAATAATCATACCTAAAATCCTAGGAATCACCTGAATCAATAATTGGCATGGAAAATATTTATATCTTCCATAAAACAATAATAAACATGTCATAGAATAAGATGTAAGGTGGAAACATCATTTAGAACATCAAAATACATAAATAAATAAAGAAACAAACAAACAAAAATCCACCACTATCTACAATAACAAAAAAATAAAAGAACTCCCCATAATGATAGAAAACATTAGATAAAGAATTTAAAGACTCTAAATGAAAGATGTTTTTTTGATGAACTTCTCAGTGTTGGAATAAATGTCATATGAATAACACTGTAAAAAAATTCCTTATATTCTATAGTTTCTACAAAAATTTTATTTAACCCCTTCTTTTCCTATGACACGGTTGAATCTTGACCAAAAATAATTGATTTTAAAATGTCATAAAACCTTTGTATCTGCTGATGTTTGTAGTATTCTAAAGTCATATCCACTACAATTCTATTTATATTTTAATATCACTTTCAATGTTTTATTACTGTAAATACATTCTTGTCTCTAAAATTGTATTTTATAATTTGCTAGATATTAATAAAGTCACTGTAATTTTAACAATAACTTTAAAGCAGTTTGATTTCAACTTCTTTGATCTTAAAGCTAACATGAGTCCTTTAAGATAATACACAGTGAAGTTTATCTTGAAGTGATATAATCATTCCTTCCAATGCTTTAGATTTATTAATACTCAGATTTTATTTGTATGTGTCTGACTTTTACTACCTTGTCTCCTGGACTTAACCTTTATCCTTTATCTTTTTTAAAAATTTTAGCTTCATTGTTTATTAATTGTTCTTGTGCGTGCACACACACACACACACACACACACACACACACACATTTAATGACAATGAGTTGGTGTCCTTTCATAAGAAGCACCACTTTTCTTATTCTCTTTATTCCTCCGGAGCCTATAGTTCTTTTTGTAAAGTTTGGTCAATTCTCTGTCCACTTCAACATGTCTACTGGTGTTGTCCTTGTTCACCTGAAATTTAGGCAGCCATGTTAATGAGATTTTATGTATCTAGCTTCTGATGTCTCCAGGACACATAATCATACACCAACTCCACTGATCCTCTGGCATTTATCTCTCTTTCCTGATGTTCCCCGAGTCTCAGATGAAGCAGTGTTTTGTAGATCTATGCTTGGAAGTGCACCCCATATCTCTGCATCTTAATTGGTTGTAGATTTCTATCATGAACTCTGTCTGTTTCAAAGAGAAGTGTTGTTGATGAGGGGTAAAAGACTTCACATCTTTGGGCACAGAAACACAAATAATGAACTTCCATGAAACCAAAAAGCACCATGTACACTCCCAAAGGAGGGATGCAGTCCCTAGTCCTGTCCAACTAGAGTACCTATCACAACAGTGACTAGCATGGCACAATAACCATAAGTATGTCCTGGTGGCACACAACCTTGGCACTAGCCAGGTGCTCTCTAGTGGGACTTAAGGACTTATTGTTTCAACAGGAGAGAAACAATGTCTGTTAATATGACCTACATCATCTTTCAGTGCTTAGTGAAGTCATTGTTTCTGGGGCAGAACCTACAATAATTAATTTACTAAACCAAAATAATACCTAATAGCAGTATTTTATATCTAGATGAGTATTGCATACATGTGTAAGATGTGTTTCACCAAATAAATTCCCTTTCTCTATTACTTCCTCAATTTCTCCCCTATTCTTCTAACACATCTATTTCCCAACTTTATGTGCTCTATTTTTGTTTAGTTTTTCATTTTTTATTTTCCTTGTCAAGAGTTGTTTATTGATAGTGGGGTAGAGATGATACCATACATCAATAGGGTAGCAAGAAGAATGAGAAAGATAACAAGTGGGTAGGCAACAGTTTGGACGCTTGATGGGACAACCTTACACCACCAGTGTTTAGCAGGCATGGATAGAGGATTCAGTGGCTCATTCTGGAGTGACCACTTGGAGTCTACTTTGCTTGAGAAGCAAAACTGTTATCCAGGGCTCATTTGATATACTCCTACTGAGCAGCTTACGTTTCTCCTTTCTTTCCCACCACCTCATACCTTATTGCAGAGGCCTGAAGGGCACAGCCATAAGAAAATGTCAAGGCCCACAGCTTCAGGAAGAACATTTTTGATAGTATTGCGGTTCCCACTGAGTCTAAGTTTTTTCAGGCTGCATGCATATGGATGTAGAACCATCGGGTGGAATATGAAATGGTTGCTCTTCCATTTCCATGTGCATTTTAAAATTATTACAGCCTCAATACCTTAGTTTTTGAGTCTATTTGATAAGACTCTTATATTTGCATTTTTCATTTTCTATTTCTCTACTTGTGGAGTTATTGTACTATAATTAATTTGATGTGCATAATAGGCACATTGATAAATTATTATTGTTTTTTATAATTATCTTTAAAGAGATTAAGGAAAATTATAAAAATATTTTTTCTTCCTGCATAGTTTTCTCCTTGTTGCTCTAACACATTTTGAACTGCTATACACTTGCATCTTACTATATTCTTTCTATTTGAAGTTCTTTTAATATTTCTTTCAAGTACCAGTTAACAAAAATGTATATACTTACACATTAAACTTTTGTAAATAGCTTCATTTTCACTTTTTATATATCTACATTTTATAATCACTTGTTAAAATTTTAATGATTTTGATCCATTTTTATGTAGGTTAACAATGCTTGTTTCCTTTTTAATATTTTGTTGTGTGCTTGACATAATTCTTTCTTTCTTTTTCTTGTTTTCTTTTCTTTATATTTTTAGGTTTCTATGCTTTGAACTCTTGTGTGACATTCTAACATACAGTTTAATAACTTAGAAACAGTTGAACTACTTAGAATAATTCTTTGAAGTTCACTCTTTCTGGGTAACATCCATGAAGGTTCTTCCCTTCCTAAGGTTTATACATTCCAGTAATAATCTAGAATATTCTGAAGCTATTACATAATCCTATTTGTGTCAGGAACTTTTCTCCGAAGAATAGAGGAAAATGTTAGTGTCATTCTTGTTTTGGGTGACTTCAACCGCAGCCTAGTCTCTTTTCTGGTTTCCTTAGTCTTCCCCCACCCCCCAATATATTCAGATAATGAGTCAATTAGAATCCTGAAATTAGTCCCTTAGATATCATAGTAACTCTTGTCCACACAATTTCTTTCTCTTGGGTATTCTGGTGTTAAAATTTCAGAAATCTGGGTCTTTCTTGTCTTGAAACCTACATTCCCTCAACAGTACATCTTTGGAGCTCTAACACTTCAGATTTCCCTTTAACTTTGGACTTGTGTCTATCTGGAGAGTCATTACCCATATTTGTTTCTTTTCTTCCAGGTGTCCCAGTTTTATCTGCCTGCTGACACACTGACTAAACCATTATTTCATATTTCTACATTTTTCTAATTGTTGCAAAAAAAAAACAACAAAAATAGCATTCGTCCACATTATTTCTTTATTACCAGAAGACATGTTGTATGCATGGCTCCTAGTGAGTGTGATTTTTTTTTATTTGAGGTTTCCTAGTGTTATCTGTTTTCAGATAAGAGCAATTAGTTTTCACACCATGTCATTCTATTTTTAGGAATGTTTTCTTTTAATTTCTTTCTCAAAATGGCCAGTTCCCTTTTGGAAGTGCTTCTTTTCTATGATGCTTTCACTAACGAATGCAACTGTAGTGAACAGACCACGAGTACTTTGCTTCTTGATCTCTACTGCACAGTTGCCAGTTTAATAATCTTGTGAACTTTACAGAGTAAACCTCAAACAATTGTCTTATCAAGTTCTTTGTTCTTATGTAATTTAAATGTATCATTTTTTTCTTTCCTTCTCCTCCTCCTCCTCCTCCTCCTCTTCCTCTTCCTCCTTCTCCTCTTTCTTCTTCTCTTCAACCTCCTAAAGTAAATTTATTGTTTCCTGTTTCCTTTGTGGTAAGTCTTTGTAACAAAATTTGTAAATACCTTCTTCTGCTTGAAATGAACATCCTGAGGTGATCTTGGGCCTTGATACGTATATTGTAGTGAGAAACGAGAAGACTAGGGATAGTGTGCTGCACTAATGTGTCATGGGCCCCACAGTACAGCTGTTCATAAGAAGGGTAGGAAAAGTCATTCAGTTGTGCAATCAGAAAAGAGATGACTGATTTAATGTACTGCTACTCCAATGTTATGTAATGCTGTGTCAGATTTTAGTAATGCAGTTACTGCATAAGAGTGCATCCATTTGCATCCTGACTGCTCACTCCAAAGCATGGAGGATATTTAAGAAGAAGGTGTCAATTGATTAGTCAAGTCCTAGAAGAAACAGTAACTCACCAGAGAAACTTGATGCTTGCTAAATGTGAGTTGCAAAATTATGCTTGGTGGATTTGGGAAAAAAAATGTAGGCATGAAAATAAAATTTAAAAAAAGAAAGAAAGAAAGAAAGAGAGTAATGATGCTTGACAGAAAGAGGGCTAATTTATGAGTCTGAGGCCAACCAAATGACTAAACTTTTTAAAGCCCTTGGAATCAACATCCTCACTCCAGCAGCTGTGAATAGTAACAATTGTTTCCTCATAATTACTCACTCAATGGTGTCTCCTACTAAATGTAGTTTAGATGTCAGCACTTAAAATATAATAATGATAGAGAACTTTGCATAATCAGGAGAGAATGAAACCATGGAGGGAACGTTTCCTGGGTACGCTGGCTGCCCACACACCATGGCCTTGAAAGTCCAGCAGATTAATCGCCCTGAGAACATCTGTGATGGGAATGACAGCACATTTGAACCCACTGGAAAAAGAGTAAAGAGTATTGCTGTTAGAACAAGATTTCTATATTTAGAAGACTGGCTAATCCTTGGGTTTCTAAGAGGGGTATGAAAAAAAAAAATGACCTAACTTGAAAAATCAGAATGGTTCAACAACTTGTTATATCTTACTATTTAGTTGATTTTCCTGTCCTTAATATTGAAATGGGAAAAAACATTTCACTAAAATCTTTCAAGTGCTATTCTTCCTTGAGACATTTTGAGTTGTTGAAACTCTCTGCCAAAGGTCAAACTTTAACAACATCAAGCACTTAGAATAAACTGGTTGAAATAAAGTTTGACTACTGTTAAAGAAGATTCCATGAGAAACACCTGCTATTGAAACCATAGCAAATGTGTGCCTTCCTTTTCCACTATGAACCTGACAGTAACATTGTGGATTTGTCATTGGAAATGACAATCGTGTATATACTGACATGTAAGGATGACAGTGAAGAACTGGAAGGAGTAATTTTGATTTATTATTTTGTTATTTATTTATTTTTTTAACATGTAGCAAATTTACAATGCTTATCATGTTGTACTTCATTCCTAGGGTATAGGAAGTGATGGAAAATATATGAAAATTCCCCAGTTTCACAGGATTTACATTCTACCAGATAGAGAAAAAAAATCATACAGGTGGACAAACTATTAAAAGTGTAAAGCTCAACTAAGAGAAATAAAAGTACTAGAGATCTTAAATGTATTGCAATGATAAAGGTCAAGCAGAGAAAAATAGCTTTGGTAAGAGTGATTTATGTACAAACACCAAGACTTGAAAGATGTATCACAACCAGTAAAAGAGATAATCACAGGAAGAAAATTTTGCCTATGCGAATCATGCCAGGAAATGACCTCCGTGATTGCTCCGTAGCAAGCATGTCAATCCTGACAAGGGAGAGGAACAAGTATATGTTACAGGGACTTCAGGAGATTGGTTTTTCAAGGAACAGAAATTCATGTCCTAAAGTTCTGAATGTTCAGTTTATTGTCAGGGAACTTCAGATATAATTTTAGATATATGTCTACTTTTCATTAATACTGTTTTCTAGTTGATATAAGAACCCCAGTTGTGTTCTTACAAACTGAAAGAAGAGAAACAAATTCCCTGTGGAAATAATTATAAGGACACCATCCTCAGAAAATCAAATCTGAAAGAGTAAACTCAGATTTCACTGAGTATTAGATTTCAGCATGTGAACTTCTGGACATAGGGGCATTCAAAATATACTAGTATGTTTTGAAGCATTTTGACCTGAGTAGCTTCTACTGGGTCCATTTCATGTTTAATTATGTACATATTTAGTGCATGAGCTAAGAAAAGCATTGGCAAACCATTTAGCTCATTGCAATTATCTAGGCAAGAGATAACCATAGTTGATACAAGGTGGTAGGAGTGAATGTGAAGTATTATCCTAGACATTTTGAAGATAAACAAGATTTTCAATATGTAGACCAGAAGTAGAAGAATTTAAGGCAATATTCAAGTTTTGGCCAAAGTATTTCTTGAAGATAGGAAATCATCCTTACTCCCTTGCTGTCATGTACTCCCTACCAAGATCAACTTTACCCCTAAATGAGAGCCAAAATCAACTTTAAAAATTTTTATGCAATATATTTTGATCATATCTTTCCTTTCCTTTAATATTATATCTCCTCCAAGATCCCCTGCACCATACTGTCTTGTCAAATTTCTGTTTTTTTTCTTTTTGTCTCTATCTTTCAAATAGAGAAAAAAGTAACCACATACAAAATAAACATAACACACAAAGATAATCTAAACAAATAGTTAAAAGATTGATGGGACAAAAAAAAAGAGTCAAAAGAAAGAAAACATCTAAAAAAGATATCACTAAGCTCATTTTGTGTTGGCTAATTACTTATGAGCATGGATCTTGCCTTGGAATGAATTTGATATAACCAGTTAACACTCACATAGAAAAAAATAAGCTGATTTTTCTTTTGTGCATGGGTACCAGTTGTAGATAGCTTCTTGGTTAGAAATAGAACCCCTTTATCACCTTCCGACATTTTGTGTAGGTACCCTGTCTGGCTAAATTCTTTGCAGGTCTTCTGAGTGCTGTTATAGTCTCTCATCTTATACATATGTCTACAATCTCTGTGAGATCTTATGTACATCAGTCTTGTGTCTGGAAGACATTGTTACCTTGTCATCTATCATCCCTGGCTCTTAAATCTTTCTGCTTCCTCTTCCTCATAGATCTCTGAGTCTCACAGGGAGTCTGTTTGATGAAAGTATAGCATCTAGAAACGTATGATACACAGATTCCGACTCTCTGTACTTTATACAGCTGTGGGCCTCTGTAATTTGCAGCTACTACAAAAAGAAGCTGCTATGAGAAGAGCTGAGGGAGGCAGTAATCTATTGGAAAATTAGATTGTCTTTAGAAGTAATTTTTGTTAGGTTTCTTATCACAAAATAGTATTAGTTTTTTTTCCCTGGGACCAGGACATACTTAGTCTCGGGTTCCCGGCAAATTTATCAGTGAACTTTATGAGTTTTAGTTCATGGAGTGTGTCTGAAATGCAATCAGAAAGTGGGTGATTAATCCCATAACATTTATGTCAATTTTGCAGCTTGCAGGTAGGTCACTGCTGTAGGGTATAGAGTATTTAACTTGGTGACATTGATAACTCCCTTCCTCGTCGAGTAGCATGCAGACTACCTTGAAGTACCATGAATGCTACTCAATAGAGATGAAGCTTCTAGTTAGGCACCAGTTTGAAATTCCTGTGTTTGATGGCTTAAGTATTATCATCAGCAAAAGAGTTTTATTTTTGGAGAGCTACCAATAGCTTTTGCAATGACCTGTGATGTTTGGAAGTTTCATGGGATCCCTTTGTTTAATGAATGTTTTCATAAAGTCCTTTAGTCAGGCATTGTATTACAGCAATTAAGAAGTTTGTAGAAAATGAGTTCTATATGCTCAAATAGGATTTGAATATGTTCTATTCTTTCTATTTTTTTCTATGTTTCAACTCTTAAATTGTTTAAGGGAGAGGTATCTTAACCTGGAAATTTTGACTATATTAGATTGGCCAAAGAATTGAAAATGAACATGATATAGAGAATTAAATTTTAGATCTCAAAGTGGTTGTTATTCCAAAGTTAGCAAATCAAATGCAAGTGATGAATCCTAACAATACACAGGAAGATTAACCTGAAAACTTGAGATATGGTGATGGCTCAATAAAAGTCACCACTCAACCTGAAAAACTCAGGTATGGTCAGCAGAATCAGCTGGAAGAATAAGAAACCTGACTATGACAATGTGTCCTCTGACCTCCAAACATGCAGTATGACATCTAAGTATGTGTATGTACAAATACATGCATGTATGCACACCAATTAATCAAAACTTTTCTTAAGATTTTAAATTACTGTTTCCAGTAAAATACTCTTATTAGCCAATATAAAAAATGTTTTGGTAATGTTTTAGCCCCAGTATTCCAAATGCACTAGGATGTTTTATAGTTTTTCTTTTTCTTTTTAAGATTATAATGTAATTACATCACTCCTCCTCCCCTTTCCTCTCTTCAGAACCTCCCATGTCTTGCTGTCTTTCAAATTAATGGCCTCTATTTTTATTAATTATTATAAGTTGCCTATACATATAAGCGCGCACGCGCGCGCGCACACACACACACACACACACACACACACACACACACACATACCTAAATATAACTAGATTAGTCTATAAAACTTAAATGGAATTTATGTTTGTGAGGCTGACCTTCTTTTATTGGACACCCAATTGTTCTGTTCTTTTTTGGGGCAGACTATTTCTTCTACTCTCAGCATTGCTTATTTGCTAATGTCTGGCACTCAAAGTCTAAAAGAGAAATTTCATTTCCTTTATTTCCTTATCTCAATAATTAGAAGTAATGATGAAGAAGACCCAGCTCTCACAGTACCATTTGTCTTTAGGTGTGAGATCAGTTTACTCAGCTTGTAAATTACTCAATGTTCTGAGCCAAAGGGAACCTAATTATCTCTCCAAACTACATCACAATGGTCTACCACAATAATGATTAATTCCTATGAGATATTTAAAAAACATTATAAGTAGCCTTGTCAAACATAAAATATAAATCCCCTTAAACTGAGACTCATAATTGATGTAATTGGTAGTTTGAGACATAAATGATGTATATTTGTTGATCAAATATTGCTTGGTTATAACTTAAATATTGCTATTGAAACAAATAGTGTCTTTATTGAATTAAAATGTAAATAAAATCTGGTTAACTGCATCAGTAGGAAAAAGATCATGCTCCAAGCCTAATGTCTATAGCTTGAATCCTAGAATGTGTATGATGGAGGAGCAGATCATTTATTGCAAGTTGTCCTTTGACAACCACAATGGCACCATGACAGACATATGCTGCTGTGTATACACATACTCAAAAATGTCTATTTATTTACTTATTAAAATGAATACAATAATCTATAAACACGAAATACTTTTTGATTGCAAAAACATATATATATATATATATATATATATATATATATGTGTGTGTGTGTGTGTGTGTGTGTGTGTGTGTGTATGTATATATATATATATATATATATATATATATATATATATATATAAAATGTTAGAACATACGTATCTGTTATATTTCATACATTAAGTAAATGATTCAGTCTTTGTATTAGTTGATGGATAATCAATAAGTGAGCATATCTAGACACACAAAATTTTTGAAGACACATTATTTTGCATTTTGATGTTGAGCCCATATGGATAAAAGAACGTGGGAGAAGTTAAATAATGATGAGAATTAAATTTGTATCAATATAACTAGGCCAAATGAGATTTCTCATTTGGAAGGAGAAATAAAGTATTTAAATATGACTATCAATCCCACAAGCAGCCAGTAAACCCAGACACTATTGCATATGCCAGCAAGATTTTGCTGACAGGACCCTGATATAGCTGTCTCATTTAGAAGTGGATACTCAGAGTCATCTATTGGATAGAACATAGGGCCCCCAATGGAGGATCTAGAGAAAGTACCCAAGTAACTGAAGGGGTCTACAACCCTATAGGAGGAACAACAATATGACTAACCAGTACCCCCAGAACTCGTGTCTCTAGCTATATATGTAGCAGAAGATGGTCTAGTTGGCCATCACTGGGAGGAGAGGCCCTTGCTCTTGTGAAGATTATATACCCCAGTACAGGGGAATGCCAGGCCCAGGAGGTGGGAGTGTGTGGGTCGGGGAACAGGGTTGGGGGAGGGTATAGGGGACTTTCAAGATAGCATTTGAAATATAAATGAAGAAAAAATCTAATAAAAAGATATACAAGATAAAATAATACTTAAACTTATTCATTTTGTTGTAAAGTTTAAAGTAGGATATTATTTAGATGCAAAATAACAATTTAAAGACAATATTTGGTCATACTGTTACTGCAGAATAACTTTTTCTAAAGCAGAATATGCTAATAAAGTGACACAAAAATATGTAACAACATAAATATTTGAAAGAATTTCAAAGTAGAATATCTGTAATAAAATAAGGCTTAGAAAAGAAACTAAATATTTTTATCTTTTAAAATATGAATAAAAATAACAAGTGAGAAATAAATTATAATTCTATAAAATTATTAAAATTGTTCAGAAATCATGTTTAATACTAGGCAATTATTAGATTACGTACTAGAATATTCTTTTATTTTTAAAGATTTATTTATTTATTATACGTAAGTACACTGTAGCTGTCTTCAGCCACATCAGAAGAGGGTGTTAGATCCTATTATGGATGGTTGTGAGCCACCATGTGGTTGCTGGGATTTGAACTCAGGACCTTCAGAAGAGCAGTCAATACTCTTAATCACTAAGCCACCTCTCCAGTCCCTAGAATATTCTTTAAGATTCATTAGACATATAGAATGATTCCAAGAATTGGAAATCTAGATATTAATGGGAAATTTGCATTGTTAGTTAGACCTATCCTGTCAGATTGTCTATTATTATACTGTGAAAAATTAATTTAATATTACTAAATCCTAATTCATGTATAGAAAGAAAACAATAAAAATATGTGTCCAGAATTATCAATGAAAAATTAGGGAAATATATAAAATTGCAGATGCATATGTCTTTAACAAGGAATGATGGCAATATTTAAATGTGATAAAAATAATATAATAAATTTTAAAAGAATAATATGAACATCTGTATTTATTAGACTTTGACTAGGAGAAATGTGTGTAATTTTAATTTTCAAATGAGATCATGCATCTATAATATGAACCTCATAGAAAGTAAAACAATGCAACTTTCATTAGCCAGGCAAAGAACTTCTAGGTCATACACTAGTGGATTCCTGCACGAAACTGGAAGAACTGGCAAACTTGTGAGCCTTTGGAAACATTTAGAAAAAGTTTCAATGTTTTTAGTGTTTTATAATAGTCCAATTTTCTCTAATATCTGTGGTTTCACTCTTCCTTTGCCAAATTGTTGGAGGCTGTTGTGATGGCATCTGTTTTAGTCAGGGTTTGTATTCCTACACAAAACCTCATGACCAAGAAGCAAGTTGGGGAGGAGAGTTTATTCACCTTGCACTTCCACATTGCTGTTCATCACCAAAGGAAGTCAGGACAGGAACTCATACAGGGCAGGAACCTGGAGGCAGAAGCTGATGCAAAGGCCATGGAGGAGTGCTGCTTACTGGCTTGCTTCCCCTGCCTTACTTGGGATGGCACCACTCACAATGAGCCCTCCCACATTGACCACTAATTGAGAAAATACATTACAGCTGGATGTCATTTGTCATTTATTGAGGATGGTATTTCCTCAATAGGATCTCGTTTCTCTGCGATAACTCCAGCTTGTGTCAAGTTGACACCCAATACGAGCCAGTACAGCATCCAAGATATCAACTTAAAATATGTAGCCTATACATTATTTCCTATTAAATTACCCATGTTTCTTTGATGCACTGCATTATATCAGAGGATGAATTCTCACCACTTAAGAACTTTTTACCATATCCAGCTGTTTTATTGTTGCCTAGACCAACCCTAGGTAATACTTATCCTTTAGCTCTTACCACATCTGTCCTTATGTTCTCTGTTTGGGCAGTTTGCACTATCATATCCATGAGTTCATCTGTGATTTAATTTGAAATACTATCTTAAAACTCTAAGGCAAGTTCTTACAAAGTAGCTTGAGCTGGCCAAGAACTCTTGATTCCCTGCCTCAGTCTTTTAAATTGCACAGAAGTTCAGGGTTTTGTTGTTGTTGTTTTATTTGCTTGTTTGTTGTTGTTTTTTTCTCAGAAGCATTGCATTGCATTTTTCTTGTCTTTAAATATATCCTGTTTATCATCAGCTCTCAGGTGGTTCAGCAGTCACCACTGCCCCAATATTTTCATAAAATAGGAGTTCATGACTCCATTTAAAAAAATTTGGGGCTATTTTATAGGTAGTTGTTGGGTAAAGTAGTAATAACTAGGTCATGTTAAAAAACAAAGCAAAATCAAAACAAAACAATACTTCTGTCTCATGATTATATACACTGAGTATTATTGGTGCCTTTTATTATAGATACAATTTTCTTAAACTTATAATACACATTTTATAATTTAGCTACAATCTAAATCTATTAAACTGTTATATATCCCAAAGTCCTACAATACTTTTTAAGAAATCTATGAAACAAAAATTCATAATTATGCAAGAGAGGATGCTAGTTAACAAATATAACCAAATTTTTTCTCTTCAAAATGTGATATACATTTGAATAAGGATTGACATTTTTCTTTAGTGTAATGTCTGATAAGCACAAAATAGAGCAGTAGAAACTAGAGTGAAAGCCATACTTCATAAGACATTTTAATGTAACAAAATGTTTTAATAAATGTTTTTTGCAGCTTGCACTTTTTGTTTGCGTACTTCATAACACCTGGCAGATCTGCCTAGATGTGCCATGAATTTTATGCTATGTTCTTTGGTATTTTGCCTGCATGTATGTCAATGTGAGAATGTTAATGGAGTTACAGAAAAGTGTGAGGGTGCCATGTTGATGCTGGGAATTAAACCCGGGTCCTCTGCTAGAGCAGTTAGTGAGTGGTCTTAATGGCTGAACCATCTCTGCCTTGTTCGTCCACAGTGGGAGAGGGTGTAGATACTTGATGCCCCAGAAAAGTGTGAAGCTCTTGGGCATCACCCTCTCAGAAGGGAAGTGGAGGGGATATGGGGCGGGCAACTATGGGAGAGGGGTCAGGGGGCAACATTTGGAAATGTAAATAAATAAAATAATTAACTGTAAAAATCCTAAAACATAACCTAGTAAGACTGAGTTAAAATGAAATAGAAAATCTGAATAGAATAAAATGTACAAGGAAATTAAATCAGTAATCAAGACTTCCCATAAAGAATACCCCAGGAGATGACTTTCAAGGGAATGTCTACAAAAGATATGAAAAAATAATCACCAGTTCTTTAAAATTTTCCATCAAATACTGTTGAGTATCAATAGTAAATTGATTTTGTGGATAATTGCCTCTATCTCAAAATTAGAAAATAATCACAATAAAAATAAGTAAAATCTCAAAAGAAAGAAAGAAAGAAAGAAAGAAAGAAACAAACAAACAAATAACATGTGTTTTAGTGTTTTGTCTGTCCCTAGTCATGTGCACCATGTGTATACAGTACTTTCTATTGTCAATGAAGCTGTTGAACGACAGGAACTGGAGTTTCAAATTGTTATGAAAAACAGATGGATGGTGGGAAGTGACCCTGGCTTCTCTGCAAGATGAGGAATCACTATTATACAATCTCCTGTCTCGAGAATAAATTATTAAATAATTTGCTTTATTTTTGTCACTGACTGATAATTAAAGTCTACATTAAAATATTTTATAAAACTCGATAAATTGTTAGTAAAATTACATTAGAAAAGATTATTAATTTAATGAGTGATTAGCATATTTTATATTAAAGATGACAAACGTTATCTTATAAGCTGTTAGAAGAGAGTAAAATGCTCAACCACCAAATCTTGTGTCATAATATTGTTAATACTGATGATATGAATCATTAGAAAAATTAATTGTCTGTGTGAACATAAACCATGATGAACAATAAGTTACAGGGCTGGGCTTACAGCTTCGTGGTAACTTCTTCATTACACGCAGGAAGCCTTCTATTAGAATGACGGGAGAAAAGGAGAAAATCAAAATAATATAAAAAATGGATATGTCCTCAATAGGTAATACAACCAGTTTAAAGAGTATTTTCTTGGGGCTGGAGAAATAACTCAGTGGTTAAGAGCACTGACTGCTCTTCCAGATGTACCTGAGTTCAAGTCCCAGCAACCACAGGATAGTTTACAACCGTCTGTAATGGGATCTGAAGACACAGCGTACTCATACAAATAAAATAAATAATCTTTTTCTTATATTTTAATTTTTATTTTTTAAATTATATTTAATCTGTTATTACAGACCAGATTTTATCCCTATTCCAGTCTACCCTCTGAATGTTCTACATCCTATACTTCCTCCTCACCCCCCTGCTCCTGTTCATCCCCCACCCTGTCTCTAGGAGGATGTCCCCAACCTACCAGATCTCCCCACTCCCTGGGGCCTCCAGTCTCTTCAGGGTTAGGTGCAACTTCTCTGACTTAATAGAGACCTGGCAGTCCTCTGCTGTATATATGTTGGCAACCTCATATCACCTGGTGTATGCTGCCTGGTTGGTGGTCCAGTGTTTGAGAGATCTTGGGGGTCCAAGCTAGTTGAGACTGCTGGTCCTCCTACAGGACCCTCATCCTGAGCTTCTTCCAGCTTTTCCCTAATGCAACCACAGGGGTCAGCAGCTTTTATCCATTGGTTGGTTGTAAAATCTGCATCTGTGTCTTTCAGCTGCTTGCTGGGTCTTTCAGAGGGCAGTCATGATTGGCTCCTTTATGTGAGCACATCATAGCCTTGGGGCCTCACCTTGTGCTGGATCCCAATTTCAGCCTGTCACTGGACCTCCTTTTCCTAAAGCTATTCTCTATTTTTGTCCCTGCAGTTCTTTCAGACAGGAACAATTCTGGGTCAGTGTTTTTGACTGTGGAATAGCAACCCCATCCCTCACTTGATGCCCTGTCTTTCTGCTGGAGGTGGACTATACAAGTTCCCTCTCCATACTCTATCTTTGAGTTCTGAGAGTCTCTCATCTCCTCGATCTCTGGAACATTCTAGAGCATTCCCTCACCTCCTACCTCTCAAGGTTGCCTGTTTCCATTCTTTCTGCTGGCCCTGAGGGCTTCAGTCCTGTTCCCCACACCATAACTGATCATGTTCCCCTCTTCCCCTCCCTGTCCTTTTCCACTCATGTGCCTCTCTCCCTCTCCCCTGCCTCCTGTGATCGATTTCTTCTCTCACCAAAGTGCGACTGAGGCACCCTCTCTTGGGCCCTTCAGCTTGTTAAGCTTTTTGAGTTCTACATAAAATAAATAAACTTAAAAAAAAAATAGATACTTTACAGTTCTTCGTTTCTGTCCTGAAATCATAAGTGAATACCAGGGCTATAGTCATGGCAACAATTTGAGATACTAAAGGAAAACATAACCAGAATGCAAATTTTGTTCTAAAGAAAAATGTTCAATGACAAACAAAAAAAAACTTCATGCGTGATTTTTTTTTAATATGGATAAGTTTATTTATATTGCTCCTGAAGTTTCACAGTAAGATTGTACCATGGATTCACAAGGAAAAAAGTAGTAAGGCCTGCCTAGAATGATTCAAGCAATAATATCATTTAGTTCTTTTAAATGAAAGGTTATCCTGAGGTGAATAGCTTAGATTGGGCGAGTTCAGCCATTTCCTCAAGTGTAAACTACTGTGGCATCATCTTTAGCTTACTATTATTTCCACTTGACTGTCCACACTTCATATAACTGAAATGTAAATGCATAAAATATCCAATAAAAAAGAATAAATACTTAAAGAAAAATGTAATTATATTGATGAAAATGAGATTTTCCTTATATTTTAATTTGTTTGTTTTTATTTAAAAAAATAGTAATCAATTTCAGAGAAAGGGACATCAATTTGAAAGAAAACAAGGAAGGTTATATGGAATACTTTGGAGTCAGAAACAAAGGAGGAAATGATGTAAGTGTATTATATTTTCAAAAATGAAATTAATTACAAACAAGCACACACAATGTAACTCCTCAAATTTCTCCAGAAAACTCAAAATTCCTTTGATCAGTAAATATTTATTGGTTAATGGAATGTATTCCTAAAAATGTCTAATCACTTTGATCAGTATTAAATTTAGCTTTTTATAAAATTGAGATTTATTAAATATATGATTTTTAAACATATTTGATTATCTCATATAAAGGATACTATTTGATCAGTATAATTACATGCCAACAACTATGAATAATTTCTTTTTGCTTGCTGGGTTTGACTAATTGGCATCTTTGGGGGGGGAATCTACTGATTTCAAAATAATCGTATACTGAATAAGCCTAACGCATAGCTGGTTGGCCAGGAGCCTGCTGATACAGCTCTATTTCCTAAATCTTTTGCATTCAAATCTATTATAAGATCCAGGGTAATTTTCTACCTGCATTTTTTTTCTGTTATTGCTTTCTTTGTATTTCTTGTTATTTACTTAATTAATTTACATGAACAAGAATAAGGATGGGAATGATTGCACACTTAAGTAAATAAAGAAAGATCTTCATTTTTAAAGTTTCCCTTCCACTAGGGAACTAACAATATTCTCTACTGGTTTTGTTTTATTACACTGTAAAAATGGAGTTTTGTCTAAATACATTGAAGAAACCATCATCAGAATTAGCATGCCACTTAAAACCAGGTGATGGATAGTTCCAAAAAGGATGTGGATATAACATTTTACAGCCTTGAAAAAATGCTGAATGACTTCAAACTATATTATAGTGTGTTCATTTGAGAATAGCAACATTACTATTATTTTTCCATGTTGAAGAATTTGATGTCTATCCAAAGAAGACTGTTTTAAATGAGTAATATTTAAATACTATTGGCAAAGACAGGCTTATCTACAATGTCATTTACATTATACAAACCATATTCCTTTCATTTTACACACACACACACACACACACACACACACACACACACACACACTGAACAGTGAATCTTGTTCTTTACAGAGGCTAGAGATGTTAGAATAGATTGGGGTTGGGAGTTAATGAAAAAAAAGATACAATGCAGATGATGAAAAGAATTCTGTCACTTGTCCCTTACACAAATAGTTTAGGTTTAACTGCCCTTGTTTTTTTTTTGGACCTGAACAGAGAAGTGAAGGGCCATAATCTTTTTTCTTAAATAAAAGGAGTTGTAGAAATGTAAGGTAACAGCTGTTCAACTGTCAAGTCACCAGCAAAATTCAAGACTTAGCACAGAAGACAATCTGTTTAAATGAGACCTTCTTTGAAGAAAGGCCATTGGTTTTCTTCATTTGTGCTTGAAAGTATGTTTTTTTTTTTTTTCCTAGTAAGAACTTGGCTTAAAAATGTTAGAAAAATCACATTTCTTAATGATAGCCATAGTCACTGGAGTGAGTAATATCAGAGTAGTTTTAAATTCAATTTCTCTGATGACTATATATATATAGAATAGTTTTATGAATTATATTTGCAGTTTGTATTTCATTTTTGAAGAATGTTATTTTCATTTCATTACTCAAAGGTTGATGGACAGACAGTTTGCATCTGGTTGTATGTACATGTTTAATTTTCACAGTTCTTGTAAATTCTGTGTATTTTCAATTACAGATGATCAAGAATTTCCAACATTGTGGGCTGTTTACTTTCTTTGCTAATAGTTTCTTTTGCCATGCACAAGCCTTTTAACTTTCCTATAGCCTTTTCTGATTATTGGGGTTGTACCTATGCCATTTAGATTCTGTTTAGGAAGACTTTTGTCTACAGAAATATTTTGAAGAACACTCTATATTTTCTTCTGGTAGTTTCAACATTTTAGACTATAATTTAGGTATGAATGTACTTGGAGATGACTGTTGTACAAGAAGAGTGAAACAAAAAATCTTACTTCGTTTTTTTTTGTTGTTCTTTTATGGATTTATTTATTTATTTATTTATTTTTCGTCCATAATCCTATACTTTTATTTAACTATTACCAAATTCTTTTTTTAATTTTTAATATATTTATTATTATTATTATTATTATTATTATTATTATTTACATTTCAAATGCTATCCTGAAAGTTCCCTATACACCCCCGACCCTGCTCCCCTACCCACCCACTCCTACTTCTTGGCCTTGGCCTTCCCCTGTGCTGGGTCATATAAAGTTTGCATGACCAAGGGGCCTCTCTTCCCAATGATGGGCTATTAGGCCATCTTCTGCTACATATGCAGCTAGAAACACGAGCTCAGGGGGTACTGGTTAGTCCATATTGTTGTTGCACCTACAGGGTTGCAGCCCCCTTCAGCTCCTTGGGTACTTTCTCTAGCTCCTCCATTGGGGGCCCTGTGTTCCATCCTATAGCTGACTGTGAGCATCCACTTCTGTGTTTGCCAAGCACTGGCATAGCTTCACAAGAGGCTGCTATATCAGGGTCCCTTCAGCAGAATCTTGCTGGCATGTGAATTAGTATCTGGGTTTGGTGGCTGATGGTGAGATGAATTCCCAGATGGGGTACTCTCTGGATAGTCCATCCTTTCATCTTAGCTCTAAATTTTGTCTCTGTATCTATATCCTTTCACAGGTACTTTGTTCCTTATTCTAAGGAGGAATGAGGTATCCACATGATGGTCCTCCTTCTTGGTTTTCTTGTGTTTTGCAAAATGTATCTTGTGTATTCTAAGTTTCTGGGCTAATATCTGCTTATCAGTGAGTGTATATCTAGTGACTTCTTTTGTGATTGGCTTACCTTACTAAGGATGATATCCTCCAGATACATCCATTTGCCCAAGAATTTCATAAATTCATTGTTTTTAATAACTGAGTAGTACTCCATTGTGTAAATGTACCATAGTTTCTGTATCCATTCCTCTGTTGAGGGACATCTGGGTTCTTTCCAGCTTCTGGCTATTACAAATAAGGCGCTATGAACATAGTGGACCATGTGTCCTTATTACCAGTTGGAAGATCTTCTGGGTATATGCCCAGAATAGGTATTGCTGGAACTTCCGGTAGCACTATGTCCAATTTTCTGACGAACTGCCAGACTGATTTCCAGAGTGGTTATACAAGCTTGCAATCCCACCAGCAATGGAGGAGTGTTCCTCTTTCTCCACAACCTCGCCAGCATCTGCTGTCACCTGAATTTTTAATCTTAGCCATTCTGACTGGAGTGAGATGGAATTTCAGGGTTGCATTTCCCATTCTAATGATGGTAGATTTCTATTTTTAAGAGCTCTATTTTTTTAATGGGTTAATTTGTTCTGCTATATATTTTCTTCCACCATTATCAAAAATGAGCTTATCACAACTTTGTCAATTTATACTCAGGCTCTCTAGTCTGGTCCCTTCATCCATCTATTTTTACAATACTTCCAGGTAGTCTTCAGTGCTTTCACTCTTTAGTATAATTTAGGTAAATTTTGTGACCTCTCCATCTGTATTCTTTCTCCTTAACATTGGTTTAATTACACAATGGAACACTATTCTGCTATTAAAAACAAGGACAACATGAATTTTGCAGGCAAATGGATGGAACTAGAAAAATGTTAATTTGAGTGAAGTACTTTAAATCTCAAAGAATTCACTGATAAGTGGATATTAGCCATAAACTACACAATTGGCATGATACACTCCATAGACGATATGAAGTTAAACAAGCAGGAAGGCCCAAGGGAGGATGCTTGAATCTAGAAGCACTTAGTCCTGTGAAGGCTCAATGCCCCAACATAGGGTAATGAAAGATTGGGGAGGTGGGAGTAGGTGGGTGGGTATGTGATTACCCTCTAAAAAGCAGGGAGAGGGGAAGGGGATAGGGCATTTTTGGAGGGGAAACCAGGAAAGGGGATAACATTTGAAATGTAGATAAATAAAATATTCAATAAAGAAAAAGAGTCATAAGAGCCCAATGGAGGGAGGCAATTGAGTGGGAGATGGGATGGGAAAAAGAATAGGGGTGTCAGGATCAGATGTGGGAAGAGACAGGAAGAGCCCGGGGGGCTAGAACAATGAATGTAAATCTTCAGCTACAGTAGAGGAGTGCTGGGGGGATCTCTAGAAAGTCAAGGAGAACAGGGATGGTGAGGCTCTAATGAGTCAATGCCTGTGATCTTCACAAAGTTGACTACCAGTGAGCACATAGACCCTGAAGAGGCCAACTCCTGTCGCAATGCAGGACCCCCAGTGGAGGGATAAGTACACTAACCCACCTGCAGAACTTTTGAAGCAAAACGTGTCCTAAATGAAAAGCAGAGATGAAGATGTATGATCAGAGACTAAAGAAATGGCCAACCAATAACCAGCCCCACTTGAGACCCATCCCATGAGCAAGCACCAATCCCTGGCAATATTTATGATTCTCTGTTATGCTCGCAGACATGGCTAGCATAACTGTCCTCTCAGAGGTTCTACTCAGCCTTTGACTAAAACAGATGCAGATAACCACAGTCAAACTTTAGACAAAATTTGGGGACAATTATGGAAGAGTTAGGGGAAGGATTGATGGCTTTGTAGCAGACGAAAAGTGTCAACTAACCTGAAACCCTGGGATATCTCAGAGACTGAGCCACAAACCAAGAGAATACAAGGGCTGGATACAGGCCTCTGGCACATATGTTGCAGACATGCAGCACAGTCTTCATGTGGGTCTATCTGGAGAAGAGGCTGTCCCTAAAGTCATAGCCTGAGTGTGTAATTCATTCTAACTTGGCTGACTTGTCTGGCTTCAGTGGGAGAGGATGTGCCTAATCTTGTAGAAATTTGATGGGATTGGGGAAAATACTAAGGGAGGGCACTCTTTCAAAGGATTATGTGATGGGGGAATAGAAGAAGGGACACTGTGAAGGGAGAGCTGGAAGGTGGGCAGCGTTTGAGATGTAAACAAATGACACAATACTCGATGAGAATATTAATCACTTAATGATGTAGCTTAATGATAAAAGATAGAGAACAAAAAAAGAAAACAATATCCAAAAAGAGTTCATAGGAAGTGATAATCAAAATAAAGGCTGAAATTAATGAAATAAAATTTAAAATAAAATAAAAAGGACCAACGGAGAAAAAACAAACAAACCAAGAAGTAGAAAAACAGATGGCCAGTTTTAACACATATCCTTCATTATTAGGCGTCCTGACCAGGCTCACCCTCACAGGTTCCAGGAAGTCTCCATTGCACTGTTTCTACCTCATCCCCTCCCTACATGTCAACACTATTCCAGCTGTCTATACTAGCACTCTCTTTCTCCATAGTCCCAGACACTGAACCCTTCCAGTCCCATCACCAACCACCCTAGTCCATCCAGAGCGTCTATTCTATTTCACTTTCCCAGGGATATCCATTCTCCCACCCATAGCTTTTCTCTTCCTACCTTCTCTAGATCTGTGGATTATAGCTTTATTATCATTTCCTTAATAGCTAATATCCACTTATAAGTATAGGTATATCAAAATTGTCTTTCTGGGTTTGGGTTATGTCACTCAAGATGTTCTTTTTTCCTAGCTGAATCCATTTGCCTTCAAGTTTCACAATATTAATGTTTAAAAGCTGAGTATTACTTTTGTGTATACTCATACTTAATGTATGAGAACTAGAAAGATCCTCGATATATCTCATTCAAAAATGGATAAAGAGTTATGTAATTGGATCTAAGATAAACCATTAATTGGGTATTATCAAAGCATTTCTTGTCCTCTTGGAGTTCAAGAAAGTGATCTTCATACATTCTTTAAATTCTTTAACTCATATGACAAAGTTTGTGATTGCGATTTTACTAGGGATTATCTAGATATTGCCAATAATGAATACTTCAAGAGAACTAATAATTTTTATGAGAGACCTGTTATTTTGACCACATATGTTATTTGTGTTTTGGGGATGTGATATGAATATGTACACATTTTCCTTTTGTTGTCTGTTTCTAGTTATATCCCACCCTTCCTTATGTTGGGCCAACTTAAAAGACATATGGCCTGAGCTAGACCAAGTAAAACTGATTGAGAAGCAGTGTAATTGCTTAGGACAAATCTAGGTCTGGATCTAAGCTTCTTGGTAGAGAGATATTTGTGGGCAGAGCACAGGATGGGAAAAGAAAGAGAATCTCCACACGATGGTCATCCTTCTTGGTTTTCTTGTGTTTTGCAAGATGTATCTTGGGTATTCTAAGTTTCTGGGCTAATATCCACTTATCAGTGAGTGCATATCTAGTGACCAACGTGTGGATATTTCATTCCTCCTTAGAATAAGGAACAAAATACCCATGAAAGGATAGGTACAGAGACAAAATTTAGAGCTAAGATGAAAGGATGGACTATCCAGAGAGTACCCCATCTGGGAATCCATCCCATCATCAGCCACCAAACCNAGATACTAATGCNCATGCCAGCAAGATTCTGCTGAAGGGACCCTGATATNGNNGCCTCTTGTGAGGCTATGCCAGTGCCTGGCAAACACNGAAGTGGATGCTCACAGNCAGCTATTGGATGGAACACAGGGCCCCCAATGGAGGAGCTAGAGAAAGTACCCAAGGTATTGTAGGGGGCTGCAACCCTGTAGGTGCAACAACAATATGAACTAACCAGTACCCCCTGAGCTCGAGGCTCTAGATGCATATGTAGCTGAAGATGGCCTAATCTGCCATCACTGGGAAGAGAGGCAGGCCCCTTGGTCTTGTAAACTTTATATGACCCAGAACAGGGGAAGGCCAGGGCCAACTAGTGGGAGTGGGTGGGTAGGGGAGCAGGGGCCGGGGTTGGGCATAGGGAATTTTCGGAATAGCATTTAAAATGTAAATAAAGAAAATAATAATTAAAAAAAAAAAGAAAGAGAATCACCGCAGTCAATGCAAAGCAGATTCGGTAGAGGATAAGGGATGATTGGTACCCTACAAAGGTGTGTTAGGAACAAAGGGGATACTTGTATTACAGAACTAAAATTAAACTTATGGGTTTCCAGATGATAGTTAATTGTGGAAAAGGAAGATAAAGTGAAGAAGGGACTTAACTAGCAAAGGCAGCTTATGAAGGAGTGAATACATGAGTCGGAGGGCTCTGGAGCTTATTTCAGTTGTTCCATCTTAATTTATGAAGTCGAACGCACACCAGTTTGACTAGGCTAACTGGCTAAGGAGTTTGTGTCTCCCCAGGTATGCTCCAATATATCTAGACTTTAATGTGGTTACTGAGTATGAAATTCAGGTTTTTATATTGGCACTCTAAGCATTTTATCAACTAGGCCTCCTCTTTAAGCCTTAGAATATTTTATTTTTGTTTATAAACTGTTTTTTGAGAGCTTGTTTGGAGGTACTAGCAGGGGAGTGCAGCAGTTACTCCTGTACCCTTGACTGGAGACCAGTCCTCCTCTATTCTGGGACGGTCATCCTCTTCGACCAAGTGTGAAGCTTCAGGAGGGACACACAAGGGGTGGTGAGGGAGGAAGGGAACACCCGCCTAGCAAGCCAGATCAGCCAAATCAACCAAGGTGACCAATGGGGTGACAGATGTCACAGCCAGAACGCGATCACAACTCTGACCCATAAATGTTTCTGTCTGAAAGAATTACAGGAATGAAAATGGAGAGGATTCTGAGGAAAAGAAGGTACCATCTAAGGTCATTTCCTCCTTTCCCATATGCCATGTAGGGAGATGCTACAAAATTTCAGAACCGGGAAATGCAGTGGTATGTATATTTCAGGATTTAAGCTAACACCTACTTTTTAATTGATGTTCTTAAAACATCATGTCTACTTATATTTCCTGTTTTCTGAGCATATGTGAGCTAGGATGTGGAGAACTCTCTAATCTTGTTGAATTGCATGCTGTTAAATCCTCTGTTGCTGTTTCATAATGCAAAGGGATGTAGTCATCGTTGTTCAATACACCTCTTATCTTCTGAAATCAGAATTCTCATTCCTCTCATATGTTATTTTCTTTAAGTCCAAGTAGACAGATAGATTCTAAATATTGTATTTCAAGCTGCATACCATTACATGCATACACTATACATACAAATATATATAAGCTATATTTTAACTAGATATATGATTGATAGTGTGTGTACATAGTTAAAGCAACGAATAGAATGATCAATAGGAATAAATCTTTATCTCATGTATTTTATACTGCTATACAACTTGTAAGAGTTAAACAACTAAACACATCACTGACGATGTGATGGAAAATATGTAAAGAGTGTTATGAAAGCATATAAGATGTGATATTTACTTTTCCCTAAGCATTAAATTTTGTTACAGTGAAGAAACATGTAACTGAGATTTTAACAGTCAGAATAAATTCACCCAAGAGATATAAGAAGAAAAGTACTTCCAAAGGCAGAATCATATGAACTAGTGGTATAAAGCATAAATATTTATACAAGTTCCCAAGTGCTTAGAGTAGAGATTAAAATCTCAAATATTTCTGGCCTCACAAAAACATTACATTCATACTCACAAGATTTTAAAACATAAAAAGAGATTCTTTATGAAAATTAAAGTTCAAATCCAGTTAATTTCTGGCATTTTATAATGATGGGCTGGCAATAGCAGACATTCATTTATCTAAAAAATAATTTTTCAATTTTTAAAAGTATAGTCACCATATATGTTTTTCTTTAAACTCTTAGAGTCTCTAAAGGCTGGCACTGTGGAGGTAAATAAAGCAGGACTTTGAGATCATGTTTTTTTGGAGTACTTTTATAACAAAGTGAACACAATATGTGATGCCTGGGCATGGCTGGAGAAGTGACCCAAGCCCTTGGAGGAGCCCAGAAGATCATGAGTTGGATCCCAGACATTGGAAGGTTGGAGATTGATTTTTGCTTTTGATTGTTACTGTGTCCTGATATTTTTCCTTCTTGAAGGAAGAAAGCATTTTAGTGGAGCCCACAGTTAAGAGACTTTGGATTTTAAAAGATATTGGATATTTTAAAAGGATTGAACTTTAATATGTAAAGACTGTGGGATGTTTAAAGTTGTTTAGATCTTGGGGATGAATAAGAGACTAAGGCTTGAGGCTTACTAGTGATGTGTTTGTGTGTCAAGTTGACAAGGGGTCAATTGTACTGGCTAGTTTTGTGTCAACTTGATACAGGCTGAAGTTATCACAGAGAAAGGAGCTTCAGTTGGGAAGTGCCTCCATGAGATCCAGGTGTAAGGCATTTTCTCAATTAGTGATCAAGGGGGGAGGTCCCCTTGTTGGTGGTACCATCTCTGGGCTGGTAGTCTTGGTTCTATAAGAGAGCAAGCTGAGCAAGCCAGGGGAAGCAAGCCAGTAAAGAACATCCCTCCATGGCCTCTGCATCAGCTCCTTCTTTCTGACCTGCTTGAGTTCCAGTCCTAACTTCCTTTGGTGATGAACAGCAGTATGGAAAGTGTCAGGTGAATAAACCATTTCCTCCCCAACTGCTTCTTGGTCATGATGTTTGTGCAGGAATAGAAACCCTGACTAAGACAGGCACTATATGAACTGGACAACAGTTTCAATTCCTCTAGTGATCTCTGCTCCATTAAATAGTAATGCATTGAATACTACTGATGATTAATGTTGAGGGAAAGGGATGTTGATAAATGCTACTTGTCATTTCAAGCAGATATTTTATAATTGTTGATGGTAAAGTCTTAGTTAAGGACTTAAACAATACAACATGTCACATTAACTGATTCAATTAATTTAGCTTTTGATAATCATTTTATCATTTTTTAGTTTTTTCAAGGGTTCACTGAAAGTTGTATTTTTCATTGCAATGACATAATCAAGAACCAGCATTTATAAATAGAATGTACTATTGTATTTCATTAGATAAAGAGAGGGACGCCTGAAAGGGAAGAGAAAAGAGAGAAGATGAGGAAAGAGAAGTGGGAAGAAGTGTTGTAGAGGAAATGGAAGGATCTGAAAGAATTGGAATGGAAGGAGAGGAGAAGGGAGGAGAGAAGATGAAAGGAATGGAGGGGAAAGAAAAATAGTCTTTCTTATTAAAGACTTTAACTGATTTTTTTGACACCTTCCCCTCCCCATGTCATGGAAGAATATAGTAGAATAATTCTCCCTCCAATTCATTGACTTACCATTTCACTACCTCTCAGTTTTATAACTTATTTATATGTAGAAATATATCTATTAATTTAAATGTCAGTAACATTTTAAATTACTGTTGAGTCTCCATACAGACTGATACTGTGTAAATGAGTGTGACATTATCCCTCACCAAAATTGATTCAACTATGTGACTTTATCTAGTGATATTAATTGGTTTACTCTGGGTTATTGCTGTAACTACTTTCCATTGTCTTCTGCTTACATTCTTTACTGTTGTTTCCTGGAGGAAGAAATTATTCTAGGATTAAGTTTTCTCCTGGCTTCTTGTACATCTTCTTTCATCTTCTCTCAAATATCTTAATTACAAATGGTCATTGCCCACAGTCCTTCCTCTTTACCTGAAGCTAATGATTCATAGTAGGCTCATTACAAAGTAAATATTTTGTTTTTGTTGTTATTGTTGTTGTACTCTACCTTAAGTCCTATATGGTCTTTGTATACTTTGTTTTGATGGCTAATCTTTATGGTTAACTTGACAGGATTTTGATTCATTTCTAAAACACAACTCTGAGTTCCACAGGGGTGTTTCCACTGAACATAGAGGCTTAAAGGAAGAGGAAAGCCTTGAATATGACTGGCTATAACTTATGATATGAATAAAAGGGAGAACATATGCTGAGAACTGTGATTCCTATCTCTGTTTTTTGACTATGGCCATATATTGGTCATGTGTTCAAAACTCCTGGAGCATCTCCACTTTAATGGACAATATCATGCAATTATAAATACATGTTTCTTTTCATAAGTTGACCTAGTCAAGTATTTCATTACAGCAACAGGAAGAGTATGCAATACAATTTCTTTTCACTCTTAGACTTATCATTATCCTTGCCAATGGAAGGCAATCTGTGCCTTGTAACTCTCATTTGTCTTATGTGGTTCCACTTATTCTGGTAGTTAGAACTGACTAATTGTGCCTAACATGGCATCTTACATTTAAGATCTTCCTATGATTCTCTTGGGGCATCCTTTTAAATTACTGTTCATTTATTCTTCTCTTCCTATCCTTGTGAGCTAGAATGTTGTGATTTCATCAGCAGCTGAATATATTTGTTTCATAATAGAAAGGAGGTAGAGTTGGTGGTGTTTCTCCCCAACTTTCCTGACTATATCAATATCTTCCTGCTTGCATATAAACCAGAAAAACTCTATATACATCCTGCCTTGCTTAGTCCTCATTCTTTCTCCTTTCTGCCTAGTCAAAGCCTGAGAGAAAGATGTAGCATGCAGCAAGATTCTCTTTTGCTGAGAGTTTTCTCAAACATGCACACTTTAGCTCATGTTTAATTTCAGAAAGCAGTATGTTCAGTGATTATTTGAATAATAATTTCAGCCAATTTGGTTATTTTAATTTTTGAAATTTAAAGTTTAATATTTTAAGAATGTCATATATATGTGTAATATATCTATAACATTCCCATTCCTCATTTTTCTCTCTCCAATTCATCCACTTTTCTTTCTACTCACTGTCCACTTCACAACTTATTTTTCTTTAATTATCATTGTTATTGAATATATGTATATTTGGTCATATACATGTGTCTAGGGCTGACACCCTGGGGTAAGATAGCATATGAGGCAATTTTTTTTCCCTTGGGGAGAGTTGGTTATCCTTCTTCATACTTTCTTTTGTTTCCTGTAGATCCTGATGTTGTAATGGAGCCCTTTAAAATGTTCATATCAAAATTGCATGTTATTGATGTTTTAATTACGAAGTCCCTTTTTGGAAAACCGTGCTGCTGAGATTTCATAGGTGCAGATTCCTTGAATTGTCTAGAAGACTCACCCTTATATCAGGACATCCTGGGCCTTTGGAATCTTTCTAAGCCTTCCTATCCTGGTGTCCTCTATTGAGCGTAAGAGTTGTGTTATAAATGAAGTGGATAGGCTTGAATAATACACACTCACTTATTGTCTGCATTCTTTTCCATAAATTATTTCTTTATATTTTTCTCTTATAAAAAAACAAACAACAACAAAAAGTATTTTTTCTCATACTGCATGGGAATTTTCATTGCTGTTAGAAGAGAAAAAAAATAATTTTTCCCAGCATCTTTATCTGACAATAACACGGAAAGCATCCCTATTTTCTACAGCCATGTACAATAATATACTTTCAGCAATTTAATAGGGTTTGTTCCTTAATTATTCTATTTGTATCAATTAAGGCAAATGGGAACAGTGAAGTATATGAGATGATAATGTTTTTACTGGAGCGGGGAGATGTCTCAATGAGTAAAGCCCTTGTTTAACAAGTATGAGGATCTGAGGTCAAGTTCTAGAAACCACATAAAGCTGGCTACACAGTCAGTGCTTCTGAAGTCATATGGGAGGTGGACAAGGCTTGGTGACTAGAGATTGGAGTATTAGCATACAGAGTGAATAACAACAAATCTACTTTGGCTCACACTGAGGTTGCCCTGTGGCATTTACATGTGGAGCATGAACATGTACTACTCTAACACCCCCCCACACACACATAGAGAAACACACACATAGAGAAACACACACACTTACACACACAGGAAAGAGAGAGAATTTATTGATGATTCAGTATTATTGACCATTTCATTTTGCATACATGAATATTTTATTCTTCGTAAGCCCTATCACATAATATCTAGAGGTTATGTTCCATATTTTAAATACAATAAGCATCTATTACCTACTCATATTTACAGTTGTTTTTGGCTATCAAATCAATTGTAGTTTTCTTATATTTAAAAATCTATTACCATGGCAACTCATCACTCCCATGCAGCTTCATAATACTTTTGGGTTTCCCTATATTTTCTCCAGGTTTATGATCCAGACATCCTTTCTCTCCACATCTATTTAGCTGAAGATGGAGTTTTTATGTTTGGTGCATAAGTCTATGATGCAATGAAAGCTTGTATCGCTGATTATGTTTTTAATGCCATTACTATTAGGAGTATTAAAACTTGATTAAATGCCCACTGCAATAAGCTAGGATGATGAATAACAGCACCACTTCCTACAAAGTTTTCATACTTTAAAACGTGGTAGATTCCTGCTATTAAAATAGACCCTGTATTTCATCAATTTGCACCATCCACCTGTAAAACCCAAACAAGGAAAGGTTAGTAACCAATTACTCAAAAGTGCCTTGCACATTTGAATATCTGACAGCATTCCTTTTTGAAATAATTTGTTGACTTTTCAGGGAACAAAATCAATTGCCAGAGATCATTAAGTGTTACAGCATTCGTTCTTGTTTTGAGATAAGGCCTGGGATAAGTTGTGAATATATGTAAGAGAGGAATCTACAAGATCAATGAAGAATATTAATCCTCTTATTTTAAACATAAGACAGAAATTATTTTTCTACTAACTCACACTTTTTCAGAAGAATGACTTTAGGCATTTGTAGAGTTGTAGGAGAGCAAGTCACCTGGCCTAGACAGAAGGGATATCTACAAGACAGATGTCTAACTGCCATTCTAGAGTCAGTATTGAATTCATAGATAGGGAGAAATGAGAATGATCAAAATTATCATATTTGCTGTGTGAACTGACTTGACCAGATTATATAGAATACTAATTAAGACCACTTTATTTTTAGATATATATCAATGGGTAGATCTTTAATTTAAAATGACAGCTATTATTTATTGGAACAAAATACCCATGAAAGGATATAGGTACAGAGACAAAATTTAGAGCTAAGATGAAAGGATGGACTATCCAGAGAGTACCCCATCTGGGAATCCATCCCATCATCAGCCACCAAACCCAGATACTAATGCACATACCAGCAAGATTCTGCTGAAGGGACCCTGCTATAGCAGCCTCTTGTGAGGCTATGCCAGTGCCTGGCAAACACAGAAGTGGATGCACACAGTCAGCTATTGGATGGAACACAGGGCCCCCAATGGAGGAGCTAGAGAAAGTACCCAAGGAGNTGNAGGGGGCTGCAACCCTNTAGGTGNAACAACAATANGAACTAACCAGTACCCCCNGAGCTNGNGTCTCTAGCTGCATATGNAGCAGAAGATGGCCTAATCGGCCATCATTGGGAAGAGAGGCCCCTTGGTCTTGTAAACTTTATATGACCCAGAACAGGGGAAGGCCAGGGCCAAGTAGTGGGAGTGGGTTGGTAGGGGAGCAGGGGCGGGGAACGGGGTATAGGGAACTTTTGGGATAGCATTTGAAATGTAAATAAAGAAAAAAAATAAATAAAATAATTAGTGTGTAGTATGTTTGAAAAAGAGGAAAGACAACTATAGCTCTCCTGTATGTGTAATGCCTAAAACTGAAAAAAATGTGAATTTATTTAAAAATTACATTAGGTATAATAGTAGTTTACTAGTGCATAATATATACTGAAAGTAAAATAACAATATGACAAAAATTAAATGTTACTAGAAGATAAAGTCCCAAACCAGGCGTCTCCATGATCATCCTTTTAAAGAGTATGAGTAGGAGTCCATTTCTACTTCCTAACTTCTGAATATTTGTGGACATATTTTTCCTCCAATTCTTGTAGTGTTCTCTCAAATCACCTCCTCCCACATTATTACACATTAAATTATGACAAATTTCCCATTTAGTAAGAATACACATATTTGTCAATAAAATGTCCACCTTGATTCACTAGAATACTGACATTATGTAACAACCCAAATTATGGCCACAATCTAAGTTACTCAGTATTAGTGTGACTGATATCGATGATGAATCATGCATACAATTAAACTCATAGCAAATATGTAAGAAATATATAAATATCTATAAAAACAGATATCTAACATTTGAAAATCATGGAAAGTAAGCTAAATGATTAGGAATGTTTAATAAAATGAAAATTATGAGCCAAAGAAGAAAACAAAGCCAGTTTTGTGGGCATAAGACAAACAGGGTTAATGCTAGGAATGGTCTTCCCTGTGTGGTGAAACAATGGTGGAGTGCTTTCCTTTAATGAACTTAGAGGGTGAGATTTATGTTATGAAATAAAAAAGGATCATGCGCTTGGACGCTGCCATGGTTGCTTTAATGATAATGGACTAAACCTCTGAACCTGTAAGACAGCCCCAATTAAATGCTGTCCTTATAAGAGTTGCCTTAATCATGGTGTCTGTTCACAGCAGTAAACCTAACTAAGACATATCACACACACACACAAAAAGACAGTGGTACACACACACAGACACACAGACACAGACACAGACACAGACACAGACACAGACACACACACACACACACACACACACACACACACAAATGAAACAAGCCCTGCCATTCCAAAGAAAAGAGATTCAGACCTCCCTAGGCAAGAAGAGGTTTAAATGTATATATTTAGTGTTTTTATGGGATTCCTGAGTGTGTGAATGAGAGCATCTATTTGTGTGTATGTGCCTTCTATGGGCTCTTTTCCTACTGTTTGTTTTGGTCCATTCTGATGTGTTAGTTTCTGTTTTATTCATATTATTTATTATTATAACATGTTTACATTATTATTTATAGAAGGCTGCATATTTTTAATGGGAAACAGAAAGGGAGTCAATTAAAATAGGGTTAAGATTGGGAGAAGAACGGGGTGAGAGAAATCTTAAACAGCATGTATTATATGAGAAAAAAAGTTCATTTTCAACAGAAAAAAATTCAGGCATAGCCAGAAATGTAAGTAAAACATCCACAATTACTTAGCAATTGTATCTAATACAAATGGACACATTTCTTTTTTCACTATTTCTATATACAGTTTGTTTGGGGGATCTGGTCTGACAATACAACAGAGGCAGCCCCTTTTCAATTGACAGTCTTTGCTTCATTTCAAAAATAATTATTATAAATTAAATTATTTAATTTATTTTAAAAATATTATTTAATCATGTAAATAATTATTTAATACCTTCTGTATTAGTCAGGGTTCTCTAAAATCACAGAACTTGCAGATAGTCTCTATATAGTAAAGGAATTTATTGATGTCTTACAGTCTGCAGTCCAAATCCCAACAATGGTTCAGTAGTAGCTGTGAATGGAAGTCCAAGGATCTAGCAGTTGCTGAGTCCCACACTGCAAGAAGGCGAAAGAGCGAGAGCCAGATTCCCTTCTTCCAATGTCCTTATATGGTCCCCAGCAGAAGGTGTAACCCAGATTAAAGGTGTGTGCCACCACACCTTTAATCCCAGATGATCTTGGACTCAGAGATCTCCCTGTCTTAATCTTCTGGATTCAATCACCACTGTGTCTCAAGATCTCCATACCAAGATCCAGATCAGAAACTTCTATCTCCCAGTCTCCAGATTAGGTTCACTGGTGAGCCTTCCAATTCTGGATTGTAGTTCATTTCAAATATAGTCAAGTTGACAACCAGAAATAGCCACTACACCTTCAAGACATTTTTTTTTTTGAGACAATGTTTCTCTTTATAGCCCTGGCTGTCCTGGAACTCAATTTTGTAGACCAGGCTGGCCTTGAACTGAGAAATCCGACTGCTTCTACCTCCAGAGTGCTGGGATCAAAGGCATGTGCCACCATGCCTGGCTTCTTTCAAGACATTTTAAATAAATTTATTTTCTTACTGTTTGTAGGTTAGACAACAAAGGTGATTAAAATACATTTTGAATATTAAACACAAAGTATCATTTCAAGCTACATAAACTATTCATTTGGTTTCAGATTAAAGAAAATACAGGAACAGAATATACCAGTTTTAGTTTGTGGGCTAGAGTGATGGATGCCTTAGTGTTTAAGGTTACTTTCAGGTTTAGAGAGGCCAGGAGTTCAGTTCCCAGTACTTCTGTGACATCTCATAACTACATCTAACTCCAGTACCAGGAGATTTGAAATCCTCATCTGTCCCATGTATGCATAGTATACATGTGGTGCTCTTACATAAACAGAGGAAACGCTGATACACATAAAAGAAAGTAATTAAACATGAGCCTAACTTTGCATGAGAGATGTTAAAATATTGCAATATCCTTTTCTATACTGGTCTTTTCACCTATCTATCAGTTGATTTTATTTATAAACTAATGATTATTTTGATCCAAATAAATTAAAGAAAGGTTTTATAAAATTATGTGTACACATGCTGATGTAGATATATCAATTTTTAGCATGGTGGATGTATACTGTATCTGTAGCTCTCAGATACTCAAATGGCAAAATCTGAAAAAGTAATTTTCATACCTCTTTAAAAGAGGGAGTCCTTTCTTTGTGTGTACCAATTTGGCAACAAGATTGCTGGGAATATTCAGTTCACTGCAGTCACGGGAATATTATGATTTATTGACAGCTGTGAGCACACAGGAGAGATGCTCAGTCTCATATGTAAAGTCCCTAAAATTCTGAATCAACCTCTTGAAGTTTCCAATGTCTGCCCTCTTCCCACCTGGAAAAACCCACACAATACAGTAAATAGCACAAAGGCGTGCATATCAGGGATCTTCTGATTGTTCATTTTCTTGTATATCTGAAGCTCACCTAATGTTTCATTTTGTACATAAAGGAACTCATGCTTTTTGGAAGAAGAAAATTGTTCTATTTTCCTAGAAGAAGACTCAAATCTTGCTGTCAACTCAGCTGAGACTTCCTGCATGTTACATCATAAGAAAATACACCAACGTTGTTGATACAGAGTTTAGTAAGGCCAGTCTTGATTTTTAGTGATGAGCATGAATGTTATTATTATGATGACTTTTAGAATAACTCATTTATGACGGAAAAAAAAAAACTGGTGCTAAGAACATGTCTCCAAGGCTGGAAACCTTCATTCATTCTGCCATAATTATAGGCATGGGAGTTGATATGCTGCAGGGTCAAGGGAGATTTTGGCTTTTAAGATTGAAAAGTTGTGTGTTAAATGAAGCAGATCTCTAGGGGGAGATATTCATCATATCCCTGAATCTTAACAATATTTTGATGATGGATAAAAATTTCATTTTCTTTGCTTTCATTCTAATGATCTAAAAGCATAGTCCCATTGTATGACTCTAAATAATTCAACATTTTTACTCCTAAAGAGCATGCTGTTCACTGCTATTTCTGGAACTCACATTTTTCAAGCATACCTTTGGTTTAAATTTGTTATGTTTAGAAGCTTTTAATTTTATTCTGAGGACCACAGTCTATGATTCATATGGCTTTTAATACCAAAAGCTTTTGTATTAAGTATGGTCAGATTTACTTAATGGAGATAGAATATTTTATACAGAATGAGGATAATATGAAGCAATTTGTGTATTTTTGGTTAACAGTCTTTGGACATTATAGGTTGCATCTGCCGACAGCCAGCTGCCTTGTGATTTCCATGAGGACAAACAAAACTAATAAAAATGATGAGTACAATAATTTTTTTAAAAAAGAGTCAGCAGTACATTAAAAAAATTAACAGTTGCACACACAAAATTGACTCTCTGTTCTATAATTAACTAACATTTGACATTTTGTTACTTTTCTCGTTTTTTCCCTTGCCTAATTTCTCAGTCAATAACATCTTTTGAAACATCTTATTTCAAAAATTTCTAAGATCCCCTTGCTGTGTGTGTGTGTGTGTGTGTGTGTGTGTTTCTCTAGCCCTATCCATGGTAATAAGCACAGTCTAGTGATAATAATCTTACTCTTGTTGTGCCTTGTACCACAGTTCATGAGAGGATGCTAAACAAATCTATACTTAATAAAATTATGGTACTTTGATGGAAGCAGAGTTACAAAATATATAATATTTAGAAAGTATAACTTACCTATTATCCAAAAATAGAGTTCAGTGTGTAGGGTATAGAAATAAGATATTTGTTCACTATCACCAGACACCTTAATACCAATTTGTTAGTGACTAAATTCATTTACTAAGTGTGTGGTTAAGATATTTGAGTCACTTCTGGCACGTGTCAGAGATTAACATGATTATAAGATGTTTACATCTTTTCCTTTCAGGCTTTGAGACCGAGTTGCCCTTGTAACTTCCTGTGATCAGTAGAAATTAAGATGAAGACACAGTGATAATGCTGTGATGACATCTCAAAGCTTTGCAAACTCTGGTCTTTTGTTAGAACACCCAAATTACCATAGGTTATATTCTGACCCAGGCTTTGGAGGGAAAGGAACAATGCTATAATACAGTTGAGCAGCCAGTCAGATCCACCAGCAAAGAAGAGACACAGTGGCTTACTAGTGCACTCTAGGCTGACAGATGATAATAGACATGACTGATCCCCACATGGGACCATTAAAATTACTCAGCTAAGGTAGGCCTGCTTAGCTAAATAAGAATCATGAACAAAATATTTCATACTGTTTTGGGAATAGTTTGTTTTATAGGAAAGATAACTGATTTGGACATATACAAACCTGTGAGTAATTTGACTAAGTGGCAGGCATATGTTTAAAGTGCTTTCTTTGATAACATATGTATGGACATTTCCTGTAAGTTTGCACTAGAGCTACTGGAATGTCAGGTATACCATAAGCAAAGTCAAGTGATGACATCACTACTGAGCCATAGGTGCAGCTTTCACTAGCTTATAGAAGCCATGCTAAATTTCAAATGATTATTTTATTATTATCCAGAAACAGCATGCCTTTGATTTCAAAAGCTTATTCAAACTTTTAAAAATAGTTAATCATTTCCACTAAAATAAATGAGATACTCAGAAAATCAGATACTGGTATGCACATTTTGACATTCACGATTTTTTAATTGCAGCTGAGTATGTCTAAATATTTATATTTTTATGTCTAGTCATTTCCAATCTCTGCTTCTTAGCGGTGACTCCCAAGTTTCTCAGTGCTCTCTTTCACTCTTTACTTTTTCCTTTTCAAACCACTTGGTTTGAATGTAATACATAATGATGTTTCAATTTTAGATGTTCCATTCTTGACTTACTAGCATGGGAGAAAAGGATTTAACACCGGAAGATATATCAGCACTCTGGTCACATACTTGACTTTTCCCCTTATGCCAACATATGACTTTGGATTTAACTAATATGCATCATTAAATCATCATTATGATATAAATAATCTTCAAAGTAAAAGCCACATATGTACTTCTTGTCATCATTTTTCAAATGTTTCTTTTAAGTTTATAGTTGTTTCCATTATTCATTTTCTTAACCTTCAGTTTCCCTTCAAATAATTTATAACAAAATTCTTCTTTGGAGATACAAAACTTGTTGCAAAATGATGAAACACAACTGGAGATGAACGCATTTATTTATTTATTTATTATCCTTGTAGATATACAGTTTGTGATTTTAATTAACTAACTAGAATGTTTTGCTACTAGTAACAGTTTTCTAAATCCTGAGTTCTTTATTTCTTGATTTGATGGTTTGTTGTTGTTGTTGTTGTTGTTGTTGTTGTTTTCTGTTAGCTTACCGTATTTTCAAAGGACAAAGGAAAGCAGAATGATTCTATTTTGGTACCAGGAAGTCACCCACTTTCAGTCTCATGATAACAACACCTCAGGTCAGGCTAGCATGACATGTAGGTATAGCTTAAGGCATGAGACTTTGTATGAACTTTGTTAAAACTCTTGTCTACACTAGATTCTTGTTTGGTTTGTTTTCTTAAGACAATATTACAAAATAGACACTGTATTTTGGGGGATTAAAGAAGTATCATTCATGGTATTGAAGCTTTTGGTATTGATATTTTTAAAGCTGTTAATGTATACTTTTTCAGAGAAAAAAACTTAGAAAAATGTATTCTAAGATATCACAGCAGTATAATCTGATGTATGTATCGTTTGCTTTAATATTCTGGTCTTTATTATCTATCTTTATCATTTGAACAGACATTTCTTCAGATCTAAAAACTGTATTTGTATTCCTCAAATTTTAATAGCTTGTTCATCTTAGAATTATTCTGAATCATATCATGGGATGTTCTTCAATTAATGCTATTCTCTGTCATTTTGATTTATATTTATGTATTCATTTTGTGTGTGTGTGTGTGTGTGTGTGTGTGTGTGTGTGTGTGTCTACTGTGTGCTACCATTTGTAGGCAGAAATAAGAAGATACCTTGTTGAAGTTACTTCCTTCATTTTTCTTTTACCTCATGAGTCCTGGAGAACTAACCCCAGTTGTCACACTGGGCAACAAGTGTGTTTACCTCTGGGCCATATCACCCCTGCTACACATTCTAACTTTATTTGATTTTAAAAATTATTTCTTTTATTTTAAATATAAGTAGCTCAATTCCCCATCACTTTTCTCTCTCCAAGTCCTCTCATAAACCTTCCTGTGTTCTCTTTCATATTCACATCATCTTTTTTGTTTAATTGGTGGAATGTGAATATAAGTATATATACCTATATGCACATATATATTATATAAGTAACATATACTTATATATTATATATGTAAATATATTCCCCAATATAACCTGATCAATATGTACAATAATATTTGCATACATATTTTCAGGAATGACCAGTAGGTATTGGATAATCAATTTTTTACTATGCCCTAAGGAAGAATGCTTTTACTACTCATCCATTCCATACTTGCCTATTGTTCTTTGTATCTTTGAGGCCATGTTTTTCTTTTCTTTTTAGCATTTGAAATGTAATTAAAGAAAATAATAAATAAATAAATAATTTTTTTAAAAAATTAAAAAAAAGAAGAATGCTAATTCTGCACTAAACCTGTGTTTTGTTTTGTTTTGTTCGGTTTTGTTTGGTTTGGTTTGGTTTGGCTGTTTGGTTTTTTGGTTGGGAGGTTTTTAACGACTTATTCTATTTCCTGTGTGATACCAGCCTGCTTAGATAGTTTACCTGCTCTTGATTTAAATTTGGTACATGGTATCTGTCAGGAAAATCATCCATGTTATCTAGATTTTCCAGTTTTGTTGAGTATAGGCTATTGTTGGATCTGATGATTTTTTTAATTTCCCCAGTTTCTGTTGTTATGTCTCCCCTTTCACTTTTGATTTTGTTAATCTGGACCCTTTGGTTAGTTTGGCTAGGGGTTGGTCTGTCTTGTTGTTTTTCTCTAAGAACCAGCTATTGGTTTGTTGATTCTTTATATTTTTTCCTCTTTGTTTCTACTTGGTTGATTTATACACTGAGTTTTACTATTTCCTGCCTTCTACTCTTTTTAGGTCTGTTTGCTTTTTGTGCTAAGGTTTTCAGGGGTGCTGTTAAGTTATTAGAGTAGGATCTCTCCAATTTCTTTCCAAGGGCACTTAGTGCTATGAATTTTCCTCTTAGAGCTGTTTTCATTGTGGTCCATAAGTTTGGGTATGCTGTGTCATAGTTTTCAGTGAATTCCAGGAAGTCTTTAATTTTCTTCTGCATTTCTTCCCTGACTTAAGTTATCATTGAGTAAAGAGTTGTCCAGTTTCCTTGGGTATGTGGGTTTCCTGTTGCTTTGTTGTTATTGAAGTCCAGCCTTAGCCAGTGTTGATCTGATAGGATGGATAGGATTATTTCCATCTTTTTGTATCTGTTGAAGCTTAATCTGGGATCAATTATTCACATGATAAATGGGCTAAGAAAGAAACAACACCTTTCACAATAGTTACAAATAATATAAAATACTTTGGTGTAACCAAGCAAGCAAAAGATCTGTATGTCAAGAACTTCAAGTCGTTCAAGAAATTAAAGACTTCTTAAAATGGAGATAGCTACAATGCTCATGGATTGGTAGGATTAACATAGTAAAAAACGACCATCCTACTAAAAGCAATCTACAAATTCAATGCAATCCCCATCAAAATTCCAACACAATTCTTCAAAGACGTAGAAAGAGCAATTCTCAATTTCATGTGGTTGTTGTTGCTTTTCCATATGAAATTGAGAATAGCTCTTGTCTAAAAGAACTACAGGGACAAACACTGAGAAGATACTGAGAGAAAGGTGGTCCAGTGACAGGCCCAACTTGGGATCCATCTCAACAGGAGGCTCCAAGGCCTTACACTATTACTTGTGCTATGGTGTGCTTACAGACAGGAGCCTAGCATGGATGTCCTGTGAGAGGCCCAACAAGCAGATGACCAAGACAGATGAAGATACTTATATCCAAGCATTGAACTGAAGTTGGGAAATCCTATAGTTGAATTAGGGAAAGGTTGGAATAATCTGAGGGAGTGGTAGACCCTAGAGGAAGCCCAGCAGTCTCAAATATCCCAGACCCCTGAGATCTCTCAGACACTGAGACACCAACCAGGCAGCATACACTAGCTGGTCTGATGGCCCCAAAACATATATAGCAGAGACATGCTGATCGAGCCTCAGTGAAAGAAGTGCCTAACCCCTGAGAGATTTGTGGCCTCAGGGAGTGAGGAGGTCTGGCTTGGTTTGGGGACATTGTCTTGAAGACAGGGAGGAAGGAGTAATGGGGTGAGAAAATGGGGCAATGCAGAACCATGAAGGGAAGCAATGAATGAATTGCAAAAAAATAAAACTAATAAAAAAAGAAGGCTAAGGTTGTTTGAACACATTTGAAAGTCAGTTTTTTTTTTTTTTTTCATTTTACTTTTCTCTTAAGCACCATGGGGTCTTGAGTCATAAAAGTAAATTCTTACTAGTTTATATCCAACCCTTAGGTTTTTTGAGTTTGCTTTACTCTGACTTTACCTTGAATTGTCAATGTTTAATATTATAAGTTAAAGTCTTCCAATAGGTTCAAATTCAAGCCTGTCCTAGCAAGAGTGCTTCTCTTCTTTAAAATCTCCCCTCAACTCTAAGTGTTTTATATCAAACAACTGTGGACTAGGAGCACAGAAATTGATCCATAATCTCCAGAGATTTGAATTCTGGGAGACAGAGACATCTATGGTCATATCACCTAGGTCTCTATAAATAATGGAGTGGTGGGCCTATCATGGTACGGGGGGAAAGCAGCAGATTGCTTACTGATTTCTGAGAAGAGGAGTTATTCAATCTGTAAAATAGAGTAAGAGCTTTTAAATTCTTTGTACTCCAGCCAGAGTTCCTCTATTGTCTTCATTATTTATGAATTACTGTATTCCTTACACTCCCTTTTCTACAATTATAAATCACTAACCTCCTAATCATCTTTTAATTATTTTGTTCTATATATGAATAGATTTATGATGTTCAAATTTCCTTCTGCTTTGTTCTCAAAGAAAATAATATCATAAAGGGATACTGTTACCTTTGAAAATGTTTGTTTAGTGTTTGAATCCTCTATTTTGCAGCAAGACAGGGAAAAGACTAATAAGTGCCTATATAAAATAAAATGATTTTGATGGACCCTGAGATACTTGTTGGATATATGTTTAAGGGAAACAAATAGTTTAGCCATTAAAATATTCTAGTATTACTAACGCCTAATCAGATAAACTTCAAACTAGTCAATCCAATGCTGACATTAAGTAATCCATTTTGGTGACTTGGTGATCAGTCAGCTTAAAAAGAGAGGAGACCCTGTGTTCCATCCAATAGATGATGACTGTGAGCATCTACTTCTGTATTTGCCAGGCACTGGCATGGCCTCACAAGAGACAGCTATATCAGGGTCATGTCAGCAAAATCTTGCTGGCATATGCAATAGTGTCTGCGTTTGGTGACTGATTATGGTATGGATCACAGGGCCCACAATGGAGGAGCTAGAGAAAGTATCCAAGGAGCTGAAGGGGTCTGTAACCCTATAGGAGGGACAGCAATATGAACTAACCAGTACCCCCTGATCTCATGTCTCTAGCTGCACATGTAACAGAAGATGGCCTAGTCGGCCATCATTGGGAAGAGAGGCCCTTGGTCTTGCAAAGATTATATGCCCCAGTACAGGGGAAAGCCAGTGCCAGGAAGCAGGGTGAGTTGGGGAACAGGTTGGGGGAAAAAATAAAATTAAATAAAAAAGAGAGAAGAGAGTCTTTAAGAAAACCATTTGTGGTCATTAAATATTGTTCACTATAATTGTGTGGCAGTCTCTACTAAATGGAAAACCTGTGTGAATGATTTGAGTACCATGTATATATGCTGATAAAACTTCAAGAAATATCAAAGTATATAATCCTGCCATTCTTGAATGAAATTATCTACAAACCAGAAGGTAGAAAACAGGACACAACCACAGGGGAACATGACCTCTACAGCACATTTTTCTGTATCCAAAGATCACATAGTTACTGTAAGCTGATCTCCTCTTAAGACACTCTTACATGAGTCACCATCATCGAGACATCACCTTATACCTCTGAAAAGTAACCCAAACATAGGTTTATTTTTTTGTCTTTGTCTGAGAACCAGCAAGTCAGAATCTAAACACATATGGGGACCATTGAACTTTGAAATTTTGAGAGCTACTCTCTTTGGACCTTTACATGATTCTCTCTGAGATTACAATCATAGCTGACAGGAAAGAAAAAGAGAAACAATTTGTCTATTGAGGCCCTTGTCCAGAGCATTGATGGGGCCAAGATTTGAAAGGGAGATGAAATTGCCATTACTTTGTTGCAAATGTGAATTATCATCTTTCTTGTCAAGTTGTTCTCATCTTTTGATAACACTGAGGATGATATGTTCTTGGAGTATTTATCATGGCACTTAACCCACTCTGAAAGCCATCTCTAATTCCCTTAGGAGAGCTTCCATTACCAAGTTATCCAATATTCATTTTGCCCTAAGTGCAACCTCTAAAGATAAAGTCCAATTTAAATAATCAATTTTTCTTAATCATCCCACCCAGCAATAACTGGAAATGACTCCAAAGAAAAGAAAAGGAGGCTGATCATCTTGGAACACTGCTTTATATCTCAAATTTGGAAGTGATTTTTGTCATCAGGAACTAACATGAACGGACATATAATTCATTGAAATTGTTTCCAGAGGAAATACAATGTAAAATAAATTACATCAAAGTATTCAGATCAATTCATGAGTTTATATGAAATTCTGCAATTATTTCTGAATCAGATTTGCACGACATGAACATATATTCTAATGTATGTTTTTGCTGTTGAAAATGAGTCAGAAAATACAAATTGCATTTCAGAGTTAAATAATAGAATTTGGAAAATTAACTGATTATGTTGACAATCAAAAAACCCAAAAGTGTAAATTTATTCAAAAATAAACATGCTGGGGCTAGGGCGTGAAGTGGTTAATCATATAATTCCCCTTTGCCCTTGTTGATTTCAAGAGAATGGAAGTGGAATGGGACAGGTTACATTTCTTAGTTGTAACTTTTCTTGTTTGGTGATTGTGTATGAAGTTTTACATTTACAGATACAAGTACAAAAATGATTATGAGGGTATAATATTTGAGGTCTCTAGACAGGAAAAATAACAACTGGATAATACATGTGTATCACATATGTATATGTATATACATGTATATTTGTACACACAAATGTTATTATAAAGGGATAGCCCATGCAGTTCTAAAGGCTGACAAAATTCCTCTAATCTACAATCAGTTTGGGGATGATTAGAAGAAGACAAAAGTATAGTTCTAGAGTTAGTCTAAAATTTCAAGAAGCATCAGGGCTGACAAACCAAGTTAACCTCAGTGTCAAAGATGTTGGTGCTTGTCCAGATCAATGCTGGTGCTTTTCCATCCCAACATTCATGAGAGGTAACAAGGCTATTTCATATTAGAAAAAGCAATCTCCTTGTCTCAATCTGTGTGGATCAGAAACATCATTACATATTTAGTGACCCAATGCAATATCTCCTCAAATTTCTAACAATCTGTGGTTTGTTCAAGATAAAATTTCAAGCTAGTCATCATGTAGGGGGGAACTATGCTCCAATTTAAGGTAAAGTGAAACATTTTTTTTTATTATTATTATTTTCTTTATTTACATTTCAAATGCTATCCCGAAAGATTCCCATACCCCTCCCCCCACCTCTGTTCCCCTACCCACCCACTCCCACTACTTGGCCCAGGCCTTGCCTTGTGCTAGGTCATATGGAGTTTGGAAGACCAAGGAGCCTCTATTCCCACTGATGGCCGATTAGGTCATCTTCTGCTACAAATGCAGCTAGAAACACAAACCCAGGGGGTACTAGTTAGTTCCCTGCTTGTGGACGTTGTACATCGTGGTGCGGAGCCTAGTGCGCACCACGATGTACAACGTCCACAAGCAGTATTTTTATGTTTTCCATAATGTGTCTTGGATATTCCAAGTTTCTGGGCTAATATCCGCTTATCAGTGAGTACATATCTAGTGACTTCTTTTGTGATTGGGTTACCTCACTAAGGATGATATCCTCCAAATACATCCATTTGCCCAAGAATTTCATAAATTCATTGTTTTTTATGGCTGAGTAGTACTCCATTGTGTAAATGTACCACAGTTTCTGTATCCATTCCTCTATTGAGGGACATCTGGGTTCTTTCCAACTTCTGGCTATTATAAATAAGGCTGCTATGAACATAGTGGAGCATGTGTCCTTATTACCAGTTGGAAGATCTTCTGGGTATATGCCCAGAAGAGGTATAGCAGGATCCTCCGGTAGTACTATGTCTAATTTTCTGAGGAACCGCCAGACTGATTTCCAGAGTGGTTGAACAAGCTTGCAATCCCACCAGCAATGGAGGAGTGTTCCTATTTCTCCACAACCTCGCCAGCATCTGTTGTCACCTGAATCTTTAATCTTGGCCATTCTGACTGGTGTGAGATGGAATCTCAGGGTTGTTTTGATTTGCATTTCCCTGATGGCTAAGGATGTTGAACATTTTTTCAGGTGTTTCTCAACCATTCGATATTCCTCAGTTGAGAGTTCTTTATTTAGCTCTGTACCCCATTTTTTAATGGGATTTTTTGAGTTTTTGGAGTCCAGTTTCTTGAGCTCTTTGTATATATTGGATATAAGACCTCTATCAGATTTAGGATTGGTAAAAATCCTTTCCCAATCTGTTGGTGGCCTTTTTGTCTTGTTGACAGTGTCTTTTGCCTTACAAAAGCTTTGCAGTTTTATGAGGTCCCATTTGTCAATTCTTGATTTTACAGCACAAGCCATTGGTGTTCTGTTGAGGAATTTTTTCCCTGTGCCCATATCTTCGAGGTTTTCCCCCACTTTCTCCTCTATCAATTTCAGTGTCTCTGGTTTTATGTGGAGGTCTTTGATCCACTTAGACTTGAGCTTTGTACAAGGAGATAAGAATGGATCGATTCTCATTCTTCTACATGATAGCCGCCAGTTGTGCCAGCACCATTTGTTGAAAATGCTATCTTTTTTCTACTGGATGGTTTTAGCTCCCTTGTCAAAGATCAAGTGACCATAGGTGTGTGGATTCATTTCTGGATCTTCAATTCTATTCCATTGATCTACTTGTCTGTCACTGTGCCAGTACCATGCAGTTTTTATCACAATTGCTCTGTAGTACAGTTTAAGGTCAGGCATGGTGATTCCACCAGAGGTTCTTTTATTGTTGAGGATGGTTTTTACTATCCTAGGTTTTTTATTATTCCAGATGAATTTGCCAATCGCCCTTTCTAACTTTGTGAAGAATTGGGTTGGAATTTTGATGGGGATTGCATTGAATCTGTAGATTGCTTTTGGCAGTATGGACATTTTGACTATGTTAGTCCTGCCAATCCATGAGCATGGGAGATCTTTCCATCTTCTGAGATCTTCTTCAATTTCTTTCTTTAGGGGTTTGAAGTTCTTGTCATACAGATCTTTCACTTCCTTAGTTAGAGTCACACCTAGGTATTTTATATTATTTGTGACTATTGTGAAGGGTGTTGTGAAACATTTTTTTTTTAAAAATATGTCTCTGAATATCATATCTCTGTAATGATTCATGTTCATTGAAATGAGATTTTCACTCTGAAAATTTCTTGAATATAGACTTGCAAAATAGATTATTAAATTTTATATTAAGTGGACAATGACTCTGAATTTATAACTAGATATTGAGAAACACATTTATAATTGAAATAGTAGACAGAATATAGAGATATAATATTTGTAGAAACAAATTTCAAAAGTTGAGAGTAAAATAAAGAAATATCTTTTTTTAATGAAAAAAGGAATACACCTATGAATGGTCCAACTCTTTCTATAAAGTAGAGGATTCAACTGAAGGTCTGGTCGTGATTGACCTTGTTATAACTAGTTATTTATCAGCACTTTGAAACAAATTTGACTCTGAAGCCCAGGTTACTTCCTTAATGAAGGAATGTGGATTGTTATTCTTCTCATGAGTTTTTTGTTGAGCAATTTTCAGGGCCTGAAATATTTCAATGAAATTCTATGGACTTTTCAGAGCCTGTGATTTATGTTAGGGTATTTCTCATCCTTCTACAATTTCTGGCCATGAAGGTATGGTTATTTGAAGAATTTGTTGCTCATTGAATACAATTGGCCAATAAAATAATAAAAGTTCATTATATTCTTGAAAAGAACTTCCAGCCATTTTTGCATAAGCTAATGTACACAAATTATTGTTAACACATTTAGTATCTCAACTGACATCATGTCATATTATACTTTTGGATTTAACCTGTCCATAATAAATAGTAGAAAAAAGCTATGTAAAACCATTTACTATTTTATTTTTATATTAAATGAATTTTAAAAATTATTTTGAGCTTTTTTACATTTTTAATAAATACAATTGTATTGGTCAATATTTCTCTATTAGCTAATATTTGATATCTGTTGATTCTGGTTTACATATGTGATCTTTCATTATTAGTTAAAATAATATGTATTTCCAGACACACTGTATGCTATAAAAAACTATATATCACATGTATATTAAATACAGAAATATAAAGAAAAATATATTCTCTCTGTATTGTATATAGAATACAAAGAAAGATAAAGGCAAAGGAAGATATATGTGTTATTTGCCAAAGACAATGTCTAAAAGCAGTGAGAATATTTTTCTACTAAGAATATTAATGATTATGCATCTTGTTTGATGGTTGGTTAACATTTTTTAATCTCAACATTAGACCTCTCAGAATTTGGAGTTTTTGTATTATTTATCATATGTTAAACAAAGAGTCAAGGGTCAGGCAAGATGGCTGAGCAGTTAAGATAATGTCTTGCTCTTCCATAGTTCTTGGGTTTTGAATTCCATCACTGACATTGTATCTCCAAACATCTGTAGCCCCAATTCCAGAGTATCTAATAGCTGCCCTGGCCTTCATGAGAACCACAACTGGTAGAGATGAACAGATTTATATACAGACAACAGACAAAAGTACACATATTTTAAAATAATCAGCACTTGGGAAAGCCCCAAAGAAGCATATATTTTTACTTTTACACAGAAAACAAGTGTCTATGTTAGGCTTCACTTACAAGTTCAGTCTGTCCTTATTTGTTCTAAATTTCATATACTTCCTAACAAGTAACACTAAGCTCATACCATAAAATCTACATCATTTCATCTATTTTCTTCTTGAAATGCCCTTTGTACACATTATTCTGTTCATATTATTCTTCTATTTTTGATCCAAGTCAAAAGGATTGTTAATTCTTGTATCATCACAAAGGATTGTCAACAATCCTTTTCAGTTCTAGCTTTCCAGCTGTGTCACCTTTTAACTTAGTTCTCTTCAATTTACATAACCCATGTTATCCTAGATTTGTGATGTTGTAATAGAACATGTCATTTACTTGCTACTGATTGATTTGAGGTCATATACTATACACAGGCAAACAAGAAGGACTTGCTTTTAAATTTAATATTTTATTTGTTTACTGACTAGAATAATAATTGACTGTATAAATACCCTGCTAAAAGATACAGTGTATGACAAATAATTGGTAACTTTTGTAGTCCCTGAATAGTAGAAACATATGTCTCTTAGGGATATTGGGAATACACTTTGCCTTACTATAAACTCTAATTTTAATGATATAGAGATGGGTCAAGAAAAAAAGGGATTGATGTGCATAATTCCTTAAGAAAGTATATCCCAGTGATAGATGATTCCTGTTGACTGTGAGTTGGAATAAGGAAGAGTAAATTATAAATAAATGTTGTTTGCAGAACATTCAATGACCAGATGAGGAATTCAGAGTCGTGATTGTTATGATTTTTATAACACAAAGATTTAGCTTCATGATTTTATGGGTAAACAATGCATTGGGCTGGTTTCATCTATTGCCTTCAAAATGCCTTATTTGCCTCATTCACTCTATTATTACTTCTGTACTCTTGTTAAGTAGGTGAGGTAATGTATCTCTGGTAAATAGAGACACAAGTCAATAACAATTCTATTTTAAACAACAGAAAATGCATGACTGCTGGACAGAAAATAGTAGTCATATACAGGAATGTCTTTATGTCAATATTTCAGCTTTCTTTAGTTTCTTAGTTTTCTTAACCAATAGTTTACATTCTCAAATGTTTAGTGTACAATAAATCCCTGACAGGGTTCATTTAACAGTCATAATACAGAGATCTATTCTCTCTGCAGCCTCAGAAGCTCTGCCAATACTCACACAATTTTGTATTTTGAATTTCTTCAGTCCAAAGAGATGTGATAAGAAGAAACCATCATCACACACTTGAAGTTAAAAACAAGCTGGGGAGTTTAAAATGACTGATGAACACACCAAGCGCATACCCTTCCAGCTTGGAGAGACTCTCTTTCTTCTGCTCTGGGGTACACATTGCTTTTCTCCAGCAAAAATCAATCAACGTTGACCCAGGTGATTTAGACTCTAGACTGCAGTAAAAATACTGCTGCCTGTTAGATGTTTGAGACTTCTGTAAACTGCAAATAAAAAAATTAAACTCCAAGACTAGATAGAGGTCTATCCAGTTGAAAATCTTGGCTACCATGTCTAATAATGAACATATTAAGAGAAAACCTAAACTCACCACAATGTCCTGAGAAATAACAATGCTGAGTGCATTTCTCCTTAATTCACTCGATAGGAACTCTGGTATGATAAGTGTTTATCTCTGTACAACATTTACAAGTCTTGCTTGCTTTATATTTATGCTAGTTTAAAAATACTTGTAAATTTCTTATAAGCTACTGATATTTAAGTAAACAATAATATGATTTGCTGATTGATAACTCACTGTGGGATGAATAAGGGGAAATTCGGGATAGCATTTGAAATGTAAATGAAGAAAATAAATAATAAAATAATAATAATAACAAGAAATAGTGTCCATATTTTGGTTCTACTTACATACTTTTGTCCAGTTGTAGATGAAACAGTCCTAACTCCTACTTCAAGAGTTTGTTGATGTTAACATAATTTAAGTTCACTTATGAGGAAAAAGGACACAGGAAAATATTCTATGTAATCAGTTATATGATGTATATGGTTTGATTAGTAGGATATAAGGAAGTTCAGTTTATAACTTGTGAATATGTCATATCCTTGGCCAATCATTTGCTTAAAACTTTTAGGAGCCCCATATTTTTTAACTAATAGACAATTGCCATAGAGATAAGCTAAGTTAGTTTGAAATATATTTAACAATATTTTTATCTGGAAACTACTCAATAAAATTATATTTGTCAAATGGATGTCTTCCATTTTATACAGTTTGTTAAACTGAAATAAGTGCATCATACTATAGACACATATTAAGGATTTCAATGGGCAACTGCTTTAGCTTCTGAAAATGCTAATTCTGTAATCTCACATTTGTTAAAAGTCATGACCATTATTAGAATAAACATACAAATTAAAATGGGCAATGGTCCAGCATATGTATCTAATAAGATGAAGTATATTTTACATATTATAACATAAAAAATGTTACAGGCATACCACATAATCCTACAGGACGAGTGATTGGGGATAGATCTAATAGAACTCTAAAAAAAGATGCTTAACAGGCAAAAGGGGGGGGGGCAACAAAATCCTCAGAGGTAAATTACATAGCAATTTATTAATTTAAAATTTTTAAAATGCTAATAAACAATACCAAAGAAAACTATGGCTGCTGAAAGACATTGAATTGTGGGTAAACAAAACAAAACAAAACAAAACAAAACAAAACAAAACTGCTGAACTAAACCAGCCTGATTATTTTAAGGATTTTCTGACATCAGAATGAAAATCATGAAATATGTTACAATAGGAGAGGGGTTATGGCTATATTTCCACAGAAACAGAAAAGGTATGGGTTGATAAAAGTCAGATATGACAAAGAGAAACCCCCTGAAGACCTTGGCTATAAACAAGAAAAAGAAGACTAACAAGATTAACAAGATAGGATATGTATATGTCTCTGTACACAGAGACAGCTCTGGAACTGGCTACGACTTAAAAGACTATATATACCCAAATAACACTTATTGGGAAGAAAATTCTTACGACTTGCTATGTATAACATTCTTTTTTTCTTTTTTGTTATTGGATATTGTCTTTATTTACATTGCAAATATTATACTATTTTCTAGTTTCCCCTCTGAAAATGCTCTATTCCTTCAGTCTCTGCTCCACATTTTGTCTCTGTAATTCCTCCAAAGACTATTTTGTTCCTCTTTCTAAGAAGAGTTAAAGTATCTACATTTTGGTCTTCCTTCTTGAGGTTCATGTGGTTTGTGAACTGAATCTTGGGTATTCCCAGCTTCTGGGCTAATATCTACTTATAAGTGAGTGCATACCATTTGTGTTTTTTGTGATTGGGTTACATTACTCAGGTTGATATTTTCTAGTTACATGCCTTTGCCTAAGAATCTCACGAATTCATTGTTATTTAATAGCTGAGTAGTACTTGATTGTGTAAATTTACCACATTTTCTGTATATATTCTTCTGTAAGGGACATCTTCATTCTTTCCAGCTTCTGGCTATTATAAATAAGGCTTCTATAAACATAGTAAAGCATGTGTCCTTATTATATGTTTGAGCATCTTCTGGTTATATTCCCAGGAGTGGTATAACTGGGTCCTCAGGAAGTACTATGTCCAATTTTCTGAGGACCACCAAACTGATTTCCAGAGTAGTTGTACCAGCTTGCAATCCCATCATCAATGGATTGTTCCTCCTTCTCCATATCCTCACCAGCATCTGCTGTTAACAGAGTTTTGATATTAGATGTTCTGACTGGTGTGAGGTAGTATCTCAGGGTTGTTTTGATTTGCATTTCCCTGACAACTAAGGATGTTGAACAGTTTTGGTTGCTTCTCAGCCACTTGGTATTCCTCAGTTGAGAATTTCCTTTTAGATATATATCTCATTTTTAATTGGGTTATTTGGTTTTCTGGAGTCTAACTTCTTGAGTTCTTGTTATATATTGGATATTAGTGATCTACCAGGTTTAGAATTGGTAAAAATCTTTTCCAATCTGTTGGTTGCCCTTTTGTCTTACTAACAGTGTCCTTTGCCTTAAAGAAACCTTGCAATTTTATGAGGTTCTGTTTGTTAGTACTTGATCTTACAGTACAAGCCATTGGTGTTCTGCTCAGGAAAATTTCCCCTGTGCACATATGTTTGAGGCTCTTCCCCACTTTTTCCTCTATAAATTTCAGTGTCTCTCGTTTTATGTGGAGGTCTTTGATCCCCTTGGACTTGAACTTTGTACAAGGAGATCAGAATGGATCGATTTGCATTCTTCTATAAGTTAACTGCCAGTTGAGCCAGCACCATTTGTTGAANATGCTGTCTCTTTTCCACTGGATGGTTTTAGCTCCTTTGTCAAAGATCAAGTGACCATGTGTGTGTGGGTTCATCTCAATTCTATTCCATTGATCTACCAGTCTCTCACTGTTCCAGTATCATGTAGTTTTAATCACAATTTGCTCTGTAGTACACCTGGAGGTCAGGAGTGGTGATTTCACCATAAGTTTTTTTATTGTTGAGAATAGTTTTCAGTATCCTGTTTTTTTTTTTTTTTTTNTTCCAGATGAATTTGGAAATTGCTCTTTTGTAAATCTAGAAAAAATTGAGTAGAAATTTTGATGGGGATTGCAATGAATAGGTAGATAGCTCTGGCAAGATGGCCATTTTTACCATATGAATTTTTATCAAATTCTACCAATACATGCTCTGAGATTTTTGATTTCTTTCTTAAGAGAGATGAAGATTTTATCATACAGATCTTTCACTTGCTTAGTTAGGTTCACACCAAGGTATTTTATATTATTTGTAACTATTGTGAAGGGTGTTGTTTCCCTAATTTCTTTCTCTGTCTGTTAATCCTGTGTGTAGAGGAAGGCCACTTATTTCTTTGAATTAATTTTATATCCAGCCACTTTGATGGGTTTTTTTTTCAGGTTTAGGAGTTCTCTGTTGGAATTTTTGGGGTCACTTAAGTATACTATCATATCATCTGCAAATAGTTATATTTTGACTTCTTCCTTTCCAAATTGTATTCCTTTGATCTCCTTTTGTTTTCTAATTGCTCTGGCTAGGACTTCAAGTACTATATTGAATAGGTAGGGGGAAAGTGGGCAGCCTTGTCTAGTCCCTGATTTTAGTGGGATTGCTTCAAGTTTCTCTCCATTTAGTTAGATGTTAGCTACTGGTTTGCTGTATATTGCTTTTACTATGTCAAGGTATGGACCATGAATTCCTGATCTTTCTAAGGCTTTTATCATGAAGGGGTGTTGGATTTGTGTCAAATGCTTTTTCAGCATCTAATGAGATGATCATATGTTTTTTTTTTTTTTTCCCCTTTGAGTTTGTTTATATAGTGGATTACATTGATGGATTTCCTTTTATTGAACCATCCCTGCATCCCTGGAATGAAGCCCACTTGATTATGATGGATGATCCTTTTAATGTGTTCTTGGATGTGGTTTGTGAGAATTTTATTGAGTATTTTTTGCATCGATATTCATAAGATAAATTGGTCTGAAGTTCTCTTTCTTTGTTGGGTCTTTGTGTGGTTTAGGTATCAGAGTAATTGTGGCTTCATGGAACAAATTGGGTAGAGTACCTTCTGTTTCTATTTTGTGGAATAGTTTGAGGATTATTGGTATTAGGTCTTCTTTGAAGTTTTAATAGAACTCTGCACTAAACCCATCAGGTCCTGGACTTTTTTGTGTTTGGAGACTATTAATGACAATTTCTATTTCTTTAGGGGATACGGGACTTTTTAGATCATTAATCCTATCCTGATTTAATTTGGTACCTGGTATCTATCTGGAAAATTGTCCCTTTTTTCAGTTTTGTTGAGTAAAGGCTTTTGTAGTAGGATCTGATGATTATTTTTGATTTCCTCAGTTTCTGTTGAAATATTCCCCTTTTCATTTCTGATTTCGTTAATTAGGATACTGTCTTTGTACCCTCTAGTTAGTCTGGCTAAGGGTTTATTTATGCTGTTGATTTTCTCAAACAACAAACACCTGGTTTGCTTTTCTGTCTAGTTCTTTTTTTTTTTTTTCCAATTGGTTGATTTCAGCCCTGATTTTTATTATTTTCTGCCACCTACTCCTCTTGGGTGAATTTACTTCCTTTTGTTCTAGAGCATTCAGGTGTGCTGACAAGCTGCTAGTGTATACTCTCTTCAGTTTCTTTTTGGAGGCATTCAGTGCTATGAGTTTTCCTTTTTAGGACTGCTTTCATTGTGTCCCATAAGTTTGGGTATGTTGAGGCTTCATTTTCATTAAACACTAAAAAGTCTTTAATTTCTTTCTTTATTTCTTTCTTGACCAAGTTATCATTGAGCAGAGTGTTGTTCAACTTCTATGTGTATGTGGGCCTTCTATTATTTATGTTGTTATTGAAGATCAGCCCTCATGCGAGATGATCTGATAGACTGCATGGGATTATTTCAATATTTTTGTAGCTGTTGAGGCCTCTTTTGTGACCAATTATATGGTCAGTTTTGGAGAAGGTAACAGGAGGTGCTGAGAAGAAGCTATATCCTTTTATTTTTAGGATAAAATGTTCCATAAATATCTGTTAAATCCATTTGCTTCATAACTTCTGTTAATTTTATTGTGTCGCAGTTTAATTTCTGTTTCCAGAATCTGTCCATTGATGAGAGTGGGCTGTTTAAGTCTCCCACTATTATTGTGTGCAGTGCAATGTGTGCTTTGAGCTTTACTAAAGTTTCTTTAATGAATGTGGCTGCCCTTGCATTTGGAGCATAGATATTTAGAATTGAGAGTTTGTCTTGGTAGAATTTTTTTTCTTTTTTCTTTTATTAGATATTTTCTTCATTTACATTTCAAATGCTATCCTGAAAGTCCCTTATACCCCCCGCCCTGCTCCCCAACCCATGGTAGAATTTAATTTTGATGAGTGTGAAGTGTCCCTCCTTGTGTTTTTTGGAAACTTTAGGTTGAATGACGATTTTATTCGATATTAGAATAGCTACTCCAACTTCTTTCTTTGGACCATTTGCTTGGAAAATTGTTTTCTAGCCTTTGTGACTTAGGTGGGGTCCCTGTATGCAGCAAAATGTTGGGTCCTGTTATGTAGCCAGTCTGTTATTCTATGTATTTTTTTGGGGGGGGTTTGAGTCAATTGATACTAAGAGATATTAAGGAAAAAATAATTGTTGATTCCTGTTATTTTTGTTGTTAGATTTTGGATACTGTTCATGTGGCTATCTTCTTTTAGATTTGTTGAAAGATTACTTTCTTGCTTTTTCTAGGGCATAGTTATCATTGTCGTGTTGGAAAATTTCCCTTTATTATCCTGGGAATTGTGAAAGTGCATGGACAAATGCAAATGTTATCTCTTGAAATTAAATGTATTAGTAATCAAGTATTCTTCAGTTATATCACTGATATGATGGAAGCCTAGTTTTTTAGTTATAGTAGAATAGATAGGCAGAGCACAAAATTTTCACAGAGATTTAAACTCTTGTCCTAAGTAGTCACTGCTATGATGCATAGGCAAAATTGTCTGTCCTCCATAGATTTGCTAAAGAGTGATTTTGTGTGAGATATAGGACAGCATAACACAATAACATCATTCATTATTTTATTACAATATGATTAGATGACATTGTTTACAAATTATGTGATTAAAATTAATAGGTCAGCTTTCCAAAAACAACCTTACAGTACAATTAAATCCATTTTGAGAGCCAACAGATTGTTCATTGTTAAAACACACATATGGGTGTGGTGTGTATTCATTGCTGTATGGTACAATTTTAGTCGAAACAAATATGTTATAGTGGACTTATATATTTATAATGGTATCAAAATATATCCTATAATTTATTTATGTCAAGTACTACCCCTTGCACTATATTCCTTCTATGTTTATGAGGTCATTGCTATAGAGAAACATATTACATTTCCCCTTTCTCATAAGTACAACATATATAACCCTATGGAGTACAGAACCATTTGTAACAATAAGACATGACTGTTTATGTATTTACCATACAATGCCTTTATTTTTTTCTTTCAGATTGTGCCTCCACATATAAAACCTTACTGCAATAGTCTGCAACTTAATAACTCATAAATTTCTGTAAACCATAAGTTTGAATTTCTTTAATACTTTATTATCAAGAACTTTACCATCCAGATGTATATAAGGATACTCTGTTATTCTCATACAGAATAGCATTTGTGAAGAGCTTTTAAAATTATGGAAAAATATTATTAAAAGTGGGATTTTTTTAAAAAACACACTTTTTTTTTAAACTAGGACCACAAACCTTTGAAAAACAAAATACCCTGAATTTACATGCTTCATAATTAAACTGAAGTTTTATTATAGACAATCTATGTTGCTCATTGGATTCTTAACACTCATGAATGTTCATTTGATATATGTTATAATGGTATTTGAACTCATCAATTCTACATATCTTTTTCTCACCATTTTTTTTTATTTTTACACGTGAAATGTTATTCATTTCTTTATTCAATTTATACCACAATCATGCTCCTCCCTCCTACCTTCCCAGTCCCACCCTCACAATCCTCTCCCTGACCATTACCCAATTCCCTTCTTTAAGGAGAACCCTCCTTTAGTTAACACCTGGCCATGGGACATCAAGTTGCAGAGGACTGAGTTTATAGTCTCTCACTGAGACCTGATGTGGCAGTCCAAATAAGGGAAGAAGATCAAATTCCAGGCAGTAGAATTAGAGATGGCTTCTCCTGCAATAGTTAGAAGACATACATGAAGACCAATATGGTCATCTATTACAAATATGTAGGGCCTAAATCCAGCTTCTGCCTGCTCTTTAGTTGGTGGTTTAGTCTCTGTTAGCCACGATGAGTCCAGATAAGTTGATTCTGTAGGTCTTTGACATTCTTGGCCCATCTAGCTTGTTCAATCCTATCCCCCACTCTTACATGAGCAACCCCAATCTCCAGGTGACATTTAGCTGGGGGTTTTGCATCTGTTTACATCTGCTGCTGGATATAGCCCCTTAGTAAACAGTTATGATACCCTCCTGTTCTCAAGCATAGCAGAGTATCATTAATAGTATCAGAGGTTAGCTGTTTCCCATGGGAAGGTCTCAAGTTGAGGGAGTCATTGGTTGGCCATTCCTATAGTCTCTGCTCCATTTATATTCATATATGCTGACTGGGGACAAAGACAACAGAGGTGAACTATGTGCTATTCCAAGACCTCCATTCTCTGGCCCATGGCTCTCCCTGCTTTCTAAATGTGGGCAGCAGGGCCCAAGGAATTCAGAATGGATGCCTTCCTAACAAGACCCTGCCTGCCAGGTAGGCATGTGATAGAGCTAGCAGAGATGATCTGTGCCTTGTCCTCTGACTTCCATGGTCTGACCAACAACTCCCACTGCTTTCTGGAGAAAGCCTGCAGGGGTGCAGTACCATTTATCTTATACCTCTCCCTGCCAATCCTGTGACTTCTGGGTCCACCTGGTGACACAACCAGCAGAGCTGAGTATTGTACTGTTCTATGAGATCCATTGTCAGGCCTATAGCTCTGCCTGCCTCCTGCCATCAGGACCATCCACCCATCACCAAGGACAACCTGATAGCTAAAGGACAGCATAAGATCAGAATCAACAGAGACAGGTCAATATGGTACCACCTGAGCTCAGTTGTTCCGCTATAGCATGCTCTGAATATCCTACCAAAGCCAAAGAACAGGAAGATGACCTTAAATTCAGTCATGTAAAGATGATAGAGGCCTTTAACGAGAAAATAAATAAAATCATTATAGAAATCCATGAAAATAATATTAAAACATGTGAAGGGAATGAAATAAAGCTGAATAGAATTGAAAATGAAAATAAAAGCAGAAAAAAACCACCACAAACTGTGAGAATCCTGGAGATGAAAAACTGAGTGAAGAGAAAAGAAACTGTAGATGCAAGCATAACCAACAGAATACAAGACGTGGAAGTAAGAATCTCATGCAAAGAAGACATGATTGAGGAAAGTGATACATCTATCAAATAAAATGCTATAACTACACAGTTCTTAATAATAAATATCCAAGAAATCTTGAAATAATGAAAAGAGCAAACCGAAGAGCCTGACTACACCCAAGAAAATGGAAAAAAATAAATAAACCTATGTCAGAAAACTAAAGGAAAGGAAGCATGTGTGTGTACACTCACACACTCACACTCACACATACACACACACAAGCACACACATCACACACAGGTTTGTATGTACATAGACACATGCATACTACCACCACCAAATCAAAATAACAAAAATTAACAATCATTGGTAATTAATATCTTTCAACATCAACGGACTCAATTTCCTAATAAAAAGACACAGGCCAAGAGAATGGATAAAAAAATGGGATCCGTCATTCTGCTGCACAGAGGAAACATACCCCAACAAAAAAGATTTACACTACCATAGAGTAAAGGACTAGGAAATAGATTTTCAAGAAAACGAACACAAGAAACATGGCAGATTAACTATCCTAATATCAACAAAATATTTTTCAACCCAAAGTAATCCAAAGTGATGAAGAAGGACACTCATCAAACAAAAGGAAATCTACCAAGATGATACCCAAATCTGAACATCTCTACCCAAAATGTCAGAGAATACCCACCCACATCTGTAAAAGAAACGTTACTAAACCTTAAATTACACATCAAACCACACACATTAATGGAGACTTCAAAACTTACCAATGTCAGTCCATCAAAACAGAAAATAGAGAAATAATTGTTCAATGAATTTATGATTCAAATAGACCTAACAGATATTTACAGAACATTTCACCCAAACAAGAAGACTATACCTTATTTTCAGCAACTCAGGGAACAGTCTTCAAAATTAAATCATATATTCAATCACAAAACAAGCCACAAAAGACAAAATAAATTTGAAATAATCCCTACAAGTTGAAAAAAATTGAAATCTAATGAACTCATAGAAACTGAACAATTCTCCACCGAATGACCAGAGAAAATAACAAAGAAATTTACTACTTTCTAGAATTCTTTGAAAACTAAGTCATAACATACCCAAATTATAGGAGACAATTAAGCAGTGCTAAGAGTAAAGTTCATAACATTAGGTGACTTCATAAAGGAATTGGAGAGATCTCATACTAGCCACTTAAAGGCACACCTGAACACTCGTGAACAAAAAGAGGCAAGCATACCTAAACGGAGTAGACAGCAGGAAACAATCAAACTCTGGGCTGAGATCAATAAATTAGAACCAAAACGAACAATCCAAAGAATCAATGAAAACAATCACCAGCACAGACAAATCCTTAGGCAGACTAACTAAAAGGAAAAGAGGCAAATAAATGATGATAAGGTTTTTAACAGACACTGATCAATTCAAAGACTCATCATGTGTGACTTCAAGAGTCTATCTTCTACAAAACTGGAAAATCTAAATGAAATGAATAATTTCCTCAATAAATTACACTTACCAAAGTTAAAGGGAAAATGCAAATAGTCATATAACACCTAAGGAAGTAGAAGTAGCCAATAATAGTTTCCCAACAAGAACAAGAACAGCAACAAAACCACCTCAAGGGCCAGAAGATGGTTTGGGGGCTGAATTATACCAGACTTTTCAAGAAGACCTAACATCAATACTCCTCAAAAAATTCCACAACATTATAACATAAGTAACACTGCAAACTCATTCTATGAGGCCACAATCACCCTTACACCTAAACCACACCAAGACTCAAGAATAAACAGAGAATTTCTACCAGTGCTCCTTATGAACATTGCAAAATACCCAATTAAACATGTGCAAAAAACAAACAAACAAACAAGCAAAAAAACCCCTCAGTGAAATACTGCAAGAAAACATCAACACTATCATCCACTGTGATTAAGTAGGCTTCATCCTTGTGATGGTACAGTGTATGAGAATCCATCAACTTAATACACCATACAAGCAAACTGAAAGAAAAAGAAAAAACAAAGGAAAGAATGATCATCTCATTCAATGCTGGAAAAACCTTTGTCAAAATTCAACACACTTTCATGAAAAAATTCTTAGAGATCACGGATATAAGGCCTACAACTAAACACAGCAAAGGCAATACATAGCAAGCCAATGGTAAACATCAAATTAAACAGCAAGAAACTTAAACCAATTTCACTAAAAATCAGGGACAAAAAAGGCTGCCAACTCTCTCGTGTCTACTCAGTATAGTACTTGGAATAATAGAACAATAAGACATCTAAAAAAGATCTAGGGGATATAAGTTGGAAAGGAGGAAGTCAATGACAACTTTACAGTTGGTATGATAATATAGAGAAGAGACCCCAAAAACCCTTCCAGAGGACTCCTACAGGTGCTAAACACTTCTAATAAAATGGTTGGAAAAAATGAACTAAAATCAATAACAATAACAATAACAAACACAAGTTGGGCATGGTGGTGCACGCCTTTAACCCCAGCACTTGGGAGGCAGAGGCAGGCAGATTTCTGAGTTCGAGGCCATCCTGGTCTGCAAAGTGAGTTCCAAGTCAGCCAGGGCTATACAGAGAAACCCTGTCTTGAAAAACCAAAACAAACAAACAAACGAAATAAAACAAAACAAAACAATAACACAAAACAGAATGAAACAGTCCCCCTCCATTATAAACCCAATAATTGGGTTGAGAAAGAATTAAAAAAAAAAAGCCAATAACAATAGCCATAATAGATATAAAACATCTTTATGTAATTCTAGCCAGGCAAGTGAAAGTCCTATATAAAAAGAATTGCAATCTCTGATTGGTATTTCTCCCACACTCATGGCTGTCTTCCCAAAAGCAATTTAAAGATTCAATGCAATTGCCATTTATTTTATTTTATTTATTTGTTTATTTATTTATTTATTTATTTATTTTGATTTTTCGAGACAGGGTTTCTCTGTGTAGCCCTGGTTGTCCTGGAACTCACTCTGTAGACCAGGCTGGCCTCAAACTCAGAAATCTGAGTGCCTCTACCTCCAAAGTGCTGGGATTAAAAGAGTGTGCCACCATTGCCTGGCCCCATCAAAATTTTACCAAGTTTTATAGACCTTGAAAGAGCAATTCTCAACTTCATTTGGAAAAACAAAACAAAACAAAACAAGACAAACAAAAACCTAAGATATCTAAAACACTCCTGACAAAAAGGGAACTTTTGGAGGTATCACCATCCATTATGTCAAGCTCTACTACAGGGCAATAGTAAAGACAATTTGATGGTTTTGGCATAAAAACACACAAGTTGATCAATGCAATAGAATCAACAACTTAGAAATAAACCTACATACCTATATACACTTCATTTTTGACAAAGAAGACAAAGCCATACAGTAGAATAAAAAGTAAACCATCTTCAACAAATTGTCCTGGTCTAATTGAATATCAGTATGAAGAAGAATTCAAGTAGATACATATTTATCACCCTGCACAAAACTCAAGTACAAGTGTATCAAAGAGTTCTTAAAAATCTAGATACTAAATTTATAAAAGAAAATAATTTGGAACAAATAGACAGTCTACAGTAGGTTCTCTCTGGAAACTACTTTTGTTTTCTCTTGATATTATACACTTCAGATCTTCCTATTATGTTAAAATAATTCTTATTGAATGATATATTCATAGATCTTTTAAGTAGTATGACTGGAAGTGTGAATGTTCATCTTTAGAATGATTTATATGAGTCTCATATATATAAATCAAATTACACTTAAAAGATAGTAATTACTTACAAATTCTGATACATTCATTTTAAAACTTGTTATTTGTATATCATCATTTACTTCCCTGAAAAATGTCACCAGTTCTTTGTACTTGTATGTTATTTTTTAACATAACAAAATATTGTCATATTGTCTATTTCTCATTAATTGTACAGAAAAATTTTATTTTTATAATTTTTATGATGCCATTTACTATCTATATTGTTTATATCTTAATGTGTTTCATTATCTTTTATGTAATAAAATATTAACTTTCATATTTATATGTTGTTATTTGATTCTGATTATGGTTTTGCTACTTTGCTTGGAAGTGGTGACTTTAATGGATCATATTTTATTATTAAAAATAAAGTACATCATTTCTTTCTTTTTAAATATTTTGTTTTTATAATTATTTCCAGATTTTTCAAAATTTCCAGATTTCTAAGTAAGCTATATAATTTTTTACAACTTAATATTTTCTTTCACATTCATTTACTGTATATATATATATATATATATATATATATATATATATATATATATATAATTATACAGGTGATGTTTGAAGTATAAATTTTATTTTGTTCTTTTTCTATTTTTTTCACCATTTATTTGAGAGTTTGTATTGAGTGCTTGAGCCTTTTTGCTCCGAGTATACAGTTATTTAATATTGTCAAAAGGTAACATTAATGTCTTTATTTCTTCTTTCTTTTTTCTTTTGCTTTTTATTTCACTGTAAATTAATTACTCCAATTTTCTTCCTTCCTTCCTTCCTTCCTTCCTTCCTTCCTTCCTTCCTTCCTTCCTTTGTTTCTTTCTGTTGTGTTTATAATGATGTTAAAAGTTTTCAAGCTTGATAACATTTCTTTACCAGTTATATTTGTAATTCTTTTCAAGGCTTGCCACTTGTTTTTAGGGTAGAGATTGTAATAACTATTTTCTGTTCCCATTGTAGTATGTGTAAGGATGTGGATGAGAACTAAGGAAGTATTGCAGAATCTCTTCTAATCCTCAAGTAATCAAGGAATAAGGTAATAGTTAATATTTTTGCTCATTTTACCTTTTAAGGATTGAGGTTCTCATGGGCTATATAACTTCCCTTAATGTACAAGAAAGACTTAATATGTCTGAAAGCTATATGTCTTCCAAATGATGTTCCTGGAAAATTATCTTCACATTCTTTTGTCTTGTAAGTATCCAAGAATTTGTAAGAGTATGTTCTATCACTTATTTATAACTAGTTTGTATGTGGATACACAGAAAATATTTTGACTAATTAGGCCTGTGTAGTATAAGGCATAAATTAAAGTTAAAGAAAAACTATATGTTTGTATTCATTCAATATTTGTGGAGATGGGAAATATAATCCAGCATAATGATTTGAATTCTATAGGCTATACGTGTTTCCTAATGAAAAAACTTATGTGTGAGCACATGTACTAAAAGAAGAGAGAGAAAGAGAGAGAGAGAGAGAGAGAGAGAGAGAGAGAGAGAGAGAGAGAGA